>NC_054826.1:158429777-158780777 GCF_018345385.1 Vulpes lagopus
TTTCTATTTGCATCAAATAAGATAAGATATATCTTAAAAAAGCAAGAACAGTACAGTTTTTCCCCGACCTACCTATTTTAGACAACTTGATTTTATGCTATGCTTAGCAACCAAGGAAGTATTAGAAAGGCGGTTTAGAAATTCTAATAGGAAGAAGTACATTTCCAAATCTTTTAAAAGCATTTCTTGTAGGAAAATGAAATTCAAAGGTATATTAAATGCTAACTGGTATATGAGAATATAAAATAGGCAAGAAATTACCCAACAGTTCCGTTAATACTCCATGCACAGACTTACTGAACGGAAAATAGGCTGATAATTCACCATGAAATGCCATTATTTGAGATTTCCATTTGAAGTTTAGACGGAAATACTTTTTTCCCAAAACTTCAGTGTCATTCTAAAAAAAAACTGATATTTTCTTAGGTGTAAGTTATTTTGATTTATGTGGCTCAAAGAAGCTAACACTTCAAAAGAAGACACATGCCTAATACAGTTCTATTTCACACTTATCTACATTGATTGCTAAGTATTCATTCAAACACAAAGACTGTCTCCAAGGAAATTCAGAAAAGACTATTATGCTATTAATGGCTGGAGAAGAGATGGTAATCCACTTTATTCATTGGATATTACTATATCTCTCTGCCTAGCTTATCTTAGAATAACTCTTCTCATTCCCACTGATAATGAAGAAAAATACTTTAAACTCATATTCTCAGACATTTGAGAAACTAAGTAAGAACCAAACAAATTCCAGCCAGAATTTGAGAACATATCTTTAGAGTACTTTGTTCTCAAGATTTTCTTGAACATTCTAAGAACCGCTAAGGAACATCCCTTCATTCTTCTCACAAGCATTTATTAATTATGTTAGTACGTGCCTACAGGTGGTTAAACTAGGTCACTCTTCATTCCTTCTTTTAGAATTTTCTGAATAACAGAGTTCTAAAAATACTGGGAAGTGCATTTACAGGTGTCCAGTTCAACATACATTAATTAAGCATCTACTATGAGCCAACTTCCATACTAAAGAGAGGTAAAATGGATAAGACATGGTCCCTATCCACAAGGATATCCCGACCTAAAGTGGAAGTAGGCACATAAAATGTTATTTCAACACAGTGAAATTGTATGGAAATTCTAGCATATTGGAATACAGTTCCAAAGTGGAAGCCACAGCAGGGTACAACCTCAAGTCCTGGAAACGTGTGGCTCATGTGAATGAATACTCCATGAATACGAGGGATGTTTTATTTCCCTTGAAACTTTTCAGGGCTCCTACTGGCAAAAGCACTTAGGGAGAGGAAGGAATGAAGAAGTTATGTTCAAGTCTATGGTCTGGTAGACAAAAATGGATCTATGGAAAACCCTGCTGATATAATAAAATTATTCTTCTATCACTCACTCATTCACTTAGGTGAGTGCTACCAAGCACCAGAAATATAATAGTTGCATGTTGTATTTAAAAAAGTAGCTCATAATCTGGCCTCCAGTTACAAAGCACTCAGGTATACCAATGTGATGAATTCAAGGTTCATTTTATAAGTTGATCACCTGATAGCCATCATCATATCCAGAGTAGCAAATTAGGTTCAGAGACTATCTAATGAAGTAGTCAGCAGAAAATGTGAAATTGGACTTTTTCTGACCATCTCTGTGGGTAACTCCACCCATGCCATGCTCCTTTAAATATAACTCCACTTCTATGAGGAGGGTAAAGGTTTTGTGGTTCTTTCCTGTAAAGATCTAATAAATAGCTTGGTAGATCCAAGGTTCTAGCAAATCTTGAATCGGAATTCAAAGACTTAAAGACTTCAGTCTGTGCACAGATATGGCCCATCCTGGCGGCTTTCCATCGGGGATATAGAGAGAATCACCACTGCTAAGGATCACAGGACCCTGGACTCAGCTCCAAAATCCTTTTCAACATAGTAGGCCAGGGAGTAATTACCTTTGAATATAATACACAATTGAAGTCTTTTTGTCATGAGAAAATTTAGTTTCAGTTTTCATTCTACAGCCATAACACACAAACACACACACACACACACACACACACACACATGCCACAGACTCAACTGGATTTTCAGTGCTAAATAGTGTTGGACAGAAGAGGGATTTTTTAAAATTAAAACCAATGAAGTTACTTCCCAGAATTGCTGACGTCCACTTTGAAAGTTCTACTCAGTGTTTTAAGTGTCAAAGGGGTAATTAGTAAATGGGTAATCTTCCAACGCTGTAGAAGACAATAGCTATTGTAAGATTGGGTCTTTTCAAATTGTGCTGGTGCCATTGAGTTGAAGCCAGACTTTCGAGTCTCCTTTGGCCACAATATCAGCTGCCTTCACCTTGGCCTTTCTGCTTGAACAGGGAGCCAGAGCACTGAAGTATAATCATTCTAATAGGATATTTTTAGATTATTAATTTAGTGCTTTGAAATGTATGACTGATTTGGGCAGAAACAAATCTGAGCTGGAAAACCTTTCCAAATATTTCTCTCCTATGTGTATGTGTATGTATGTGTGTAAGCATTTCTTTCTATGTTTTCCTATCTATAACTGTGTATATAGTAACATACATATACATAAATGCATAAGCACTGCCTAAAAAACAGTATTTATTAGAATATTTGGTAGCTCAAATAAAACATAGTCGAATGAATTTTTAGTAGGTTCATTATAAATTTTTTTCATTATTAAATTAAAAAAATATATTCTATTTATTCATGAGACACAGAGAGAGAGAGGCAGAGACACAGGCAGAGGGAGAAGCAGGCAGAGGGAGAAGCAAGCTCCATGCAGGGAGCCCGACATGGGACTCGATCCTGGGTCTCCAGGATCACGCCCTGGGCTGAAGACGGTGCTAACCCACTGACCCACTCAGGCTGCCCTCACTACTAAATTCTATAGAAAGCAAAGAACCATGGATATGGAAAGGCTCACCAGAGATTTCAAAACATTATCCATTTTATTATTCCCTCATTCATTCAGTAAATACTGAGTGTTTGGGATCCCTGGGTGGCGCAGCGGTTTGGCGCTTGCCTTTGGCCCAGGGCGCGATCCTGGAGACCCGGGATCAAATCCCACGTCGGGCTCCCGGTGCATGGAGCCTGCTTCTCCCTCTGCTTGTGTCTCTGCCTCTATCTCTCTCTCTCTCTCTGTGACTATCATAAATAAATAAAAGTTTGTTTAAAAAAATACTGAGTGTTTAATGTACACAAAAATTATATTAAAGAATTCCTGGGAAACCTGGGTGGCTCAATGGGTTAAGTATCTAACCTCAGCTCAAGTCACGACCTTGGGGTCCTGGGAACAAGCCCTGCAGTGGGCTCCCCACTCAGCAGATAGTCTGCTTCTTTCTCTGCTCCTCCCCCAACTTTCATGCTCTCTCTCTCTCACTCTCTCTCTAATAAATAAAATCTTTTTTTTTTAAAGAATTCCTAAAAATTTCTAGACAAGAAAAATCAATGGTTGGCTCTAATAATTTGTTCTAACACTTAACAGTTGGCACTTCTAAGGAGGTTTTCCTCATATATAACTCAAAATTATTATTTTCTTTTTTCTTAAGATTTTATTTATTTATTAGAGAGAGAGAGACAGAGCAAGAGGGTGAGTGTACCAGTAGGGGGTGGGATACAGAGAGAGAATCAAGCAGGCTCTGTGCTGAGTATAGAGGCCAATGTGGGGTTTGATTTCACAATCCTGAGGTCATGACCTGAGCTGATTCCAAAAGTTGGACACTCAACTGACTGAGCCATCCAGGCGCCCCCAAAATTATGTTCTTAAATACAAATACATTTACTCAGTAGAGAAGAACCAAATAGTATACTATTTATAAAATTCTTAGATGTGCCTATAGAACAGTTATGAAGACAAACAGTGATTTGAAGTAAGCATATCAGAGCTTGTAAAACTAGATGTGCTTTATCTTAAAAATGAACCATTTGGGAAACAAAATTCATTTTTACATGCTGTCTACTGTTCAAATGCCTTTTGGAGCTAACTACAGAAAGATTTGTTTAAATGGTCCGTCTCAGTTCTTTGGGACTAGATTCATCCATTTTTAGTACTCAGGAAGATAATACAGGGGTGGAAAGAGCACTGGACACAGGAGTATGGGCTGCTTATGCTAGCTCAGGGGTTTGAGTTACTTAATCCTCCTCTCACATTAACTAGATTTGTGAAATCCAGCCAGCCACTTACCTCCCCTGGCTTCCATTTTGAGATCAGTAGCTACCAAACTTTTTTGATTCAAAGATTGTTTTTAAAGGTTTTTCAAAACAAATCCTAAGAAATTTTCCACATAGTAAAAGCTGTACTTTTGCTGTCAGTTGAGTGAGAAAATGCTAATTTTGCCTGGTTTTATTTGTCTCTGTAATGACTCAGCCACCCCCAAAGGCAGGGACCATCAGTTATGATATTTAGGATAAAGTACCCTCCCAAATTTGTGCTTCTATGAATCTATGTCCTCATGAAGGACATTATTTCAAGCATGAATGGGAAGCTATTTTTTGGTCATGACTCATGGCAGAAAAAAAAAGAACTGAGGTCTACACCAGATTAAATACAATAATAGTCAAGGGCTACTTATCACATTAGAACATTAGTCACTACCACTTTTCTGATGCAAACATAAGCACATTACCATGTATCCCATCCTCATATATAGACAAGTACTAATGGCTATGTATTCAAATAATGCTATTTTAAAAGATGCTACCCTTCTAAGGCGATATTTTAATAAGGAATTATCATGGGAAGTGAAATTAAACAATAAGCCAGAGGTGGCTCACCCTATATTTTCCTAATGCATAGAAATTTGTTGCTAATATATAGGACTAAAATTGATTTGAAAATTGACCCTATATTGTGACCCTGCTAGATTTATTAGTTTGGGTAGTCATTTTGTAGAGTCCTCAGGATTTTTTTTTTTTGTAAACAATCATGATATCCACAAGAACAGACAGTATTACTTCTTCCTTGCCATATTTATGCCTTTTTATTTACTTTTATTATCTTAATATGTTATTTAGACCATCCAGTACAGTGTTCAATAGAAGTCATAAGAATAGACACCTTTGCGTTCCCAATCTTAGGTAGGAAGCACTCAATGATTAATCTTTAAGAATGATATTAGCTATAGGTTTTTCATATCAGATTAAAAGAATTCCCTTTATATTGTCAACTTGCTGAGTTTTTTAAATGAATTGATGTTGACAGTTGTCAAACGCCCTTTTGGCCATTGTTGTTAAAGAACGAACTCCATCACGTTTTAAGCTTTTAGAATTTATTAAGACTTGTGTTATGGCCTAATATATGGTTTATCTTAATTAAATTTCCAAGTGCACTTGAAAACAATGTGTACTGTGCAGTTTTTGGATACTATGTTCTAGATATGCTTATTGTTCCTCAAATCTAGGTCCTTACTGATGTTTTGTCTAGTTTTTATATCAAAGACAGGGAAAGGATTGTTAACATTTCCAATTATGAGTATGGATTTGTCTATTTCTCCCTTTATTTCTGTTAATTATGTCAATTGTGAATTTTGAAAATTTATTAGGTATATATACACACATCCAAAAGTTTTATATCATTCTGATGATTTGATTTTTTTTTATCACTAGGAAATGTTCTTATTTATTTTTGGTAATATTTGTTGTCTTGAAGTCTATTTTATGTAATAACAATCAAGTAACTTCAGCTTTCTTATGTTCAGTATTTGCATGGTATAGCTTTTTCTGTTCTTTATTTTCAACCTATGTCATTATTTTTAGAAAGCATCTCTCATAAAAATAAAGTATGTTTGTTTCTATCCAAATAATGGAAATCCCAGCTGAATCTTTCTGAAAAGGTAGGAATCCTTTTCAGTGTAAATAATTATCCTGTTTATTCATTTTAGAAATCCAGAATCTCTGACATTATTTTCACATAACACAGGGCACCCTTGTGCACATATTTACTCTTCACAGAATATAATGTGCTTATAGTCAGTGAGGCTAAATTGGTAGGATCTGAGAATAGTATCTTGGGCTTCCAAAATATATGACAGCTAGCTTAATTTGAATTTATATTTTTGGTAATTACTTAGGAGACTCAAATTATAACTGTATCTGCATTTTCTCAAGGAACTGGCCTTTTCTATTAAAGAGATTAAGAGACTTGGGCCTGGAAATGAAGGAAATACAGTAGTTTATGTTTGAGTGAATCACTGTGCAAAAAAATGCAAAATGTTAACATTGGGAAAGCCTTTTGTCACTCATCCTTATGAAGCATTCCAGGGAAATGAAACCAATGCATGCTGGCAAAAAAGAATGAGGCCATAGTTACTTAACTACTATATGCACCGCATCATAGGGCTATAAGAAAGACAAAAGTAGTTTGTAAGACTCTCCACCTCAAAAAAACTTTATCTGTGCTGTATATTTTCTTTAGTCCTCTGTAGCTCCAACTTCCACCATTCTCTCCCCAACTCTGTTCCCTGGATGGTTGCTGTTCTGGAACAAGTCAGTGGGGTCCTCTGCCCTCTAGCTTTCAGTTGGTTGTGGTCAATGGTGAACATCAGCAGAAGATCAGATGAAGGGAGGAGAGGAAAGTCTGGATATTTACTCCCCTAGCTCTCATCCTGTGGGGGTCATCAGAGACTGGCTACCTCTCTTCAATGAAGGTCAAGGCTCTTAGGAAGGAGCTTTTTTCATGTATCTGTTTCTGTTTTTGGGTTCAAGTAACTGCTCCCCCTTTTTGGAATCTGTAGGCTTAGGGAGGGTAACAGATCCCACTTTTACCAGCCTCATGATATTGAACTATCCTTTGTAGTCCCAGGTCCTTTGCACACCATTTCAGTAGTTCCTTTATCAAGCACTCTTCTGGGTAGCCTATCTGAATGTGCCACATCTTTCCTGTTGGAATCTGACCGACGCAGCAATCTGATGAACCATTAACGATTTAAGGTACTATATGATAAGTGCCACATAAATCTTATAGACAGTTACATATTTTGCTGAACAAGCTGAGAGTAAAGAGAAATCTCCAAGGCTTTTGGATCCTCAGGGAAATTGTCCAGAAGAAGGTAGATTTGACAAGCAGTAAAAAATGACTATCATCAAGGAGATACAAATAGCAAGGGAACAGGGACAAAATGTATTCAAGGGATGGTGGTAACACAAACCAAGTCCAGCTCAGATCAGACTGCATGGACATCTGAACAAAGACACAAGAACCTTATGACATTAATATTGAGAAAACATCTTATGTGAAACTGCTCCCATTCTGAGGAATTTCTCTCCCACTCAAGAAAATAAGGGTGAAGACTAGTGAAGATGACATTATTAGGGTAACTGTGGATGTGCGCCAACGTCAGTACTTAATATTAGCAACAGCCTGCTTGCTCCATAACTATGGCAGCATGCTATGGCTGAGAGCCTTGGCTGTGTGTAACTGAACACTAAGTTGAAGTTTGCACTTTAGTATGCTTAAGAATCAGCTTTTAGAGGGTTTTAACTTGTTAAACTGTGCATTCTTTGGTCCTACATAAAAGAAATTTTAATTCAGTAATTCTGTGAAGGGATCTGACCAATCCACATTTTTTTTTAACAAGGCATGTACCTGATTCTGATAGAAATCTTCTAGGGAGAAACATGCTTGTGGACAATAATTGGCATTAAAAACTTTCAACCCAAAGAAAAAATTAATGACAGTGGTCTTTTAGGAAGGTTAATCTGGCCACAGGATACAAGATAGACTGGGTGTGGGGAGAATCAGGACAAGGAAGGTGGAAGAGTATGGATTCTAAAAGTCCAAATAAGTGGACATGAGTACCTGGCATGAAAGGGCTAGGAAGAAAGGAAATGAAGAGAAGAGACAGATATGAACAAAGCGAAGAATGAGCAGGACTCTTATTCCCCTCTCCTATTTTCTATAAAAAACAGAAAGTGGTTGAGGTGATGTATGGGTTTTGAAGCTGGATTAGAAAAGGCAATCACGGGGCACTTGGGTGGCTCAGTGCTTGAGTGTCTGCCTTTGGCTCAGGGTGTGATCCTGGGGTCCTGGGATCAAGTCCCACATCGGGCTCTCTGAGGGGAGCCTGCTTCTCCCTCTGCCTATCTCTCTGCCTCTCTCTGTGTCTCTCATGAATAAGTAAATAAAATCTTAAAAAAGAAAAGAAAAGGCAATTGGGTTTCCTTCTGGATCTCTTGGGTGACATGTCTGTGGAGCTCTGAGCTGCTGGGAAACCCAGTCACCCTGAGACCTCCAGATGGTGACGCAGGAAGAGATGCCTGAGGAACTCCAGCTGTTCCTGCCCCAGCTGTTTTTGAGTCTTCCCAAACCAAGCATCGGACAAGTGAGTAAAGAAGTCTACCTCCAACCACTATTTAAATACAATGTCATGAGCGATCTTGAGTCAAAACCAGCCAGCTGAGCAGTTCTTGATTTCCCGATCCATGGAAAGCATATGAAACTAAAAATACTGCTGTTTTAAGCCAATAAGTACATTTTGGATGATTTGATATATAGCAACAGTATCTAGTTTACAGGGCAAAGTCAAAGATGACTGATTTTATCTTTCTATGAAATTTGGAAATTGTCTTTTCTCTTTATAGAGGGTGGTTATAAAAACCTCAGCAGCCTTCTTATCTTGATGGGTCTCGTAGTCACCGCTCATCAAAATAAAAATAAGTAATCATCTAGTAATATATTCTCCATTTCAAATCTAATTATTAAATAATTAGAAGCAAACTTCTAAGTCATTAGTTCCAGGGGAAAACAACCACATTTCCTTTAATATTTTGCACAAAAATGCTAATGCTTAGAAAAAATTTGTGTAATTAAAATTAAATCGCTCCCCCTTAGGAGCAAATCAAATTTGTCCCCCTTAGGAACAGCAATCAAATTATGTCTGTCAAATCAATTCACTATGCAAGGAGGATGACAGTCCTCTGAGGATGGGTTTTCTTTTATCTCTAAGTGTTTTGTTTTTTTTAAACCTCTGTTTATCTAGTTGAGAATGTTTCATATATCCAGTTTCATTCATTCTACCTCAGAACTTAACTATTTTTAGGCTCATTTTAGATGGCAAAGTTGAGGTTAAATTATAGATCCTAGAGGAAATCACCACCAAAAAAGAAAAAAATGCAAATAGTTATATATACCTGCTCCAGCAGGTCTCACTCTCTTTGATCTCACAATGCATGACTTCAAAAGGGCTGTGTGCACTCATGGGCCCTAACCCTCAGAAGCACAAAATTCCCACACTCAAGAAGCCTGAAGCAGGGTACTTGGGTGGTTCAGTGGTTGAGCGTCTGCCTTTGGCTCAGGTCATGATCCTGAGGTCCTGGGATTGAGTCCTGTATCGAGCTCCCTGCATGGAGCCTGCTTCTCCCTCTGCCCAGATCTCTGCCTCTCTCTGTGCCCTTCATGAATAAATACATAAATTCTTAAAAAATTTAAAAAATGTTAAAAGCCTGAAGGAATGCAAATGAGTAAGAGTGGCGTGACTATAGGGATAATCTTGGGTCCATTGCTTTATTTAAAATAAACACTACCGAGCATTGGTGAAAGCTAAGGTGCCTTGGGTTGGGAGAATTTTAAAGTCCCTTTTCCATTACCTCCCCCACCTGACCACTCTACTACAACCTGAGTAAAGATGCTTAGTGCCCACTCTCACTAAGCATCAGTACACCAACCATGATGGTCATACTTCAAAACCACAAATAACACACCCCAGAACACAAACCATGGTAGACTGCTGATTTAAACAAGTTTAAATTTGTGTTGAGCGATTACTTACTCCCCAGATGACCTCTGAGTGTTACAAATCAAGACATATTTCATCCCCTTGAGGATGATTCTTTTAGTAGGCTGTGGGCACTCAAGCAGGATGGCTCAAGATGATGTACTGAAGTGCAGGAAGAAATACTAGCTCTTCTGTTTAATTTTTTTTTAATTTGACAAGTAAGGGAAATAAGCTTCATAAATAGTTAATATTTAGACTGACAGGGTGGCCCTACTATGTCAGGCAGTCATGTCACCTATAGGATAGGGTGTACATATCTTTGTGAGGTTTTTTTGTGTGTGTGATAAACCAATAATTAAAATCAGACATGGCTGAGACAAGGGGAGGACAAGTGGGACTGTACAGTAGGGACTCTGGCACCCGGTAAGGTCCAGGCTGGTGCTGAGACAGTGAGAGACCAGCAGCGGTGGGAGTGGGGGATGGCCGTGAACCAGTCACCACCTGCACTGTCTAATGGCAGCAGCGCTACTCGGGTGTATCTGCGTGAACTGGGAGCTGCTAAATCACTACTGTTTGAAAACAAGGCAGAAATTTGCTTTTTTCACATGAAATCTCCTAATTTTAGAATTTAGTACATTAAAAAAAATTGTCTGGGGATGCCTGGGTGGCTTAGCAGTTGAGCGTCTGTGTTCAGCTGAGGGCGTGATCCCGGGGTTCTGGGATCGAGTCCCACATCGGGCTCCCTGCATGGAACTTGCTTCTCCCTCTGCCTGTGTCTCTGCCTCTCTCTCTCTGCGTCTCTCATGAATAAATAAATAAAATCTTAAAAAAAATTGTCTGATGCCCACAGTCAGTTTGGGTTTGTGACCTCAAGGTTACAGAGAGCTTGTGATCTAGGATATCTGTATTCCTCCTTGGGAATCCTAGCTCTGTCTGCCTGCTGGTGGCCTTAGGCAAGTTACTTAACTTGTCAGAGCTTCAGTTTCCTAATGTGTAAAGTGGAAATAACAACAGCTAAGGTTGGGGAATAAAGGGATAACACTATAAAAATAAATTATAAAATATGTATATTCAAGTACACATTTCTAGGAACAATATACTTTGCTTGCACCGAAAGCAAAATAAAAAATATAGGAACAATGGAAAAATCAGGCTGACTGAACACCAAATGGTATCAATAAATACAATAGAAAGCAAATGTCTCGATCTTTGGGACATTTGGGTCACAGAAGCATATATACATGCTCCTATGCATATATTCTTGGAAGAAAACCAACCAGCACTTTCATCGAAGAAATTCTGCACAGCTGCATGGGTCCCCAACAAATCACTCCCCACGTGGGGAGTGAAAATCACATGGATGTGGATGCAGAAGCCTAGCTAGGAAAGGAAAGGAAGACCGTCTGTGGGACCACTCCCACGGAAGGAGAAAGGGAAGTGGGTCAAACCAGAAGAGGGTACACAGAATGGGGGTGGGGGAAATGTTGATTTTGCTGAAACACATGAAGTCAAGATGTGTGCTGAGAACACCACTGCTAATCGGTGCACTTCCCAGTGCTTCTGCCCCACAGTGTGAACGTCCCAGGACTCTAGCTGACAGCTAGCTTACCAAAGTGGTTCTAGCCATTTTTAGCAGAAGAAAAATTTCTTTCAACAGAGTTTTACCTGGAACCTCAGAACAGGAAATAAAAGCAGAGCTGTTCTGGGCTGCCTTAACCCCTCAAGGTGGCCTCTGAGGGCTCTATCAATCAATTTGAGGGTCCTTTTACCTTCAGAGCTTCTGGCAAACAGGAAAAGAGAGCTAGTGAGGGCCCTTCCGCTCCACACATCTATGGAGTATTTATCCTCAACCTTTTGTTAAGTGGTCACTATGAGCCACGCATGGTGCTGAGAACTATAGGTACATAACCATATTTAATCTTCACAGTGATTCCGCGTGGTCTTATTATCCTCATTCTTCAAAGGAAAACACTGAGGCCTCAAGAGGGTTGGTAAATCAGCCAAAAGCACATAATAAGTGAGAGTCAAAACCCACTGTGGTGTGTTGACATTATAACCAACTCCACTGATTTACATGAGGATCTGAGAGACTGAATTCAAGATCCCTTTTGAAGCAGTCACTTTTAAGTCTTTCCCTTTTCTGGGTATTCATGATGCTAATATTTGTTTTCCACTTCAAATCAACAAATTCTTACTAGCACCCAATATAGTAAAGAATGCTGTGAAGGTGGCAGGGCAGGTGTGGGGGTCATGAGAGTGGGGGTGGTGGGAAAGTAAAAAGAATGGAAGTACGGTTACAGCATGAGCCAGACAGCTCTGCCCTAAGGACAGAACAGAAGCCTCCAGAGGGGGAAACAGGTGGACACACTTACTAACACAAGTAAAAATTCCACAAAGATCACTTGAGAATTAGTTAGAAAAAAGTAGCTTATTTGTAATAGCAGCAACCCAGGATCAAAACCAACAAAAGTGTACAAGACTTTTTCATGGAAAACTATAAAACTTGACTTACTGAAGAAAATAAACCAGGACCTGAGTAAATAAAATGATAGGGCAATGTTCATGGATGGTAAGATGTAAGTTCTCTGAAGATTAATCTATATATAATATGATCTATATTGAAATTTAAATAAAATCTCAACAGTTTTTTTTATGTGTCTGACAAACTGATTCTAAAATTCATAAAGAAGAGTAAATATGTAGGCATAGCCAATTTAGAAAAGAAGAAGGAGAAGAGATTGTTTTTCAGGCATCAGGATAGAACTTAGAGTTCTTTGACTGGAACCATGATATTGATGCAGAAAAATATAAACAGACAAAGCAGACTCATGTCTATTTAGGAATAAGGCATTTCAATGAGGAACATATGTACTAGGCAACAAATAATCTTTGGACCACTGGATACATTTTTCATTTCCACTTAAAACATACCATAAAATTTCTATCACTATCCTACAGTATGCACAACAATTAATGCAGACAGAAAAAATAACTGAACCCTCAAAATAAAATTAAAAATACATAGAAAAATATAGAATATTTTCATGAGACTGCAGGGAATATTTTCTTTAGATCTAAGTAAAAGTAAGTAAAGGATCTAAAAGTAAAAAAAAAAAAAACTGATAATTTACCATGTTAAAATTTAAAACTTCTGTAAGACAAAAGATAGGACATGATTCTGTATATTTCTGTCTTAATTTAGAAAAATATAAATGGAAATAAATATAATCAAAATACATAACAAAAAATTAATACCTAGAATGTCCAAATCAATAATAAAACTCAATTCACTAGAAAAAAAGGTGCCAAGGTTATATTTGGCAATTCTCAAAAAAGAAGATACAAATAGCCAATAAATACATTTAAGAAACATTTCAGTTTACTAGGGATTTAGAGAATATAAAATAAAATTGCAATGCCAAAACATTTCTAATTCATCAGATAACTTAAAATAAAAAGATTTGAAATCGATTTAGTAGTATTAGTAGAAGTATTGGTGAGGTGTGGAGAAATGGGAAAAAAGTAATCATGAGGGATCCCTGGGTGGCACAGCGGTTTCGCGCCTGCCTTTGGCCCAGGGCGCGATCCTGGAGACCCGGGATCAAATCCCACATCGGGCTCCCAGTGCATGGAGCCTGCTTCTCCCTCTGCCTATGTCTCTGCCTCTCTCTCTCTGTGATTATCATAAATAAATAAAAAAAATTTAAGAAAAAGTAATCATGAATTTATGGGACCACTTTTTAATATTATATTTTTAAAAATCTAAAATATAGACTTAAAACCACACACACACACAACACACACACACACACACACACACACACACACACTCCTTGCATGTTAGAAAATTCATTTCTAGAAATATTCCTGAGAGATCTTCTTGACATATGCAACTGGAGATGTGTTCAAGGATGTTAGTCATAGTATTGTTAGTTAAAACAGAAATTTTAAAACAATTTGATCTGCTATTATGTTATATTTATAGAATGTAACATTATGAAGCAGTTATAAGAATGAGTTAAGTTTATTTGTATGAACACAGATAGAGCTCAAAAACAGAATGCACAGTGAAAAAAAAAAAAACAACTTAAGGGATGATATAAATAGAACTGAGGAAATAGGAGCAGGTCACTGTGAGAAATAGGAAGTAGTCCAGCATGTAGAATGCAGAGGTAGATACACAAAATTGGAAAATTAGCTGGAGCCTGATAGTTGAATATACTGTTAATTACTGTCAGATTTTTTATTTAAATAGATTTTGTGTAGACTTTCCTTCTCCATTTTCAAAAATAGCACCTTTGAGTTCTTACTGGTTTCAACTTTACTGTTTGCGATAAATCCTCAGTACAGAAATCTAGTACAGAGGTCATCCCATGACCTATGAAATTCTACAACCTTTAAAAAACACTTTGCTTAGGTTTTCACCTTCGACTCTGGGCTATCTAGCAAAATCTTGGCTATGTAAATCTTTTGCTTGGAGGTGAAAATATCTTAGACTTCCCAGTTTTACCCATCTTGATTCCTGTGCCCTCACTAATCTGTTATTTTTCAACAATCAGGTGGAAGGTGAGAAGAAATTTTTTGGATGGTAAGGAACTACCACGAAAGGAGGAGACCCCGGCAATGGCAGGCGGAGGGCTGGGAGAGCTCAGCTGTTAGGCTGAGAAGTAAGGGCGGGAACGAAAGCATGCTGCTCCTGGTGGAAAGTGCTGGTTGTCTCTCAAAATCTGTTTTCCCAACTTCAGTAATAACAGTTCTGTAGCCAGGTCCATGCCTGAACACGTGACTCCATTGTCCAATGGCCCTTGAAGTTAGGATGTAGCTAGGGGACTTCAGTTCTCATCAATGGACTGTGAAGACTAATGTGTGCACCTTGGGGTCTGCGACTAAAGGTGAGCATGTGCCTTCTGCACTTTTGTCCCTTTCCAACCAGCTGGAAGCTGGCCACAGGGCACGGCATGGCTGACCTCGCTTTCACTGTGCAAATGTCAAACATGTCCCAGGGCTTCGTTCTCCAACTGTGCTCTTGAGACCCCTGGAGATTGCGGAGACCCTTTCAGGGGGGCTGCAGGTCAAAACTATTTTTATACTAACAGATTGCATGCCTTATTCACTCATCCTCTCACAAGCGCACGATGGAGTTGTCTAGAGGCTACATGAAGTGTGATCTCACAGCAGCTGGAATGCAAGAGCAGACATAAGAATCCAGCTGTTCTTTTACTAAGTTAGAAATTAAAGGGCTTTGCAAAATGTAATGTTTCTCTTACCACTATTTCTGTTGTTGTTGTTCTGGAAAATATGATTACTTTTCACAAAACTGTGTTATGTTAACCTGCATGGATTGATTGTTATTTTATTTTATTTTATTTTATTTATTTTATTTTATTTTATTATTTTATTTTATTTTTATATTTTATTTTTGATTATTTTAAAATGACTTAAGTATTTTTATATTTCTGTTTCAATTTCTCATACAATGAGTATCAATAGATATAGCCCATGTAATAAAAGGTTTTTGAGGTCTTTAATAATGTTTAAAAGTGTAAAAGGGTCTTGGGATCAAAAAAACTTGAGAACCATTGCCCTAGGAGCTAGAGGAACAATGACCTGTATCTCTGAAGGATGGTGAGGGATGAAGGTTCTCTGCTCTCATTCACCGTGCAGCTGTTACATACGAGAGAAATAACCTGTGTTATGTCACAGCATCCTGGATTTACTCTAAATAATACAGACAATAGTCATATAAGTGGGGCACTACTATATCAAACAGTAAAGTGTGTGGCATTGGTTTGCTTGGGCAGTAAGAGCAAGAAATTTTAGGCTGAAAAATTAATGACACTTGATATACCATTGCAAAATATTTGGTACAGCTATTACCTGTGATAACTTGGAATGTAGACCGTGTTCCCATGGGGCCCACAGGTAGAGAAGACATGACCGGAAAGGGCTAGAGTGATCACATATGTTGTTCTCTATTGCCTTGAGTAACATACAAAAAGGAATAGATAAACCTTTGGAAGAATTGGCCAAATTTCAAACAGATAAAAGGAAAAGAAGTGTCCAGTAACTTAAGACTTATCCAGCAGAAAAATCAATTGCCTCTACATCTCCAAAGAGCAGAAGGCAAGGCTATTGTTGCTCCAAGGACTCCTGTTAACACCCTCCCCAGCTTTAAAAAAAAAAAAAAGGGACTTGGCCCTGAGGCAAAACCCAGATTAAGGATGTTACCTACTGTCTTCTATGGCTTCAAGGTAACTACCATCAAAATAAGAAAACAAAGAAACAAAGCGGCTTAATAACTATATTTAGAAAAGAACTTTGGGTGTAGTTACCGGCATATGGAACTAACTGGAAGCAAAGAGAGCAGATGCTTACCAAATTTTTGTGGAAATAGTACCAAAGTAACCATAAACCCAGCCAGAAAAAGCTTGTTTTTGTTTTTGTTTTTTTTTCAAATTAAGAATAGCTCCCAAAGAAGGCATAGTCTCCAACACAACACTTCGATGTGGTCATGCAGGATAATGGACAAGAAGAACTTTTCAGAAGGCCAAGGGCTTCAGAAGACAATAAAGAACCAGGAGTTGAACGGACTGACCCAGGAAATCACTCTACTGCTGGGAAAAGGATTTGTTATTTGCTATGGTTCAGTGACCACCACATACATTGCCCAAATTCCCTTTTTCGAATAAGAGCCTTTATTTCCCTTGTCTGGGTCTTGTTCCTCCACTATGTATTGGTGGCAGGGAGGGAAGACAACCTGATTTTCAGTTTGTAGGTGGCTGAAGAGTCTAATCTGGATTTAATTATACATCAAGTAGAGACTCTTGACTTTTGATCTTGATGACTGGACTCCAGTTGTTTTCCTTGGGGAGTGAATGAGTACATTCTCTGTGAGGGAAGAAGGGAGCATGCCGACATTTGGATGGCCAGGGAGGCAAACTAGGGTAGAAACTGCGAGTTAGTTCTCTGATGCTTCCATAGTAACAGGACTGTAGGCAGGCACGTGGCCACCTCGCTGGATTATACTTCCCAGCCTGCCTCACAATTATGACATGACTAAAATCCTTAACAATGCCATGTGAGCAGAAATGACAGCTGCCACTATCCAGATCTGGGACGTCAGACCTTCAGATGTTCATGTTCTGTTTCCCTTACGTGCCACCTGGAAACATATGTGTTGGCAGCTCTGCTTCAACCATACAGATGATGAGAGTGTCCCAGGAAATGGCAAAACAACAATCTGGAAAAAATCAGGGCCCCTAAATGACCTCAGGGAGAAAAGCTGTCTCATCAATCAGGACCGGTCACATTGATCCTATTCCCTAATAGAAAAAAAAAATACTTCATTGTCCTATAAGACACTTGACTGTTAGGTCTTTTTGTTACAATGACAAGACCATCACTAGTACGTGGCCGATAGCAGAAATCCATCTCTTCTTACACCCTGGACCTGAGTGGAAGTCCTGGGGAAAATTTCTGCATGCATGTATATATGTGTCCACAGGACACACAAAAAGACTGGTTAAAGAAAAAACCTTGAGGAGTTGTGGTACAGTGACAAAATATATTTAGTCATTGTCTCTGACTCCTGGCGCACAGCTCCTAAAACCTTCAGAATTTCCTGAGTCATAGGAGTGTCTTTTGTTGTTCATAATGAACACTTCTGACCATACCTGAGTCTAAGCTAATGAAATAACTCATGCAGGGCCCCAAATAGTGTCAGGATGGGAGTTTGTATTTGCTCTTTCAGAGAGAGATTAGAAGGTGGGAAATTTTGGCCCCACCCCCTGGTCTGCAGGAAGCCGGTTACAGATTGAGTTAGAAATCTCAGCAGTGAAGTTTGGGGAGCTTTTGGGTTGGTGAACATGCCGAAGTGCTGGGAGGGTGGTGCACCCAGAGAGAACATGGAACTTCTGTATCCCCAACCCCACACCATGCCCCACGCATCTCCTCTATTTGGCAGTCCCTGAGTAGCACCTTTGTAATAATCCCCTAAATGTAAATAAAGCATTTTCCTGAGTTCTGTGGGTCATTCTAGCAAATTATCAAAACTGATAACGGTGTCTTGGGAACCCCAGAATTTATGGGTGATTGGACAGAAGCATAAGGGGCCCCTGGAACTCGTGACTGACCGCTCAAGTGGCGACGGTCTTGTGGGACTGAGCCCTTAACCTGTAGGGTCCATACTAACTTTGCTATTCAGTGTCAGAGTTGAATTCAATGATCAGATTTCTTGTTTGCATTGAGGATCAGAGAACTGGAATGGAAAACCCTCATGCATCTGGTGTCAGAAATGGTACCAGAAAAATAGATACATGAGAGCATAAGCCTACCTAGGGTCTGGAGTTATCAGGGCTGACCTTACCACTTTGCTTTAAATAGACACTTCAGCTGTGCCTCTGCACCCTCTGACCTCTGGTGGCTCGGCAATGGTGACATCAACCTCAGCACAACTGTTCTGCTTGAAGTGGCCAAGAATCTCTAAGCTGTTACAAAACCAACCTAAGATGTTAAACCAGGACTTTTCTAGCCTCAGACAAATGGCTAAAAGCAGAAAATGCAAATAACTGCATAATCTACACAGAGATACCAGAGCATCATATACAGAACTTGCTAACAGGTGTCCCCAGCTGGTATTATGACCCTTGGCCCATCACCCATGTCCAGGTTATATAAGAGAAGGTGGAGATGGGTCAGGAATCCAGAGAGTTGCCAGAGAGTTATACGTTTCCCGCCCCACCGTAAGCCACCTGAGAAGAATTTCAGGAGTCTGAAACATCGCTTCGGGTTTCTGCGGCTGAACCAGGTCCAAGCAGACTATATGTGAAACTGAATGAGAAACTGAAGTTTTTATTTTATATTGGACTTTTTTTAATTAAAAAAAATTTCCCCCAGCTTTATTGAGATACAACTGTGGACTAAGCTTTTAATACTGGGAAGTGAGACTATCTGTTAATATTTTAAAGATTTATTTATTTCTTATTTTGGAGAGGGGGGAAGTGGGAGAGGGAGAGAGAAAGAATCTCAAGCAGACTCCCCGCTGAGCGCCGAGCCTGACACGGGGCTCCATCCCACGACCCTGAGATCATGACCTGAGCTCAGGTCAAGAGCCAGATGCCTAAGTGACCGAGACACTGGACGCCCCTAGCTGTTGATATTTTAAAGTGACCAGGAAAGCCATGAGATCTGCCTGAGTTATTATTCAGGGGAGAATAGGGAGACTCACAGCACTTTGGAAAGGCAACAGAGAAAAAAATCAAGAAGCTCATGCAGCGTGCGCCCACCAAATGCGTGTCACTCAGTACACAGTGTGGACTGGGTTTGAGTGGGAATGCCTGCGCTGGCTATCAGGCTTCCGCCAATAGCCAAGAATCACGTGGCACGGCTGCCATAGCACCCATTTTCAATAGCGACACAGATGACACAATAGCAACAACAAAAAATTGATTTTTCTAGTTTTTCTCTCATCAAGGCCGGAGCAATTAGAACCAAGCCCTCGAGCTGAGAAAGCACCGGAGGTTCTGGATTACTGTGGGAGAGGAAGACCTGAGGGGAGGAGACAGACACCCCAGCACAACAGGTGCGCCCAGAGACTCAATCTGAACAAAGAGAGGCTTTCAGAAGCTGTCTTCTGGCCTTGAACCGCCTAACTCCAGACTTCCTTTACACGACACATAAATTTACCTCTTATTTGACTTTGTTCTCTCTGATATAATATCTGTAATATGCTAAAAGCTTATTTAAATTAGAAAAAGATAAACAGGTCCATAGAAATATAAGCAAAGGAAAGCAGGTAATTCACATAAGAAATACAAATAGCAAAGTATCTGAAAGCATATCTAACTTAGTTTCTTGTTAAATGCACATTTAAGAGATGAAATACTGTTTTTTACTGCTCAGGTTGGCAAAAATCTTAAATATGAATTATATCCATTTGGAAAGAATCTGGATAAATACACTCTCATTTAGTATTGATGGGACTATAACTTGGACGAGTCTTTCTGGGGGACCATTTGGAAATAGCTATGAAAATTAAAAAGGCACTTGCATATAAGCATGCACATGTGTGCACGCGTGGCTGTGTGTGTGTTCAATGTATAGAAAATGGCCCAGAAGAAGGATGTATAACAAGCTTAACAGTGTTTTTGTTTCTCAGAAGAAGAGGGCAGTGGAATGGAATAAGGGTATTTGCAGACTTTCATTTTTTACATTGGACTTAAAATTTTTATGACCACATTGCTGTTTTTGTAATTAAAATTTTTACAGGAAAAACCACTCACCCTGATTTTCAAAGATTAAATAGATATACAAAATATTTTAATTGATTCATTTTCCCTTAAAAATAAATGTATTAGGTGCTGAACATGCAGAGTCTACTGAAATTTGAGTGAAGTTTGGCAACCTGAACTCTACTTTGTTATAGGGTTTAGTATTTTACCCCCCAGTTAAGGGGGCTTCCTAATTTGGTTACAATATAAGTGCAGGGTGATGTTTTATATGGCTGGGCAGTATAGAACAGGCTTGTTTTAAGTAATTAAAGATGAAAAACATAATCTTAAAGTGTTTTGAAATAAAATTTAGAGAGGTTTGCCTTTTTAAATAAAAATAACAAATTCTCTTATTAGTCCTTTTTTTTTTTTCGATTTTGACAGAGACATTCTCCAATTTTTAGGCACACAGGCCAAGGAAATGACCTTTTGACAACCCATACTGATGTACTTTCCTGCTTTCAGACCAGAATTTTTTCAGAATAACAGTAAGTCTTGCAAGAAACCTTTTTTTTTTTTTTAATCTCAAAGTTTTAAGCAAAAATAGGTCATTTAAAATATAGAGACATTCTTACTTGGTCCTCAAAAGATAGAGCCTGGGCAACATCTCTTGGGAAGCCATCAATAACAATGCCCTCTTCATCAGGTATTTGCATCAATTTCTGTTTTATCTCTGTAATTGTTGTTTCCTTTTGTAAAGAAAAAAAGAAAGTCGAGAAACCACAGTTAAACTGACACTCACAACTGGCATAAGAATCTTTACAGACTAGAAGCAAATAACACAGCAGTACCTGTGGGGCCAATTCTCCAGTTGTAATTATTTTGGCAATAAGACTCCATTTCCTATTGCTGCTGGTACTGTGGATCTTCTTCCTTAATAATTCTCCCACCGAAATGTATTGGAATCCATAACGTTCTGCAATTTTCAAACTTTGAGTACCCTTTCCACTTCCTGGACCACCTGTCATTTAAAACAGGCAAAATTGTGACCTTCCGATAACAATAAGAAACCCCTTTTTACACAGCTACTACCTCTATCTTGAGATGCAGTCTAGATTGCCACTGTCAGGGAAGCCAACTTTACACCTGTGCCATTCTCGGCTCTACCTCTGAATGCAGAGCAAGTACAGACTTAGCCAAGGAAAGGATAGAATTATGACCAATTTTATTAGATGAAAGAGACATTTTTTCCTTTACCTATTTTAGTAAATAACTAATTTAGAAAATTGGAAAAAAAAAGAAAATTGGACAAAGCAGTTGAAAGAAACTGTCTTGTTCTTCTGTGTAAAACCTAATTGCTTTTTCCCTGTGATCAAAGAAAAATCTATGGGACACAAGAGACAATGATCAAAATAATAGAAATGTGTTCCATGCCAACAAAGAGCTACCGTGCAATTTGGTGAAATGCAACAATTATTCTTAAACTCAGAGGGACATCAATATTGACACAGGTTATTTAAATCTTTTTTTTTTTTTTTAACTCCGTTCACGGGTCTCCTTGCCTCATCTCCTTTCAATTTCAAAGAAGTTTTATGCCACGAATACAGAGTGAATGGAATAGGTGCTTAAAGCAGAACAAATTCATAGAGCTCAAGATAATTTCAATTTTGTGATACATTCGTATGAAGTAATCAACATTTCGCAACCTTACTCAATACTAATCGTTGGTAATTACCATTTATTTTTTAGAAGCTTATGTCCTAAAATAATTATAAAATCTATGCCTCAGATTTTATTTCCAATCATATTAGATTTAATTTATATTTCTAAACAACCTAGACTAATTTGAATCTAAAGTCTGAACAAATTTCTAAATAAAGCAATAGCAATCAGCCCCGTCTGATTTTGATTGTTACTCCTTATTTTTTCTTTTTAAAGACTCTATTCATATGAGAGAGACCATGAGCAGGAGCAGGGGGAAGGGGAGGGTCAGAGGGAGAGAGGGACCAGCCGACTCCCCGCAGGGCAGGAAACCCAATGATTCAGGGACCCAGGACCCCAAGGCTCATGACTCAAGCTGAAGTCAGATGCTTAACCAACTGAGAGACCCAGGAGCTCTGATTTGTGACTTCTTAGTAATTACCAAGATGAAATTTATGCTTAAGCATAAATTATTGACTGTAGACAAAATATTTTTAAGGGTTGATGTCTAATAAGTAATGAAATGTTTTGGTAATATTCACTGAAAATATTTATGATTTATTAAGCAATATTGAAAATAAAAATTCAATAGAAAAGTGAGTTGATGTTCTCCCTACTATTTCAATATATCAAATTTGGGAGGGAGTACAATTCATTTTATATATAATTATCAATTATTTTTTGCAAATAATATAAGAAAAAAAAACAGGTGTTTTGCTTATTTTTTCTAAAAAGAGTTCTGAATGGGTAGACTTAGTTGGCCATGCCTTATTTCCTTTTTAAAAATGTTCAAGCGCAGGGGTGCTGGGGTGGCTGAGTCAGTTAAGTGTCTGTTGATTTTGACTCAGGTCATGATCTCAGGGTCCTGCGATCAAGTCCCATGTCAGGCGCGCTGCTCAGCGAGGAGTCTGCTTCTCCCTCTCCCTCTGCTCACTCTGTGTGTGTGTGTGTGTGTGTCTGTGTGTGTGTGCTTGTGTGTCTTAAATAGATAAGCAAATCTTTAAAAAAATAAATAAAATATAAAAATTTCAAAGTTCAGAATTCTAAGATCAACTAATGAGAATCACTTCTTAACCCCAATACCAAATAATAAACCTGATAACATGTGGCTTTCACCTTTTTTACTGCTTTATTAAACTTAGGATAGGAATTTGTTTACATTTTTAATCATTTTCTTTCTAAGAAATTCTAAATCCTATCCTATTAGACTTAACATTATCAACTACTACTTGATTAAATTCATTACTTTGCAAATCAAAAGTAAGTTTTGGCTCTAAAAGGCTACTTCTGGCTTATTAACCTATAATGCAGTTCATGGGTTGGCTTGAAGTAAAAAATTACATGAATAACCCCATCAAATTTAAGAAGATTTGATCCTTGAAGAATGAAAGTTATCTTTCATAAACTATATTGCCACACTTTATCTCACAAACTATCAAACTTCATTTATAAGAGATTATAAATCCCACTGAATTAAAAAATCAAGCATGCTAAGAAAGTTATAGCACACAAATTTTTTTTTTTTGTCAACTAATAGAAGCAAATAGCAGACAACACAAACATATGATTAGCACAATTAAGGAGGAATAGTATTAATTTATTAAATGAGTTTGATGAACAAATTGGTTTCACATTTTCTCTCTGAAACCAAAGTGAGCTTAATTTGGTTCCATTTATTTATCTCTAATACTTAAAAATATTAGGATCCATCTAACTCTTAGATTTTATAATTACATTAATATAAGAGAGATTCATGTCTGTGACAAGATGTCTAGCTTTAAAAAAATTCTGCATCACCACAAAGGAAATTTTATTTGAATGTAATACCATGTGGGTATCTGTACCTCTTCCATTTTTTTTTACCTGATACCAATAAACATTTGTAAGGTTCGGATACAATTATAATTCCTCAAAAGTCATTAAATTGCCCCAATTCTCTCAGATAACCTAAGGTTCGGTTTTTCCTTTCCTCTCATATCTCAATGCTCTAAAATCTAAAAGTTATTCACACTCATTGGTTCTGCATCATTCTTGGAATACATACAATTTCATAGTGTGTAAGTCTAAAACCAGAATCACACTCTTGGGAAGCCAATTGATTTTACTGAGTAAGAAAGAACTGTGGAGTTCTTTTTTGAAGCATTTGTATTTTCTCCAAAGACCTTAGTTTATTGAAATATTTTAGACATTTTCATATAAAATTCACAATGCACAAAAAATTCATATATGTGTTTTACAGAAGAGCATTTTGGTATTCCGCCTTTTTCATGGACAATCACACCTCCATTTGTTCATCCTATTAATAATCACCAACATTTGAGGACAGCAACAAGAAAATAAAACTGAAAGAATATTTCATCCTAAAATGGTGAAATAATTTCTTCACCTGTAGCTCTATGTTTTATAAAGCATTTCTTCATCTTCTAAGTAATAATCTCTAACTTTAAAAAAATTTTAAGATTTTATTTATTCACAAGAGACACAGAGGGAGAGGCAGACATAGGCAGAGGGAGAGGCAGGCTCCCTGTGGGCACCCTGATGCGGGATTCGATCCCAGGACCCTGGGATCATGACCTGAGCCGAAGGCAGATGCTCAACCGCTGAGCCACCCAGGTGCCCCGAATCTCAAACTTTTAAGTGTGCACACACACACACACACACATACTTTTCAAGAACAGAGATTTATGGCATAATGGTGGCTACCATATGCCATAAGAATAATGACTTTTAGAAAGCCAGTTGTTATATTTTCTACCTACGATACTACCTTAATTCAGTGCCAAATATCTTTGCAATTTCATTTTCATTACACTGAGAGATGGACCAATGTCATTTCTTCTAGTCTGGTGAACTTAAATTCTTGTTACAGCTTGGTGTGTTGATTTGCCTGCCTTTCTGCCAGTTGCCGTCATCAGTGCATCTCCCAGAAACGGTACTTCTTTGCATGGGGGCTGCATGCAATCTGCCCTCTGTTAACATTACTGACGAGAAGAGCTCTGAACACGTCACACTCGATTTTCACTTTTGGTTATCTCTGTGAAAGCTGAGTCAAACTGGAACGTGAGACAATGACAACATACTGCATGTTCACAGGTCTCCTCATTGATTTTTACAGATTTTGAGGAAGTTGGAAGTTGTGAGAATGGTCAACAATGCGTTTTGCAAAAAGACTTCCAACATTTTCCATATCCATTCCTTGTGAATTGAAATCAGACTGGTATTTTCATACTCATTCATAGTAAGCAATGTTAAAAATCAACTGTTATTCTTATTTTGACTAATACTCGGATGTTATGTGATGTATAAAACACTATTCTATGGGATTTGCTTGTCTTAAACATCAAAACTTAGATTTTATTTTAAGTGCCAGTTTGCCATACGGAAGACTCATTTATATGAGTCTTTACCAACATGTTATCATAATTATTATTCTTACCCTCTAAAGTTAATAGTGAATAAAAATTCATTTTGTTGAATTAGAAAGGAAAAAGACACATCATGTTTAGAAAGCTTCAAATGGGAGGCAGCTGGGTGGTTCAGTGGTTAAGTATCTGCCTTTGGCTCAGGTCATGATCCCAGAATCCTGGGAGAGAGCCCCACACACATCAGGCTCCCTCTCCCTCTGCCGGCCGCTCCCTCTGCTTGGTCTCCCACGCTCTCTCTCTGTGTCAAATAAATAATAAAATCTTAAAAAAGAAAGAAAGAAAGAAAGAAAACTTCTAATGGATTCAGTTTCTATGTTAAAAATTAAACAGATAAAACCAGAGGACAATAAATCTTGAAGAAATTAATACTTTCAATTCATGATAGAGAATTTCTAGGACATTATTATGAGATTCTATAAAAGTGCAATAGGCATTATATAATTATAACAATTCTGTTTTATTGAAAATTATGCTAAAATATTTATATCTACTGTCTCTTGAGCTTTTGTTTCTATTGTTTGTCTTTACCCAACTTAGTATTTGCAAATACACATAATTAACATAATTTCTTGAAATGTAAATATACAAGCAATAAGAATTTTGCTTTCTGTCCTCATACCTATGACAAGAATGATTTTTGGTCGAGGTCTAGTAGGATCAAAAACCTCATACTCCTCAATTAACTCTGCAGTCTCAGAGAGGTCCGTATCACTTTCTATGGAGAATTGATGGATTGGAGGGAGCCGATCATACCGCCGATATGGAAAGTTGGAATTTTCAGGCATTACTGCAAAAGAGTAAGATAACTTTGAAACGGGAAAAAAAAGCATAATAAAACATTTTTTGTACTTAGCCAGTCAGTGGAGATAATTTTTCAAACTAAATGAGTTCGATTTTTTTCAAGTGGAAGGAGACCCCATCCTGTAAGTGATCTGCAAACTTTTCCTTAATCGGCCATTCAGTATTTTGAACTTTGCACAGTCTCATACCCAACTTGGTCATGTAGCAGGAAAGTGGTCATAGACAACATATAAACAACGGATGAGTTTGTGTTCCTACAAAACTTTATAAAAACAGATAAGGAGCCAGACTCAGTACGTGGGTTATAATTTGCCAAACCCTGTTCCGAAGGAACCCACTTAAGTACTGCTTAATCTTGTTTGGTAGTTTTTATATACTCTGATCTCTGCAAACAGTGTCGCTGGAGTTGTGTAGTATACAACCTCACAATTCTCCCAACCTTACACAGCTGCTAATTCCCAAGTTGTTCGAGGCTCAGCCTTGGTTCTTGTAGTTCATGGCTACTTCTGTCCTCAACCCATGTGTCAGTAACCCAGGAGACAAAGAGAAGCCCTAACTACCCAACAGGCACTGCACAGAAGAAACAGGAGGCCACTTGGCTTTCCATGAGTGACTTGGCTATGGGGACTACTGGATTTTAGCATGTCATTGTGCTCATATCTCTTTCTGGGATATTGATAGGTAGAACTTCTCATGCTCTGTTGACACAATAGATGAGGTCATTGACTACTGACCCACTGGACTCGCTTCAGTTCCAAGAAAGGAGTAGAGTCATCTGCAATAATAGTGGATATTCTTTAGAAAACTATGGGAAGGGTTTATGATAGGAAAGGCACTGACAACAGTATCCTGGTCTGCCTTGAAATCAAATGGCTTCCCCTAACACAGGGCAAAACTCAAGGCATTATCCTCAATTATTTTTTTCCCTTATTCTTCACATATATTGCCATAGATTTTATATCCAAAATATATCCCAAATACCCAAATTTTTCTCCAACTCCACTATCACGAATCTTGCCCACGCCACCAGCATTTACCTGGACAACTGTAACAGACTCTTTACTGATCTGCCTGCTTCCAATCTTGTCCCCACAATCCACTGCCCGAAATGCTCTGCTCACCTTTCACACTTCAGCTCACATGAAACCTCCTATAAGGGGACTTCACTGACTTTTTAATCTCGAGTAGTCACCTAATTTCAAGGATATCACTCTAAGTCGCTCTACGAAGCATCTACTACTTCACAATTTGAAAGCTCTCCATTCACTGTCTTCTCCCATTAGAATGTTCAGTTCCATGAAGCAGGGACCTTACTTATCTGGAACTGTAACCTTGGGATTTAGAACTATGGTTGGCACGTAGTGTCCAATAAATATTTGTTGAATTGGTAACAGAGAACAGATGGTTTCCCATAGAGAAAAACCAGAAGATGGGTAGGCAGGTGTGGCTATAGGGTGGAGGGACTTAACCACCAGAGTAAAGGGTTTAGCATTAACCTGGTAGAAAGCCAGCAGAGAAGTTTTTTGGTGGGGGGGGGGAGGGGTAAAGTAGGGACATAATTAAATACGAAATATGTTTTTTAGGAAGATTAATCTGGTGGTGGTTAGAAGGGATTTGATTTGGGAGATGGGGGGCAGAAAGAATAGCAGCTAGGAGTCAGGTACTGTAATGCACAGGTGAGAAATGAGGGCTTCAGTTAAGAGGGGTAGCACAGGAAATGGACACGAGTGGTGAGATACAAAGAACACGGTTAGGATTGGGATCTGTGACATGAAAGGAGGTGACATTACAAAAACAATTACCAGGTTTCAAGTTTAAATAAATAAGGAACACACTGCATTTCATATAGTTTCCTGCCTTCTCTCTTCTGCTCCAGAAATGGTGGGCTTCTGTTATTACTGTCTATACCATAGCCTCTTCCTCAATGGAACTCCTGTTCTCTATTCCCTGGTATATACTCAAAATCTTCCATCCTTCTCTAGCTAACACCCACTTAGCTTTTTGTCTCCAAGCACTAGCATATCACTTCTTCCAGGAAGCCTACCTTGAACCCCAGCCTACCTTGGATCCACTCTCCTGTTTATATGGTTGATCCTATAGCATATGGTATTTCCTAGAGCACCGACTGGGCTTTTAATTATATATATATATATTTTTTCACGACCAATGTTTTTTATTCTATCATCAAAATGATTGCCAATTTCATTATTTTTGTTTTAACAATTATTCCTGATTAACATCATCTTACACAAATTCTTTAAAAATAACCTCAGCATTATAATCTATACCAAACTGTTATGTATATATACTATATACATACATATGTGTGTATATATATATATATGATACATATATTTCGTACCTATATAGAGTGTCCACTCTCTACACTCCTATAGTATGACCAAAGCATTTCTTTTAATATTTCATTTTTAACTGAAGTATAATTAACATAGCGTTATATTAATTTCAGGTATACAATGTAATGACTCAATAATTCTATACACTTCTCAGTGCCCATCAAGGTAAGTTACTCTTAATCTCCTTTGTCTACTTCACTCATTCCTCCCCCCTCCCAATCTCCCCTCTGGCAACCCTCAGTTTATTTTCTGTATTTAGGATTCTGGTTTTTTGTTTGTTTGCTCATTTGCTTTGTTTTAAATCCGACATGTGAATGAGATTATATAGTATTTGTCTTTCTCTGACTTATTTTATTTAGCATAATACCCTCTACAGCACTCCATGAAGGCAGGTACCATGTTTGTTCTTTGTCACTGGCTATATCCTCAGTCTTAAAAGAATGTCTGACAAATAGCAGTGCTCAATAAATGGTTATTATAATGCTCAACTGACTCATAGACTGACTTCATCAAAATAAGGAAAGAAAGGAGTGCTGGTTTTGAAGCAAATATGCTATGATTGCTTTTTAAACATGTTGAGTATACGATGACAGAACAGAAGCTTTATGGACATTTGGAGCCATGGGATTAGACCCCTTATCTGCAACTATTTGTTCAATTGTACACATATGACAGAAAAATATGGATGCTTATCTCACATTGATAGTAAAATCCTTTCAGTCAATAATTTATCCTTGATTTTTATCATATTTTATGTATGAAATGATGTATAAAAGTAATTTGCCTAAATGATTAAAATGTTTTAATTCACAGAATAATTTTTCATGATAACTACATATTAGCATAGCTATGCCAGTATTTCAGCAAAATATGCATGAATCACTTTTTATTTCTAAAAATAATCATGATGCTTTAAGTTACTGGGAAGTTATCAGTTTTCTTTAATTTAATAATCTATTCCATAAATTATAGCTAAAAGTTACAAAGCACAAGTAAAGCATATCATAAAATGTTATTTTTACAGAAAAGTCAATTCAAAAATCATTTTCCATCTTTCAGCATGTAATAAGACAGTCATCATTGTATATTGAATGGTTCTATTTGTACATAGATTAATTAGAAGACCTCTGAGAAGGAATTCTGGTAAAGTATTAGTAGACATGGAGATTCTAAAATTAACAAACAGTTTTAATTCTAATGACAGTTAGACCTACATTTTCCATTCCTGTTTTAGCTTATCCTGCTAAATCAGGAGTTCCAAACTGGTCATTTGTAGGCCCAATATAGCCCCAGAGATGTGTTTTGTTCAGCTCAGTGTGTTTCTAAAATTTGTACATGACTGCCTTTAGACAATGACTGTTCTCTCTAATTTGACCACAGTCCCCACTGTTGTCTATTATACACTTGGCCTGCCTGGCTTCTGTGTATAATCAAGCCAAGCAATAGTATGAAACGGAAGCATTTGGATTTTATCTTGTTGCAAAAGTCACTTTTCATACCCAGTCTGACAGCAGCTTTGGGGCTAAGGTAATATCACATCTTCTTAGATTTAAACTTAAAAACGTAAAATATTTTAGACGAGATTCAGTAATACCTAAGGTTTGTTAGCGCCTTAAGGTCTAGAAAGGATTCCCCATACTAATCCCGCTTGATTTAACAAGGGCATGGTGTGCGTATTTAACCCCGAGTCAGATTCTAACGGTATGACAACACCCAGGGAAGTAAGTTAGCCATTTGGGGAAGGTATATGAACTCTTCAAGCCCATGAAGACATCATTTGGTTCACCAAAGCAGAAATTGACTGAGTCTCAGAGGTAACTGGCACTTGAGCATTCAGGCCTGAATCAACTAGTGATGATTCCCACACGGATGGGGAAGGATTCTACTCTCCAGAGATGCTTCTGAGAAAATGTTGGTTCTGCTTATCCTTTCTGCTTGTGTTTCTTAAAAATTAACACACCATGACTTTTCTCCATGCTGCGTTCAAAAAAAATCTAAGTGGGGCATACTAATTAAACTGAAGTTTATGTCTCTCTTTATTTGGTACAAATACTTGTAATACTTGTATTATAAATACTTCAAATTCTGTCTGTATAGCTAAAACTTTTCATAGTACTATTTTTGAAAGTGATGTGAATTTTGAAAATATAATGATCTTGCCCACTGGGAAAGAACAAATATAGTTTCCCCTGATTGAAAATGATTCCATTTTGCACATACTATTGTTCTTGTCAATTTCAACCAGAGCCTAAAAGGCTTTGGCTGATGTTGAACCACTAATTTGGATAAGCATGTAATTCAGAAAGCTATCAGAATATACCATGAATCTCCTCTACTGAACTCTAATTCTTAGTTTCAAACTATTCTTAAAATTGCTAGGCAAGTTCACGTCTTCTACTTCTTTTATAGCATCTAAATGCCCAATCTAATATGTTGCATTCCGCATTAATAAATGCTCGTTGGATAAGCTAGTATAAACTTTACATGCATTTATGCAGAGGCATTAATATGGACTTTGAGTTTGTAAACATATTACACCACACTCTTCCCAGCTAATAAAAAAAAAATGTTGAATTGTTACATAACAGCTATTTGGTCTATCCATTTATTTGGGAGATTCTTATTTGCAATTTTAAGAAAAATTCATAGTTTGCTAATGCAATTCATTTTGTAAAATAATGAAGTCAGAAATACAAAATTTCATTAAGCCTTTATGGAAATGCTGGACAGTGGCATGTGATTTTGTTTGTCTTATCACAAAGGTGATTAGAATTCAGAGCAGAGAGATTAATCATGTTCCAGGGCCAATGTCTTTCTAGGCTTTTGGAAACCTAATAAATTAAATAACTGCCTACAGTCTACATGGTGTGTTTTAAAGAAAACCATTATAACTATAAACCATTATTCTACATATACATTACCATTTCTTAGAAAGGATCTCCTCGACTGCCCTCCATTGAGTGGAGGTAGGGTCTTCTTTTCCTGGCTGACAAATGTGTCCCATTTCACCTTGTCACAGCCGCCTAATTCCTTGACTTTCTGTAAACAACTTTCCAAGTACTCCACTGGGTCTTCGGGCTTAGAACACATCAGTCCATTCAAAAGGCTCTGAAATACAACAACAAAATACACCCATATAAAATAGGTTTTAAAACCACCTTTGTTAAAATGGTTGTATGTCCTATCTTTAAATTCTGTGTTGTTTCTGTTCTTTGCATTTGTTTTTTAAATAAACAACTGAAATTATGACCTGCTGAGTAATTAAGATAACCCCTGACTTCTTGACCATAAGTTTCCAGCTCACCATTCTCTGCCTTTTAAACAAGTCAGACTACATAGCTTAAAACGGAGGAGCCCTATCAAAGCGAGATACAGTATAGCGTGTAAATATGCTCCAGTCATCATTTATCTTATTCCTACCCATTTTTATGGGCTCTATACCTCAATTTCTTCATTGGCAAAATGAAGTTTTACCTTCCTCATAGAGTTTTTTAAGGATTAAAAATGTAATATTTGTAAAGTGCATATCAAGGGCCTGACACATAGTAAATATGCAATAGATGTTGGTGGGTTTTGGTAACATTATTATTATCAGGAGGCCTCCCCTAAGCTCCCAGGTAGGTTTGTGGACCTCTTCCTTTGCATTCCACATTACCCAGAAAAAACCCATCTTGCCTGTCATTTTACACTGAAACCATCAGTTTATGTATTGGCCTCATGTTCTAAACTGTAAACTCTTCAACAACACAGATTGGGTCTTTTTTATTTTTCAGTCTCTAGCTCCTGACATTGTCCCTGGCACATTGGAGGTTGCATATTGGACTATTTTCTAATTAGGAAAAAATTTTTACTCAAAACAGTCTGAGACTTTAAAAAAAATGCTATTTGATATATAATGTCCACAATATCCATTGAGGTTAAAGAGGAAAGCCTGGTGTCCAATGTGTCACATGTACTAATTTCTAAAAATGCTACAAATTTGGAAATGGTGACTCCTGGGAACTGGAGTGATGTGCAGAATATTTTCCTTTACAGTATTTCATGGAAAAAGCATAGAGGATTATTATCACCAACATACATTATCAATGTACGACACACACACACACCCTTTAAAGGCTGACATCTTTGTCAAATACAGTATTTTATTTTCAAATTATTCTTGTGCAATTTGCTCTTTCTAGGTGCATTCGTTCTCTCAAATCCCAAATAGCGTGGGCTGGAGTGCTCAGAGGAGTTCAACAGCAGAGCGAGAGGAAAAAACCAATCTGGGCATCCACATTCAGTTTGTGTGTCAAGACCTGTGTTACATACACACACAGACACACACACACATTGTGTTTAACTCCTCACATTTCTATATTAATATAATTAACAGTGGCGGTGCTTACTCTGTGCCTTAGTTCACCCAATGCACTCTTCAGCCCTATGTGGTATTATTACCCCCATTTTATAGATTAGGAAACCATGGCTCAGAGATGTTAATGAGTTGATCAAGGTTATTGAGCTGGAAACTTGGAGGCCCAGGATTCCAACTCAATGTTTTTTTATTCCAAAACTCACATATTCCTCTCTACATATCTTGCAAAAGTATGATATGGAATAAAAATAAAATGCCAGATTATCTGTGTCCATACATAATCCAACTACAATATGAATCAGTCAAGTTTTCTCTTTTTAAATTCCTATTATTAACTAAAATGAGTGAACATATTCAATGAATTTTTTTTTTACTGGAAAATACACATTTCCAGCTTCCTTAAAGAAATCTGACTCCCCAAAGTGTACTGACTTTAGAAGGAATGAGTTCCACTCCTTCATGGATAATTTTAACCCTTCAAATAGTCAGCCACCATCAGGGATCCAAGATAACTAACCAGCCGACGTTATTATTCAGTCTCTTTGAGTTAATCCTTTGAGAACCTGAATAATCTAATTTGACTTTCACCAGAATTCAAATTAATTGCTATATCTCTACTCTAAGGTACAGTAATGTAAGATCAATACATACCCCCTGAGGTTAGAGTCAAGAAATCATGACAATATCAGGGGAAAGTAGTTTTTATTTTAAACATTTAATCTAAAAATGGAAACACGTTTCAAACTTGAACCTACCAGAGGTATCCCATTTAATGCATATGATGTCTCAAGTCAGGAGAAAATCTGAAAAGGTCAGTGAGATACATCTAGTTGTTTGACAATATGTAGATTCAATAATCAATTACTTGGCCCATTGTGGTGTCTGAAATCTACAGCGAGGACAATATTTTTGGTTTGATAGATACCTGATTGATAAATTCCATATACTTAGAAACTTGGCCTACCATTATTATGGTTTGACAGAAAGAAATTCAGTTCGGAAGCAAAGTATTTGGTTTTACTGTCTATATTTATCCCATGGAGAACTGGCAGGTTTTACTTCTGTCTTGTTCTGGATAAAGCCTAGATTCTCACTGGTAGGATGGAGCCTTTGGAGGTCACCAGCAGTCTTTTTCCATCTTCCAATTGTCCAGGATTGCATTTAAGTACATTGTATTACTGCATTTTACCTAAGGGAGTGGACTTCCTTTACTGGGTACCACTATTTTAAAACGTTCCATTCATATGCAGAAAAACAAAACAAAACAAAATGCATAATACCTGAACAATGCCTGCCATCATCTATTTGCATACACAGTATAGATTTTCATGAACAAACTAAAAAAAAAAAAAAATCTCTGTGGTTACCAAGGAGGAAAAACAGCGCCCACATTTATAAAGAAAACAGACATACTATTAAGAAGCACTTTGCAATCAGGTGACACTCCTGCAGATGTTTCTAATTGTTCTTCTAGAAGTATAGAAATGAAATTGATCACAGCAGTTTTTATGTCATAACCTTCTGCTCTTCAGCTCCATATTCACTTTTTGAAAATTAAAAAAAAAAAAAACAAAACAAAACTCTTTAAGAATCCTACCTACCCCAAGACCTGTCCTTATGCAACACCTCTCCCATTTTTTTCAAGCATGAGTAACACACTTGCTAGATTTGGGTTTCACACACCAGGCTTGTGTTCAGTGTGGTTTACCTGGAAATCTTGGCTTCAGACCAACCTGAAACCGGTGGCTTACAGAGGTGAGAGAAAATGAAGATCTGCAATGATGGTGGCCCATTTTAAAGATAATTTGGGAAAAGAGGCATCAAATTCTTTTCCCAGATGGTGTCTTAAAATTCCTTTTAGCAGAACACGAGAAAGAACAATTCATGATCCCTGGTTTTCCTGGATCAGTCTACAGTCTACTATCTTTCAGAAAGGGGGGGGGGCGGTTTGCAGTGAATGGAATTCACCTTTCAGGGCTCCATCCATGAAGCTTGGCTCGCTTCCTTGTTTTGTTTTGTTTCTAACCCAAAACACATAGAATTCAGTAATTTTTAGAAATTCAAATAGAAAGAGAAGGAAAAGAGGCAAAAGGCTCCGCGACGTCGGCTCTGGTCTAGAACAGGGTTCCCCTCAGTTCATGGCTCAAGCCGCCTCTCCCACGTCCCCGAAGTGCTCCCCATCCCCCGGGTCCCCGGTGTAGACGCTGCCGCGCTGCGGTCCGAGGATCCGAGGACGGAGCAACAGGAGTCACGCCCGCCTCGCCGCTCCCTCCCCGCCTCGCGCTGCCCAGGTGGGTCGGGGGCGGCCGGCAAAGCTGCAGCCGGGGGGCGCCGAGGGAGGACGGTCCCTGCCAAGGCCACGGGAAACGTGCTCAGGAGTTCGTTCACCGAGAGCGCGGCGCGGCGCGGGGGCCTGCCTCCCGGGCGACCTGCTGCGCTCGACGGGTCTGGATTTGGTTTTTGCATCTTCATCCCTCATCCCTGTGCCCGGAGCTGTCCCCGCTCCGGCTGCTTCCGTCCCCACGTCCCCTCCCCGCGGGGTCCTCACCCTTCGCGCGCGGAGGGGCCCGGGCTCCCGACCCCAGGGCTTCGAGTCCCCGGGGGCCCTGAGCGCCCGCGCACCCACCTGGCCCGCCCGCAGCCCCCCCGCCACGCGCGAGGGGTTCGCCGGGGGGCAACCTGCTTCCGGCCCGAGCCCTGCTGGGAGGCTCAAACTTGATCTGCGAGATGCGGCTTCGGAGCCCAGCCCAGCCTTCGGACGGGGACCCGCACCAACGGCAGGGCGAGCTCTGCACGCGCCTCCGCCTCCGCGCCCGGGGCGCCGAGGTGGGCCCCGCCGCGCCCCGGGGCGCCTCCCCGCCCCCCCCGGCCGTCGGCCAGCCCCGGCCCCCTACCTCGAAAAGCTGAGGGATTTCCCTCCGGGCCAGGTACTCCTTGGCATCGTTGGTGTTCATGGCTGCGCCGCGCGTGCCGCGGGGCCCCGGCGGGGAGGCTCCCGGGCTGCGGCCCCCGGGCTGCGGCTGGCGGGGTCCGCCGAGCTCGGTGCAGCGCCGGAGCTCACGCGCACACGCTCCCCCGCGCGGCTCTGCGCGCCCAGGCCACCGCCCCCTCCGCCGCTCCCGGGCCTGTGCGCTCCGCGCTGCCGCCGCCCCCGCCTGGCGGAGCTGCGGGCTCGGAGCGGCGGCTCCCGGGGGGCTCCCGGGGGGCTCCCGGGCAGCGCAGCGGGGACGGTGGAGGCTCGGCGGCGCTGGAGGCGGTGGACGTGGAGGTGGAGGTGGAGGTGGAGGTGGAGGTGGAGGTGGAGGCTCGGCGGCGCTGGAGGCTCGGCGGCGGTGGAGGTGGAGGCTCGGCGGCGCTGGAGGCTCGGCGGCGGCGGTGGAGGCGGTGGAGGCGCGGCGGCCGCCAGGCAGCAGCCCCGGAGCCTCTCCCGCTCTGCGCCTCCCGGAGCCGGGTCTGCGGCGGCGGCCAGTCACGCTGCGCGGGGGCGGGGGGGGGGGCGCGGAGGGGGGGTCAGGGGGGGCGCGGGGGCGGGGGGCTCGCGGTCACTCCCTGCGGGTCACACCACCGCCGGGGGCGCGGCCACCTGCCAGCAGGTGCCCTGAGCGAGAGTGGGGGCTCTAGGAACGTGCCCCCTCCCTCCACGCCTCCCCCCAACCCCAGACTTACTCCCGCGTCCCCCCTCCCCGGGGGGGGGGGCAGAAACCTAAATGTTACAGCATCTGCCATTCATTCCTAAGGTTACCGATGTTTCATCACGGGGAGCTGGCGGTAAGGAGAAAAGGAAGGGGATTCATGGTGTGCAATCCACCCTTTTAAGAGAATTTTTCAGATCTCGGGTATGGGTTTGTCTATCCTTCAGGAAACTTTTGCTAGCTGCTTTCTAATTGTTTCCTTGTCAGGGTCACAGATCCCTACGGATTTCAGGATAAGTCTTTAGAGGGAGACTGAAATCTTCATTAATAGAAGGATTAGTAAATAGTCAACTAGTTAACTAGCCGCTGCCCCCCCCCACTACCCCCCAGAGAGGAAAGGGAAGGTGGAGGGGACAAGTGGGTGGTGGTGGAGAGCAGGAGACCTAGTATTGGAAATGAGCTTGGTAGGTAGTGTGGGTGCCATCATTAATTCCATCTAAAGGGTGTGCAGTCAGTGGGCCATGAGCCATGGGAGCACCCAGGGGCTGCATGGTGCACCAAGGCAGCCCTGAGATTAAAGAATCTTGTGAAACAGGCCATCATCAAGGTGTACCCATCCTCCTCCTGGCTCCCAAGATGACTCATTTCCCCCATTAAGATGTCTTTCCCTGCCTATTTGAAAGATGGTCCATGCCACCCTGAGAATATAACCTCTAACTGTGCAAGGCCTGACACTGTGGGAGGGTGTGTGAGAGAAAAGGTGGCCCTGATGGCCACTGACATCGGCCAAGGGGAGAAACAGCACTGCAATGGTTTCCCAAAAACCAGTGTCTGAATGTCCATCTCATGTTCATCTTCCCAGATCTTTCCTTGATTCTATTTCTTGTCACACAAGCAACTGCTACTGAAGCCTTAACTATAGCTACAGCTTTGTATTACCCAAGGGAGGGGACTGTAGATTTAATCGAGTCTTGTAAAGTAAATGAAGTTTTCTGAACACTTGTGAAACCAGGTGTCATATGGTAGCATTAAATGAGGCAGGTGTTCCAGTTCTATAGAAATTGATTTCTGCCTTCAAAATATGCCACATAACTTACAATCGCAGCTTTTGACATTCTTTACCTTGTTTGAGAGCAGGTTATGGCCATAGTTAAGCATTGTCCCTTCCCTGTGCAACAATAGTTGAAAAGTGCCGGGGTCTCCATGGTGTGAAGCCTGCTTTGTGAGGAAGCACAGCTGAAGTGAAGCAAGAGGCCACTTCCTGCAGGACCTTTCAAGGTCACCCTTTAGAGCAGACAAGAATCTGACAGAGCACAGCTCACATCTTCTCTCCTGGAAAGGAATGTAACCTAAATGGATCTGTAATCCTAAATGCGCTTTAGTGTATCCAGGCAAGGGTGGCAACTGACACAAAGATGAGTGGATAAGAAAGACTACATTGCACTAGGTAGTCTAGAAAGTCTGAAAAACCTAGTCCAGGCATACCTCAGAGATATTGCTGGTTTGGTTCTAGACTGACTCAATAAAGCAAATATTGCAATAAAGCAAGTCAAATGAACTTTTTGCTTTCCTAGTGCATTTAAAATTATATTTATGCATATTAAAGTGTGCAAGAGGGGCACCTGGGTGGCTCAACGGTTGAGCGGCTGCCTTCGGCTCTGCCTTTGGCTCAGGTCATGATCCCGGGGTCCTGGGATCCAGTTCCTCATCAGGCTTTCCACAGGAAGCCTGCTTCTCCCTCTGCCTGTGTCTCTGACTCTCTCTGTCTCTCATGAATAAATAAATAAAATCTCTAAAAAAAAAAAAGGTGTGCAACAGCATGATGTCTAAAAAATAACCTATGTACCTTAATTAAAAAATACGTTATTGCTAAAAATACTAACCATCATCTGAGCTTTCAGTGAGTTGTAATCACTGATCACAGATCACCATGATAAATATAATAACAAAGCTTGAAATATTGCAAGAATTTCCAAAGTATGACACAGAGACAAGAAGTGAGCAAGCGCTGTTGGAAAATGGCACCAATAGACTTGCTCGACACAGGGTTGCCATTAAACATTCAATTTGTAAAAAAGCACAAGATATGCAAAGCACAAGAAAGCAAGGTGTGCCTATAGCTGGAAATATGGCAGGTTTTCAAGTAGACTTATGCATTGGCAATCAGTGCTTTTCAGCGTGTTTCAGATGTATGAAAGGCAGGATATTCAGAATTACTTTTGCAAAGGAAGTTGTGGCCAGGTAGAGAAAGGCTGTATGAGGAAGTACAGTGCTTAAAAACCGGGCTCATAGTTTGGAAGGGGGGAAAGAGAAAGGACAGGGATCAACAAATACATGATTGCCATGGGAAAGCTTTCATGTCATTGCCTGGTATGAAATTCTAGGGATGAGTATATGAAAGGTTATGGCTCTTTACTTCTTGTTTCCTTGGGGATGCATTCCTGCAAGCTCTTACCAATCAAGATGATTAGTGCATGCCTGGTGTCACCAGATAGCGTCTCTTCTGTTCCCACAGTGGGAGAGTGTGCTAGATTTTCGGATACAGCAGGAAAGAAGACAGACATGATTACAGCTGTCCAGGAACTTCCATTCCACTGGAGAGTGCCTGTAAGAAGTACAGATGGACAATAAGCAACTGGGCCATGTGTGTATCCTGGGCCATTTGTAAATATTTCACTTACCCAGAAAAAAATCCCCTAAATATTTAAGACCTACTATATGTGTGTGTATTGTCCCAGGAAATGTGCCTCTTTTTACATGGATTCTTCTTAGAAGGTCTTTCTGAGGCTTTTGCTTGTTTTTGTAAATGTGGCTCATACATACTGATATGGGAAATCTGGGGTAAATGCAGGCTGAAGTCATGGTGTGTAACACAATTCTTTAGCCAAAGCAGAATTTCCCTCTGCTCTACTTCTTTTCCCTACACTGGCTCAGCAACTGAGCTAGACATTTGGATTCTGGATCTCGAAGGTGGCTAGGAACCCCTAAGTTAGAGGAGGTTAGAGGTAAGTGATTGAAAAACTCTTCCATGATGTCTGAAAGCAGTAGGAAAATTTCAAGCATATAAATATAGAAACAGAATAGCTAAGATTTGGGGAAAAATATTTTTTATTTATCTATTCATCAAGTAATGCACTCATGCGTCAAACATTACAAAATAACCTTTTATGTTCCGGGCCTGTGACTGGAGCTGGGAATACAAAGAACAAGATTCAGGGGGTTCACTGTCCTAGTAGACAGAGATGGGCTGGTAATAATTAAGTAGAGATAAATTTAATACTTTGTTTTAGCAACGTGATAGAAGTAGACATGTGGAGGAAGATTGTTATGATGGGGACACAAAGGTACATGACTCATAGAAATATGTATTGGTAAAAAGCACTTAGAAAGTTTTAAAAATAGGCTTTCTTTCAATGTTTCTTCACCACCCTTAAAAAATGTTTTTAAGCTGTGTTCTCTTCCATTTTTTCCAGATACATAGCTTTTCAGAAACATTGTCATCACTGTAATTACATATATGTCCATGCTCCATATAGTGATCTTTTAAAATGGCTTTATAAGAGTTAATTGAGGAGCTTTGATACAAGTAACCTATGTTAATTATGTTAAAAATTTATGTTATTAAAACAATGAATTACGAATCACACTACATCAAGAGTAAGAAAGTCTATTCCTCAAAGACACCATTATGAAAACAAAAGGCACTTTATTGAATAGGAAGATATATTTACATGCATATATTCAGTAAAGGACTCAAACATATAAAGAACTTTTACAAATCAAGAAAAAGACAATCCAATAGAAAAATGGACAGAAGACTTGAGCAGACATATCACAAAAGAGGCTCTGCAAATCCAACTTCAAATGACCAATAAATATATGAAAAGTAATAATTTCATTAGTCACCAAAAATACGCAAATTAGGGATGCCTGGGTGGCTCAGTGGAGCATCTGCCTTCAGCCCAGGGCCTGATCCTGGAGACCGGGGATCGAGTTCTGCATTGGGTTCCCTAAATGGAGCCTGCTTCTCCCTCTGCCTGTGTCTCTGCCTCTCTCTCTCTGTCTCTCATGAATAGTTAAATAAAATCTTAAAAAACACTTATATGCAAACTGAACTATGTGATATCATCATATACCCACAAGGATGGTTAAATTGAAAAAAAAAAGACTGTAAATATCAGCGGTAATGAGGCTGTAGGGTAATGTGAACTCACACTGTTGGAGAGATGTAAATTTGGAAAATTGTTAGAAAATAACTACTAGAGCTGAACATACATATTTGTGCATTCACCAAAAGTTATGTATTAGAATCTTCAAGAAGCATTATTCTAAATAGCCCCAAACTGGAAACTATTCCAGTGTTAATGAACAGTAAAACATAAATTATATTCACAAAATGGAATACAATGAGCAATGAGAATCAACAGTCTATAGCAACATGTAGCAATATGGGCAGATCTCACCAACAGAATGTTGAATAAGCACCAGACAGAAAAGATAACAAACTACGGTTTTATTCATATAAAGTAGAAAGACGGACAAAACTAACCTAGCCATTAGCAACCAGGGCTGTGCTTCCCCAGGTGGGAGTGAAGTGAGAGGGGAGAGAGCTCAACCAGGGCCCAGGGGATTTTGCTCATGTGCTGCTCCTTGATTTGGTTATGTGGGTATGCTCATCTTGTGAAAACTCATGCACCTGCACAATTAGACATGCACTTTCCTGTATGTATACTAAACTTCAATAAAGAGACATTTAAAAAAGTGTAAGATGATGAAGTATGGGATTCAGATCCCAGATCACCTCATTCTTAAGTGCCATGCCTTTCTAAATGTTCCATGCTATTTTGTCACATAATAAGCAGATCAAAAGTAAATTTGCGACCCATGGCCCTTTGCTTGGGCCTTTAAGACTGCATTCAAATCCAATTGCTGCTATAAACTCTATGTTGTTTGTAAGTGATGATTTGTAGCCTCGTCTCTCCCACTGTGAAGTTCTGGGCTCCTCATAAGCAGGGACCATGTCCTAGAAATCTTCATTTTCACAGTGCTTTGGACAATGCCTGGCCTAAAATAGATATACATGAATTCAGGAATGAACCATCTATATCCGTATCTACAGATTGCATAAAACTCAGCCAAAGAAATCTCAGAAGATACCCTATCAGGAAAAAGTAAACTTTATAAATATATAATATATATTATTTAAATACATATATATTTAAAACAAACATGTTGAAGCCTTTTAAAGTTACATCATGATGACTTGAAAGAGTTAATGTCATTTTTGGGATTCCTCATTTATCACGTGGGAGTATCTTTAGGTGCAGAGAAAATCTAGCTCAAGCAATGTCTTTGTAATAACTAGAAATATAATGGCTTATAAATATACATTTAGGCTGTACACATTACAATGAAAATATTCTTTTATGATAATTCAGTCAATTGTTTCTTGCATACCTAGTATATGCCAGGCATTGCTGACACTGCTTTGCCGTCAGGCACTTACATGAATAAAACAAATGCACGGAACATCGAGGAGGGAGAAACAATAAGCAACATATGTCATAAATAAAATAGAGGCTGATAAAAGCCATGGGAAAAGAAAAGTAGGGGAAATAAGGAGGACCAGAGGCTGGTTACAATTCTAAATAGAGTGCGACAAAGGTATCATGCAGAAGGTGACATTCCAGCAAAGATTTGAGAAAATGAAGGAATTAACCCTGCCAATTTCTGGGGGAGCATCCAGTTCAAATGTCCTAGGGAGGGAGGATGCCTGACAAGTTTGGCAACAGCAAGAGAGCTGGTGTGGCTGGAGCAGGGTGACAGACGAGAGGGGCAGAGGGGAATGAGGTCAAAACACATGGGACCTTGTAAACTGTGTTAAGTTCTTGGATTTTTTCTCTGAATGAAATAGGAAATTCATGAAAGGTTTTAAGCCAAGACTAATGTGATCTGACCTACATAGTATTTTTTTAATTTTTTAAAAAGACTTTATTTGAGAGATTGAGAGAGAGAGAGAGAACAAGTGCGAGCATGGAGGGAGGAGAGGGAGGGGAAGAGAGAATCCTCAAGCAGACTCTCTGCTGAGGGCAGAGCCCTATGTGGGGCTCAGTCTCAGGACCCTGAGATCATGACCCCAGCTGAAATCAGGAGTCGGATGCTTAACTGACTAAGCCAGGCAGGCCCCCCACCCCCCGACTTACATTTTAAAAGGAATGTCTTCTCTTTGATGACGTGGTAAGGAGCAAACGCAGGAACAGGGCCTACAGTGGGAGGCTATGTGATTCAGATGAGAGCTGAAGTCAGTAAAGGCGATGAGGACTGGTTCTAGATCTATTTTGAAGACAGAGCAAGCAGGATTTCTTGACAGATTGACTGTGGTGCGTGAGAGAAAGAAAATACCAAGGATGACTGCATGATTTCCGGCCGGAGGATAGTAGGGCGCTATTAACTAGTTGGCCACAAGTAGTTTACTGAGGTACCACAGCAGATACAGAGAAAGGAAGTCAGACTGGCTGCGAAGGGGTCTGGCATAGGGTGACTTCTCCCTACTGCTTATTGACCGCTTGTCTGTTTTCTCCCAGTACCTTTGGCCTATGACAGCCTTCTTAGCTCCAAAGATGACCTACACATTACGGTAACACACATGTTGCACAAAGTTTACTTCTTGTGCAAGTAAAAGAGAGGGATTTCCACTCGTTTCAGAGATGTACTTGGAACTCAATGCTTTAGAATTTCTTTTTTTTTTTTTTGCTTTAGAATTTCAATGTTCATTCATCTGCATAAATATTTTACCTACAAATAGGAAATCTATAATTCCATTAGACCTCGTCTTTAGCACTCAACCTAACTTGGCTACAACAACTATAAATAAGTTCCTTGAACACCAAGGAAACTCTAATTTTTTTTGAGTATAGTTGACACACCATGTTACATTTGTTTCAGGCATAGCACTTAGTGATTTGACAAATTTACACATTATGTTATTTTCCCCAAGAGTGTAGCTACCATCAGTCCAGTTATACCACTATTGACTATATTCCTTATGCTATGCCTTTGATTCCTGTGATTTATTTATTTCATAACTGAAAGTTAATATCTCCCAGTCCCCTTCACCAATTTTGTCCATCCTCCTTCCCCTCTTGCCTCTGGCAACCATCAGTTTGTTCTCTGTATTTAAAGTTCTGATTCTGCTTTTTGTTTGTTTATTCATTTTTGTTTTTTTTCCCCTTTTTTTAGATTCCACTTATGAATGGAATCATATGGTATTTGTCTTTCTCAGTCTTATTTTTTAAATTTAATTTCTAAATTTTCTTAATTTAATTCCCAAGTTTTCTAAATTTAAAAGCTATAGCTAAAATACATAGAGAAGTATTTTCGTTTTGGTTTAAATAAATACTCTGACATATGCTTTGAAGTAAAAACCTTTTTAAGTCTCATATAAGTCCCAGAGAAAAAGAAACATATGACATTAATTAATTTTTTTGTTCTCACGGAATGCAGATAACACATCTGAGGTTTTGTTATTCTTTTTTACCGTTATTGACAGACAAATGGCAATTCTGTGAGCCTACAGGCCTAAAATTTCTTGATCACACATATGTGTCAGAACCAGTATGCCCTTATGAGTGTCTATATTGCTTATTTTTGTGTTTCTACTATATGTCTCATGAGCAAACTATTAGTAATACATACATTAATCAGCTTAGGATGAGTAAGATATAATCTTTCCACCCAAGGAATGAAATGTGTTATTTCTCCACAGTCACAAGGCATTCATGTTGGTGTGCTAGAAATTTTTAAAACTTACCAGAATTTACCATCTGCTAGTGTTTTTTTTAATCTATTCCTTTTACCCATGTTTCCTCTATTAATTGTTCTTCTTCAACAGAATTAATGAACACTCACACTGTTTTTCTAATTAGGTGAAATCATAAAACTAAAGATCTAGTGGAGATTACATGGGCAGTGATGAATTTAAAGAAGTCCCTTCCCCAAATAAATTAACATTTTGGATTGTGCAAAAGAAAACTAACACTACAGCATTTCTCCAATCATGTCACTCTCGCACAATAATTTCAGTGGGTACATTGTCTACACTGTCCAGTGTGGTACACTAGCCACAAGGAGCTATTTAAATTTGATATATTGTTTAATATTAACCTTAACACAATAGAATTAAAACTTCGATTTCTCAGTTGAACTTGCTACATTTTAAGTACTAAATAGCCATGTGTGCAGCTATATAACATTGCTATCATTACATAAAAATATGTGGAAAGTGCTGGTATACAGAATAAATTGCTGGTTTTTTTTTTTTTCAGCATAGAGTTCATCTAAGCCCTCAGTAATTTCATTCCAGTTTACTTTACTAGTTATATCTTCCACTCTACTGATCATATGTAACCCATGCATCCTATCCTTTTTTTATTTCTAAGCCCTTATTTGTTTGATTTTTTCAGCTCATAATGAGCTTTCTCTGTTTTTTCACTTCTTGAAAAATTCCCTTATCTGTAAGGATTCGCTTGACGCACCTTCTTCACAAAAGCCATCTCTATTCAGCCCTAATGGATTTAAGTAATTTCTTCCTTTGTGCTTTCTAAAACAGTCCTTGTATCTCTGTCATACCTTGTACCTTATTTATGTACATTTGTATTTATCATCTGTTCCAGACTCCAAAATGTATCTTCGCAGTTGTACCTACCCCCGTGCAGCTTATCACTGTGCCATGTATAAAATGATATTCTAAAATGATGATTTGAGTAATTCATAATAAATTTAAATGTTACTTCTGCTTTGTGTTTGCAGGCACATTGTTTGATATGCTTTGAATTTGTAAATTTATTTGCTCTATTATTTTTTAGGATTATCATTTTCAAAACCCATTGACATGGACTAGCCTAAATGGGGGGGGGGGTGCAGGGGGCAGGGGACTAATTGAATCAAGTTATAGACCCAAGTTTCTCTTCTTATGACTGTAATTTGGTGCTTGAGCATTTCAATCACTTTCGCTATTATCTCCCATGCCTGTAGTTTAGAAAACAGGATGGAATTTAAATCAATCCAACAGATAAGAGAGTGCCTTCTAATCCCTGGTAATTGGTGCTAGGTGTCTTTTTATTCAGCTGTCTCTGGTCTTTGGTTTTGCAGAATCACAATCAACAGGACAGGAAGAGGTTGTTATGACCTTGTTCGTGCCTTTCTAAAAAACTGTTGTTATTGCTACACTTCCATTATTTAAAGCAAAGCAGTGTCACATCAGTTAATCTGATTATAAGCTCCAGATGGATTCCCAGAGGTCCTCGCTTCTTCTCATCTCCAGAAAATACCGCAGAAGACCGCAGCATGTTCTTTTTAAGGAGATTTTGAATTGTCTTCCACAGCGTTCTCATTTGTAATTTTCAGAAATTGGCAGGTGTGATTTGTGAAAATTTCATGCTAATGAAGTGTTGGAAGCTCCAACATTGGAACTGCCTCTGTGAAAGGAGAAGAGGAAGTATTTGTCTATCTCTGTCATCCTGACTACCCGCTTGCAAAAGATGTTTCTTAAACATGGCATTGGTGGCTTCTTAGAGACAGTCATCTTGATATCTTTGGACTTGGTAGCTACCAAGTTTGAATAAGAGTGGAAAGAGAAAGTCTTCTGATGCTCACTCTATTTATTAAAGTCAGTGTATTTATTAAATGGTTTTTGAATTTATTATAAATACCTGCAACTCATTTTTTAAAGATTTTATTTGATTCATGAGACGCAGGGAGAGAGGCAGAGACACAGGCAGAGGGAGAAGCAGGCTCCCTGCAGGGAGCCCGACATGGGACTGGATCCCAGGACCCCAAGTTCATGACCTGAGCCAAAGGCAGATGCTCAACCACTGAGCCACCCAGGTGCCCCTTAACTCATCTATATCATATGGCTACAGCAATAACTCTTCTGCAGATGACTTTCTATATCTAGATATCTCCAGTCTGGGGCGTTCTCCTGTGCTGCCACTAAAACGAGTTGCCAGATATTCATTCTTTCATTCAGCTGACATCTATCGATCACATACTATATGCCAAGCACCATGCTAGGTTTTTAGGAAACAAAGACATGGACAGTGTGGCAAAATGCTCGTGGTCTCTGCAGAGGAAAAGGCTAAACCAAAGATAGCAGTGCCGCAGGGGACAATACAGCGGAGGGGAAAGAGTCCTGTCCTTCTTACTCAGATGTCCGGAATCCACAAGGTATTAAGCTGCCTAAGCTTCAGTTTTCTCTTTCATACAAATGGGAATATTAACCTTTACCTCACTGAGTTATTGGGAGCGTTAGCTGAGCTGGTAAATGGAAAATTGAAACAACCTAATTCTCTGCCTCCAGATTCTAGTTCATTGCTTACTGAATTCTTCATTCTATTATTTGAGACCCTGATCCTAATTATCCACTGTTTTCTCTCCCACAATGTAAGTGCAAATTAAACTGATTTGCTTCTTGTTCCTTGGTTACATTTAATGTCTGATCCCTCCTTGCTGGGGTTCTTCTTTCTGCTTGGAATACCTCTAATTCTGCACATCTAAATGCTTCTTGCTTCAGGGTCTCTTGATGCAATACAATCTCTTTCACGAAGCTTTCCTAGGTTCCCACAGCATGAAACAACCGCTTGCCATAAAAATTGTACGGCATTTTGTTCAAACTTTTTCAATGATGTTTTTATAAGGCAAGTCATATCAAGTACTGGGGTGAGAAGGATAATTAATACCCATGCACTTAACGGTTGTTAACTGTGACAACAGTTTGTCATTGCAGCTCGTGGAAAAGCTGGTGGAACAATCTTACCTCTGAAATGAAAAGCAACTAATGGACTTTAGAACAGGAATGCCCAGGGCACCTAGGTGGCTCTGTCTGTTAAACATCAGACTTCAGCTTAAGTCATGATGTCAGGGTCCTGGGATCGAGTCCTGCATCAGGCTCCCCACACCATGGGGAGTCTGCTTTCCTCTCCCCCACATGTGCACTTGTGCCAGTGCTCTCTCTCTCTCTCTTAAATAAATAAAATCTAAAAAAAGGGGGGGGGCAAGGATGCCTACCTTCCCCCATATCCAACCTTCAGCCCTTCCTCTTCCCACTCCACCACTTTCACTTTCTTCTTACTGTCTTCAGGAACCTGTTTCTATGTCTTGAAGTAAAATAGAGATAGTGATAATGAACCCAACATAAAAAACAGCCTATATAAACCCTTATGAACAACCTTGAAGTGAGCATTTTTAAGCTTAAGTTGTTATGCTGGTTCTTGGTAAATATGCATTTGTTGGCTGATTTTTCCTTGAGCTGTCTCCCAAAGTGCTTGAAAAAATGTGAATCTATGGAGCTTCAAAGTTTTAATTATTGAAGAAAGAATGGACACCACTGATAATTTCATTTGCTTCCTGTGCCATTGAAGCACTCAACCAATAAATATGTTGAATCTTCTTAAGTAAGAAAAATTTTCCATAGCAGTAGTTTGGTACCCACTGTTCTAAAGTTTGAGAATCCATAATTATTTTTTCTTTGACAAAGGGACTTCACCTTCTGTGTTTGTGCAAATATTAGTAAAGTTCATAGATGTTTATCAAATTCTGAGGCTCTCTGACAAGTGCAAATGAATTGATGGTGAGCTATCACCACTTTCGTAGCAGTCATCAACCAGGCAAGGACCAGAAGATGCTGGAACCAAACCAGGGAACAACCCTGGGTAGTTTTAGATGTCTACCGACGCTGCCAGTTGTACCTTCATTTGCAGGAATGGTCATCATCTTCACTTTCCCATTACTATGAGTATGTATGAATTATGATGTACGTATGAATATGTGCAAATGACTTCAAAGAGCTCTGTGAGCAACTCTACCCTATTAATCTTTTTTTTTTTTTTTACCCTATTAATCTTAATTTGCAGATACACTTTTACACTCCATGAAAGGAAGCCAATGAGCTCTTTCTGTTTGCTTCATTATATTGTTTATTCCTTGGTTGTTGCTAGAAATTTTTTTTAAAGATTTTATTTATTCATGAGAGACACTCACAGAGAGAGAGAGAGACACAGGCAGAGGGAGAAGCAGGCTCCATGCAGGGAGTCCGATGTGGGACTCAATCCCAGGACCCTGGGATCACGACCTGAGCCAAAGGCAGACACTCAACCACCGAGCCACCCAGGCGTCCCTGTTGCTAGACATTTTTAAATATTGTTTATTTAGCATCTCTATACATTAAATTTCAAAATCTTGATCATTTTATCTGTCTCTGTCAGCTGGGCTGAAGACTGCATACCATAAATATTCCCTCTTTCTGTTTTCTTGAAGCTGCCACAGACTTTATTCTTTACTTTCCAAGTTCTCTAGAATTTTTTTCTTTGTTAATAGCAAATATTTTTGTATTGAATATCTCTGCTACATGTTTCTCATGTTCTTTAAGATTTGACTGTTTTTTTTTTGTCGTTGTTGTTGTTTATCTGATCTCTTTACTTAACCAGAATTCCAAATTATTTTACTCTATGTGGAAGTCCTATATTATTCAGATGACCCATGGTTAATGAATGGTCCACTGATGGCCGCTGACCACTGCTGAATGTCTAGATGAGGCATTTCATCTTGAAATATTTGATCCATGATAGTGTCAGTGACTGGTGATATCATTATGTAAGTTTGGCTTCTCTTTTAACCATATTTACATCTAGCAGTGGAATCCTTACTTCTACCTCGACCATCTGGTATAGCTTCCAGCCTGGACACCCTTTTGAAGGAGAGAAGGCAGATGTAATGGAAGAGTACAACCAATGCTACTTAGAAGAGTGTTCAGCCTTCTTTAGTGGGACTTACCATCTTTTCACTAGTGGTTAGGAGAGCAAGCGCCATTAGTAATTTGTTGAGTGGTTTATATAAACTAAATGCATTTCCTTTTTTATGGCCTCTGACCTTCCCATGACTGAAAATTTAAACATGAGGACTGGGAGAAGGAATCTCATCTTTCTCCCATGATACTTTCCTTGATGGAAAAGAAAAGAATTCAATCTGACAATTGCATAACCTCTCTATAGTCATAGAGATGGCAACATCAAGGGATCCTAAAGAGACTGGGAAATCATTTCTACACCTATTTGTGCACCACATACAGAATAGACTCCACCGGTATCTTCACTGAACTAGGCAGTCTACTGCCCTGAGTTATTCTGGAACTAATAAGTTCATAGCTGACTTATAATCATTTCCCTTCATGTGATTTGAACTGTGAGTCACCTGTTCCGCTGAAATTATGGACACACTGGTGTATTTTTAACATACTATGAGCCACTCTTCTAGAATAAAACAGAACAAAAATGTAATATGCAATTGTCTGGAGCATAATAGTGTGCGAGTTCTTGAATACAGGTCTATGTCCTGGATCTTGCAGGAGCTAATGAAGGGCTCCAGGGCTGAGACTCTCAGCCCATATTCCCCAGGGCTGCCTTCTCCATCCAGGAGAAGAAGAAACACAGTTTCCTACAGTGAATTATTCTTTGGGACTCCCATAGCCTTTGGTTTCCGTATCTGCCTCTTTTCTGGATCTTGTCCTATTCATCTTTGTAGTTTCCAAACCAAGCATAGTAAAATCTGTATACATATCTTTTGAATCCATCCATCCATCCATTCATTCCTTTATTTAATGGATATTTGTCAAGTACCTATTATGTGCATTAGCTTGCGCTAAGCATTAGGAATGCAAGAGAATAAAGCAGACAGTTGCTGCTCTGAAAGAGCTTAATTTAGTATGATGAGGTTGAGAGAAGTCAGACTATGAAAAATTACACAGATAATTCCAACTTCAATATTTTTAAGTGCTTTAAAGGACTAGCAAGTCCTGACAAAACTCTGCTAATGAGCTAGCAATATAACACAAGCCAAATTACTTAACCATTCTGAGTTCTAGTGTTCTCATTTGTAAAATAAGAGATTTGTATGAGTTAATGTCTAAAATCCCTTTTAGGCCTGAGCTTTATGATTCTCTTTTTGCTTAATGAGAAAATATATTATGTACAAAGAGTAGCTGATCAATATCATCCATTAAATAATAATACCAGTAATGATTACCAGGAGTTCGTTTGGTAAGTGTTCAAAGCCTCTGTGACTATAATGGGAATCTCACCACATGGAGAGAAATAAAGTAGGGAATTTGCTAACCACAACCACCACCACCACCACCACCAACAACAACAACAACAAAAACAACACAAAACAAAAACACAGTTACATTAAGAATTAGAGTGAAATACGTGAAATGTCTTTAATCCTAAATATTTGGCGTCATTTTGAATGAGTAACAAGGCAGTGTGAAGTAGTAACGGAAATCTTTTCTGGCTCCAGAAGATTACATATAGTGCATGGGGTTACAAAAGAGATAACATATTTTTGAGATTAAATTACTCATTTGTCTAATGCTGAGTTTAAAAAAGGCCTGGTTCTTGGCAGGAGACTTCTGGTTTGTTTTCATGTGAAAGGGAAAAACTTTACCAGTGAGACAGATAAGAGGAGGTTGGGAGACAGAGTTATCTCCTCCTCTCCCCATAGAGGAAGGAAGGGAGGTAGGTGCTCAGATAGTTCTTTCCTCAAAGCTGAGGGAAGGAAGCTCAAAGGAATCCCCCCTAAAATTTGTGGCATAGCTAGTAGACAGACTGACGTCTCAAAGCCTTGTGGTTGTCTGCTGATTCATGGCTTGCTGACCCGCCCTGGGACTATTGGAAGAAGGAGAATACAGGGAAGATGTGATGTGACTACAGTGAGCCAGGTGGCCTGGGAGCAGGAACTTTTCCAAGAGATACAGCAGGTGCCTGTGAGTAGGTGGGCCTCACCTGTGCCACAGAGCGTCCGTGCAGGGGGCAGAGCTAGCTGGGAACTGCTCTAGCAGGAGGCAAGGAGGCACACACATAGAAGGGATGCGGCGGGATGCTACACTAATAGACCCCTCCAACGAATAGGCCAGTGTCCAAGGGGAGTTCTAGGGATTGAGTTTCTCATCAGTGAGGTCCACTGTGTCCCTCAGTCATTCCAAACTGAGACCCTGGATCGGAAGTCAGATCAGTGGTGATAACCACAGCAAGGGGACAACCACTCTGCCGCACTAAGGTGGAAGTCTTCCTGAAAGGAAAGAAGGGTTACATCTGAGAAAGGGGAAATCAGTCAAGTAGCCCTGGGTCATCAAAGAAGGAAACATTTGTCTGACGCTCTTGCCTGAGATGAGGCTTAGGGAGAAGGACTGGCCTTCTGACCAAACCAACAGGTTTCAGATCACGAATCATACCTTCAGCTTTGGGTTCTAGTGGCTCAAAGTCAAGCAGCAGCTGAACAAACGATATCACCCAGGGACCAGAGGAAGCAGAGGGGCCTGGTGTCTGAAGACTCCAGCCCTTCCTTGGCCCCTCCCTACCTCTGCCACACCCTGTCCTCATCACATGAAGGCCATTTTAGGAGAGAAGCAGGGAAAAGCTCTCTGAGATACTATATATGTTTATCTAAGAGATACTGAAGGGCTCCCCGGCTGGCTCAGTCAGTAGAGCATGGGACTCTTCATCTCTGGGTTGTAAGTTCAAGCAGGCCCTACACTGGGTGTAGAGTTTACTTAAAAATAAAATCTTAAAAAAAAAGAGAGAGAGAGATACTGAATTCTTCCCAAATTGGTTTCTAAAATGTTTGTGTGATACTAAGCTTTAAAATATGTTGGACTGGGTTGCCTGGGTGGCTCAGAGGTTGAGCATCTGCCTTCGGCCCAAGGCATGACCCTGGAGTCCCGGGATGGAGTCCCACATCGGGCTCCCTGCATGGGGCCTGCTTCTCCCTCTGCCTGTGTCTCTGCCTCTCTCTCTCTGTCTCTCATGAGTAAATAAATAGAATCTTAAAAAAATAAAAAATAAAAAATGTTGGACTTTTGTTCCTACTTACTAGTGGATGAGGGGGCCAAGGGAAAAGCTAAAATAACTAACCAAAATAAAGAATTAACATTTACTTTGTACACCTTAGTTTTCAAGTCTAGATTCCTGACCCTCCTATATATTATTATTGGCTTAAATACATAATTGGATGACCAAAAGTCTAAAAAATTAGGTTCTCTTGTAAAAGTAATGTATCGTAGAAGAAATATAATACAGAAAAAAAATCTATGACCAAGGGTTAGTTCAAAGTTTTTTTTAAACCTTTTTTTTTTTTTAATTTTAGGATTTCATTTATTTATTTGACAGGGAGAGAGAGAGAACACAAGCAGAGGGAGCAGGACAGGGAGAAGCAAGCTCCCTGCTCAGCAGGGAGCCTGATTAAACCTATTTTGATATGAGTTAGAGCAGCTTCATGTCCCAGCTCTGCCACTTATTAGGTGTGTCCTGGGCACATTGCTTAATCTCCCTGCCTCAGTTTCTCCATCTTTATAAAATATAAAATAGTAGCTATCTTGTTGGATTATTATAAGGTTTACGAATAACACATATAGAGTTCAAATACAGTCTTTGGCATACAAGTGATGCAAAACATTGGGGCTTACCATTCATATGATTACTGTATGTCGTGACTTTATTTTTTTTAGAACAGGGAAGTCAGAATCACTGCCCTTTGCTTCTTCAGATGAATAAAGCTTAATAAATCCCTTCACCATAGCCAATTCTCCAACTACATATTGCAGTCAGCCTATGTTTACCAAAAATCACGCTGGTAGTAAAAATCTATTTGTTGTTGACATTACTTGCTAGAGTCTCTTAGGTTAAAATATATTTCCTCAATGAATTAGGAAAAAATGAGACTAAAGTGTGAAAATTAACGTTAAAAGATAATGAATGAAACCCTTGAGACTTGTTTCTTAGACAATGGAAATGGAGAGCTGAGAAATTTTTATTTGATCTTCAAAGGCAACCAAGTAGGCTGTTTTTTGGCCACGAGTTCTTCCTCTTTCAAACTGGTAGGAACCATTTTGTCCCGAAATATCAAAAAATTACTTTAATTCCCTTTAAAAAGCTAAATAGTCACCTGTCATGATGAAAAAGGTATGGAAAAAACAGCACGGTTTACTTGTTCTGTAAATACTTGAATGGCAAAAAGTATCGAGCTTTTCTGTCTGGTTGTGTATTTTTCTTATTTATCCATAGCATTTCTGTGTGCTGAAAAGATGTTTAACAATGTACGTTGAAAACAAATCAGGAACAAAAACATCTCTCAAGCTACCTAATTCAGAATGCCACAGAGTATGTAATAACATGACTATAACCATTGAGATGAAAACAGAAAAGAGGTAGTGCATCCAGATACTTTCACAATCTCGGTATCTTTTATTGTTTAAATAAAATGTTTTTGCTTTGGGCTGAATTCCTTTGTTCTTATCTCTGTGATGAATCATCATTAATTCACAATCAATCATAATCGAACTCTACATGTATCATTTCTAAGCCTTATAATAACCCAATAACCACAATTTCAATATTGCGCCAATGTTTCTGCTCCCTGTGATTACGATTCCCCTCTACTCTATTTCAGCACGATACAGCTACAACAGTCGGACTACTCCTGGATGTTCTGAGACAATATTTGCAATATTGCAAGAATATTTGCAAATTCAAATATTCTGTACCATTGGTCCCTCACCCTCACTGATCCACGAGCCCAAAAATACCTCCTGCCTCTTGGGCAGCTGTCTCACTTCATCTTTGTGCCATCCTTGCAAAGGATGATTTTACAAACCCTTAAAGGCAGACAGAAAAACAATCAGATGGGAGTCCAGAATTAGTTGTTGATTCATATTATCCACATATGAATCATATAAAGGTCTGATATTAAAATTAGCCTGAGCTCAGAGGTAGCAGAACAACTCCTCAGCTGCTCCAGAGGTAGCAGCTTAACTCCTACCTCATTAACTACTCTTTGTTGTTGTTGTTGTTGTTATTTCCATTGATTCCTCTTTTATCTTCCTAACTCTGGATTGTAGAGGGTACAATCTACAGAGAACTGCAGAGAGGATTCAGCACTGGAACCCTTCTTCTCTCTGCGGACCCTTTCCAAGCTCGTCCAGTCTTGTGGTTTTCCATGCCATCTGTGAGCTTGGTCTGCCCAAATTGACATCCACAGCCTAGCTAGTTCCTTGAATTACAGAAATTCTTGCCTACCATTGCCTATTTGATGGATTCCATTCTAAATTCTAACTGACACCTCAAACTTGATATTCTAAAATCGACTTTCTGGTCACCTCCACTTTGGCCTGCCCTCTCAGAGTCCTCTCAACTTCAGTTCATGGCCATTTTAATCCTAGTTGCTCAAGTCAGAAACCTTGGGGCCCTCTTGACTCTTCTCTTCACCTCCTACATCCTGTTGCTGTAGCTTTACAACGTATCCAGAATCCAACCACTTCTCATCCAATCTGATCCAAGTATCATCGTTTCTCACCTGTATTATTGCAGTAGCCTGCTGATGGTCTCTGCTTCCATGCCATGGGGCCCTCTTCTGTTCCCAACATGGAAGCTAAAGCGATCCTGCTAAAAATTAAGTCGAATTATGTCATTGCTTACTCTAGTGGCTTCCCATCACACTCAGAAAAAAAAACCCCAAAATTTTATAGTGACTTAAATTGTTCTATAAAATCTCCCTTTATATATATACACACACCACCTCCAACCCTTTTCTCCAACTTCATGACCTCCTCCTACTATACCCACCCTGATCTGCCTTGTTCATTCTGCCTCCTTTGGATTCCCAGACCCTGCCACATATGTTTTTTCCTCATGGTCTTTGACTTTATGTTACTTCTGATGGATGGCTCTTCCCTCAACTATCCATGTGAATTATTCCCTCACTTCTTTCATACTTTTGCTCCACCATCCTCTTCTTAATCATGCATCTCCTGACAATCTTATTTAGAACTCTAAAACCTCCTTCCCTTACTGTTCCCTATACCACATGGCTTCCTATTGCTTCTCTCCTCTCTTATTTTTTTCTATATAACAGTTAGTTTTTCATATTTTCTATCTGATGGTCTTTCTCCAATTAGAAAATACGTTCCGTGAGTGAGACATCATTTTTGCTATTTTTTTTCTTGCATCTCCAGTACCTAGTACATAGTATTGATCAATATTTATGAAATAAATACTAGTGGCCTCATGCTGAACTTTATGTGTATTAATTTAAATCTCACAACCACCTATGAGACAGATCCTGTCATCGCCCTAATTTTACAGATAAGGAAATTGAACCACAAAGTGTTTAAGTATCTGACTCAAAGTCACACAGCTAGGATACAGTGGAGACAAGTTTCCAGTACCCCTATTCTAGCTCTCCAGTCTGAGATCTTAACTACTTTGCTGTATCATTTCTCAGAAAATTTTACCTTACGGTTGAATAACTTTAAATAACCAGACATTTGTATAATGGTTTTGCTTCATCCTTTTCCTTTGATTTATTATATTAGAAGATCTTTTTGAAACAATCATGCTTCAAGAAGAGTGGAATTCAAATTTGTAAGTGGACCAAATAAAGAATGTTTCTTTCTTCTTGGTATACACAGTTAGGATTGAGAGGTTTGTTTTTAGCCCAAGGGCATCAAGGTGTTCATGGCCATTTGCAATATTAAAAGACTAGATCAGACTTCTCAGGTCAAAGGACCAGAACTTGTGCCTGTCAGACCTTTCAGTCTGATTTTCAGTTTAGGGAATATTGTCAAGTAGTCCTGATGAAAACAGAATAGCCTTGTTGGGTTTGACGGTCAACTCTGCAATTTGCAAATATTGTGACACCATGGGAAGAAAACTAATTTCCTCATCTGCATAATGAGGCTCATTAAACACATCTTGCCTATGACATTGTTGTACAGTGTGATTCAATGTAAATCATTATTACCAATGGATAATACATGAGTCAAATTGTTTTCTGGCTGCTGAAAAGATTAGAAATGAAATGGAAATAGGCACAAAGTATAGGCTGAATTCTCTCCATCAAGAAGTGATTTGTTTCTTTTAACGTTTCTATACACTCCCAATGACCTATCAGAGAGAAAACTTAAGGGTGCCTGAGTGGCTCAGTCAGTTAAGCATCTGACTCTTGATTCTGCTCAGGTCATGATCTCAGGGTTGTGGGATCTAGCCCCATGTTGGACTTTGGGCTCAACAGGGAATCTGCTTGAGATTCTCCCTCTCCCTCCGACCTCTCTCCCTGTTCTCTCTCTCTCTCTCAAATAAATAAACAAATAAATCTTTGAGGAAAGAGAAATTAAGAAAGCAAATCCTATTTACTATAACATTGAAAACAATAAAATACTTAATAATAAATTTAACCAAGGAGGTAAAAGATCTATACACTAAAAACTCTAAGATATTGATATGAGAAATTGAGGAAGACAAAACAAATGAGAAAGTATGTATTTTCATGGATTGGAATAACTAGTATTGTTATAAAGTCCATACTATACTACCCAAAGCCATCTGGAGATTCAATGTAATATTTATCAAAATTGCAATGGCATTTTCCCACAGAAATGGAAAGAAAGAATTCCAAAATCTGTATGGAACCACAAAAGACCCTGAACAGCCAAAGCAATCTTGAGAAAGAAGAACAAAGCTGGAGGCTCACTCTTCCTGATTTCAAACTATATTACAAAGCTATAATAATCCAAATAATATAGTACTGGCATAAAAATATATACTCTATAGGCTAATGGAAAAGAATCAAGAGTCCAGAAATAAACCCACATGTATAAGATCAACTAATATTTGACAAGGGATCCAAGAATAATGGGGAAAAGATGGTCTCTTCAATAAATAGTGTTAGTAAAGCTGGATATTCACAATCAGAAGAATGAAACTGGACCTCTGTCTTACACCATCACAAAAATTAACTTGAAATACATTAAAGATTCAAATGTAAAACCTGAAACCATAAGTCTGTCCTAGAAGAATACATTAAGAAAAACTTGGCACTGGTCTTAGCAATGGTTTTTTGGATATGAGACCAAAAGAATAGGCAACAAAAGCAAAAATCAGCAAGTGGAACTACATCGAACTAAAGAGTTTCTGTACAGTGAAAGAAACAGTCAACAACATTTGAGAAGAAACCTACAGAATGGGAGAAAATATTTGGAAACCACAAATCAACATAATCACAAAACAATAAATAATCTGATTAAGAAATGAGCAGAGGACCTGAATAGACATTTTTCTAAAGAAGATCTGCAGGTGGCCAATAGGTACATAAAAAGATGCTCACCATCGCTCATCATCAGGGAAATCCAAATCAAAAGCACAATGAGATATTGCATCACACCTCTCAGAATGGTTGTCCTCGGAAAGATAAGAGGTAACAAGTGTTGGCAAAGATGTGGAGAATGCTTGTGCACTGTTGGCAGGCAGGTAAATTGGTGCAGCCACTGTGGAAACCAGTATGGAGGTTCCCCAAAATATGAAAAATAGAACTATGATATGATTCAGCAAATCGCCTTCTCCGTATATATCCAAAGGAAATGAAATCAGGATCTTGTAGAAATATCTGCATATTCATTCTGGGGTTACTCATAGTATTCAATACATGGGAACAACCTTAAGTGTCCATAGACAGATGAATGGATAAAGCAAATGTGGTAAATATGGAATATTATTCAGCCATAAAACAAAGAAGGAAATCCTGCCATGTGTGACAACATGGGTGAAGCTTAAGGGCATTTGCTAAGTGACCTAAGTCAGAGAGAAACATACCGTACGATCTCACTTGCACATGCAATCTGAAAAAGACTAACTTACGGAAACAGAGAGTAGATTGGTGGTTTCCAGGAGCTGGAAGATGGGAGAAATGGGTACAAGTGGTCAAAGGGTACAAACTTACAGTTAAGATGAATAAGTTCTGGGATCTAATGTGCAGGGCAGTGCCTATAGTTAATAGTATTGTATTGTATACTTGAAAGTTGCTAAAAGTGTACATTTTACCACACACCCATGAAAGGTAATAATGTGAGGGGATGGATGTGTTAACTCGCCTTATTGTGGTAATCATTTTCAAATACATGCATGTATCAAATCATCACATTGTACGCATTGAACTTACATATTGTATGTCAGTTATCCAGTTACATCTCAATAGAGCTAGATGAAAAAAAGCTAAAGCCTCAACTAAAACCTGGCAAGTTATTTATTTAATTACAAGACTGGTTGAATCTTTTTCATAATATAGTAACCTCATTAATTATTTTTAAACTAATAATGTTACCTGTTAATATCTTTGCACTTTGATTTAGAAATTTCCTTAGAATGGATGTTTTTTTCTCTACATTTTGCTACTAACTCAATGTTTTCAGATGTAGCGAATGATGACATATTTTCTTTATTTTAAGTAATATGAGTTGTTGTTTTTTTTTTTAGAATTTCCAGCATTAAAAAAAGTATTTGATCCATTTAAATTATTAATCATGTATGTTATATGTATCCTTCACTTAAGATATTTTAAGTCCTGGTAGGAAAAAGCTCAAGCATTTCTAACTTTAATATCCCATTTTATCACTGAATTCTCTTATCCTTTCTTCCTACCCTTGTCTTTCTGCTTTAAATCCCACCCCCAACCCCCCCTCAGCCTCCTAGCACTGGATTGTACTTTATGCTTTATGTCTTGAGATCACTTCCTTAATGATATTTCTTTTCTTTTCTTTTAGAGTGGGGAGGAGGAAAGAGGGAAAGAATCTTAAGCAGGCTCTCCACCCAGCACCTCAACCCAAAGTGGGGCTCAATCTTAACAACCCTGACCCAAAATGAAGAGTTGGATGCTAAATAACTGAGCCATCCAGGTGCCCCTCCCCCATGATATGTCTACATGTGTGGAAAAGGCAGTCTTCTGCACACAGTCTTTCAATCTCCTCTCAGCTGCATAAGAATGGCCCTTATCATACTTCCTTATCAAGTGATAAAGAGCACTCACAGATCATGCTGGCCTTATCACCTCATGCAAGAATATCTCTCCCTGTTTCACACTCCATGCGTACTCCTTTTTTGCATGTGCGTCAAATGGCACCTGGCCAGCCCCACTACTGGATCTGTCCCCGGTGGGAAGGAGAGGAGGTCCTTCTGTGGTAGCACACAAGGGGTGCATGCAGGCCAACCACCCTGCGGTGGCTGCTGAGAGCTGATCCTGCCTGTCTCTTCCCTATGTGAGTAAAGCACATGGGGGGGGAGGACAGGGGGAGTCATTGCTGACTGCTGATTCTTGTAAATCGCATTTAAAACTCTCATCTAAAAAAAAAAAATAAAACTCTCATCTGTAGGGTTGGCACTGTGGGAGGGGGGTGGTTGGGATCCAGCTCATTCACTTTTTTCTCCTCCCCCCCAACCCCGAGTCCATCCTTGGGGCCTGGGGAGGTAGGAGAATGCCCCCTCCCCAAGCCTTTAGTGTGTGCCGACAGGGAAGGGTGGGTACTGGGATGGTGTGTGAGTTCCGAATATCAAACCCTTCAGTGGGCACAAGATTGAGTGCTTGGTTTTAGGTTTTATTTTTTTATGAATGTCCAAATCTGTGTTTCCCCCTGCCTTCTCAGACTTGTGTGGCCAGTTAGAAATGTCTGGTTTGTGTCCATCTCTCCCTCATTTCTGGAGCAAGGGCTCAGACCCTACCACATCTCCTATGCTCTGCATCCATGCCTCTTTTGGACATTAAAGGTCGATTGATGCAAGCACTGTTCCATCCAGTGCTTGACTGTGCTATGTTTTCCTTGGTGACTCTGAGAGTAAAATGCACTGGACAGAAGTGTTTGGGCTTCTACTCCTGGTGATAGGCAACAGATGCCACTTGCTTGACGCCAGATCTTTAGAAAAATTACTGCTTCTTTGTTTTGCTTTATTTTGTTTTCATGGAAAGTATTGGTAGGCTGGAACTTTGTGTCCAAGTGCAGAAATCTGAGTAGAGACACAGGAAGGATATAGAGAGGGCTTGTACTCACATAAGCCTTGAAATTAGGACATCAAGCCAAGTTTCCAGAAATCCCCAAGGGAAAGACAAAGCCTCAAATGATATTGAGTTACAACAATCTTATTGTAATCACAAAAGAACAGTGAGAATATGCACTTACAGAGGGACTGCTATAACATCTTCGTAGTATTATAGCTAGCACCATCTTTTTGCAATCCAAAAAAGGGGAACTATCGCCCTAGCCTGCAGTCCCCAGTCCTATCAGATTGCAGTTTGTATACACACTTCCCCAAACTAAAAATAACTCCCCAAGTATAATATAAAGCAAAAAAGGGAAAGCAATTCATAACAAGCTAGCATGTGGAATAGAATTTATCTAGCCAAAAGTTTACTTTGAAAAACTTAGGAGGAACTAGGTAAAAGCCATCTATTCATTTCTTTATTTTTAATTCACAGAAATGTATTTTAAATTTTTGCATGAAAAGAGGTAGCATAGCTTACTGGTGAGGAGGTGTGGTTCTGGAGTCTGAGGGCCAGGGTTTGAAGTCTCATTCTGCTCTTTCCAGTAGGTTACTTAAATTCTCTGGCAAGTTACTCGAGCTCTCAGTGAAATGGCTTGAACGAGACTATTAGATATAACAACGAAGTAACAAAGTACTTCTACAAAGATTTATGCTGTTTTACCCCTAATTAAGCTATTTTCAAAGTATATAATTGACCCTTTTTCCCAAATTGAAGACAGCTTTAGGCCAGGACTCTGGATGGAGAGAGAGAGGAGCTCAGATCACAAGGACATGCAGGCAAGGAAGCAGAAGTGACCACTAAGCCTGACTAGGAGGGACAATTTTGAGCTCATAAACTCATCGAGTCAATGATTTAAAACTTCAAAGGTGTAAACATGAATAGAAAAAGCCTGCTTTTTTGCCTTCTATGCCAACATGCTATACTATCACCAACATGCTATACCAAGGATTACTGCTATTAATCGTATCTTATTTTTCCTTCCAGAAAGTACCTATAAACACAAAAGCATATATAGTTTTATTTTACGTAAATAAAATGAAATTTCTGCCTCTTTGTAACTGTAGTGTGCAATAACACTGGGATGAGATTCCAACGTGTCTGAGAGGAATTCATTTAGGATGGCTCGACTTAAAATACAGACTTCATGACAGAGGTGAAAATCACTTTGGAGAGCCTTTGGGTCATCCCAAGAAGCCAGGTAGTATCCTCAAAGCAACTGACACTGAAGTGCAGGAAGCTTGTGTGCTGCCACCTGGGATAAGAAGTGCCATAGAGATGAAAAGCTCAAGGACTGAAAAACCAAACAGGATTCATTCAGACATGGATCCCAAGTAGAAATTCACAGAAGGAGGCACTCCAAATTGCAGGTGTTGATTTTTGAGGAAGCTCTTTATTGTGTGATAGTTTTTTGTGGTATCCTTTAGGGTAAGTAGCAGTGGGGATTTATCTATTTAATATCAGTTAATAAATACATTTCTCAAGCCACCCTGGGTAGGTTCACTAACTCTACATGGATCCTTTCCTCCCTCACATATGGTATTTTGCGGTATACACAACAAATACAAATGTATTTGTACTCTGTACAGGCATCATATTAAGTGATAAAGTTATAAAAACAACCAACACTTTGTCCTTGACCTCACAGAGTTCAAGTCAAATTAAGAAAAAAATTCCACCAATGGTCTGGAGAATATGTCAGGCATATTCCACTCTGAGCCTGAAGCTCTTAACTTTGTAGGAAAGAGAGCATAGAAAGGGCATCTTTGGATGCTATGGATACATTTTTAGAATAGTTTTTTATTGGTAGATATTCACTTATTTGTTCCTCCAACAAATAATTACTTAGTACAAATATTTGGTTGATAGACCCTGGTAGGTCATTTTGAGGACTTTGGCTTTTACTCTGGTAAGAGATTAGAGTTTTGTGAGCAGAGGTGTGACATCATCTGACTTACATGGTAGCAGGTTTACTATGGTTGCTGTATGGAGAAGAGTCTAGGGAGCAAGAGCAGAGGAACTTGGTAGGAGGCTATTCCAATAATCTAGAGATTGGTGATGATGGCTTGGACCAGGGTAGTGATGGTATAAGGGATAAACATCATTCGTATTCAGGATATATTCTGAAGACAGGTTTGGTGATGGATTAGAGGTGGGGGTTAAGCATATTGTCGATGGAAAGTTGGATTTATTGGGGTTAGGCTTTAGGCAGGCAGATATGCTGTACCCTGGAATAGGATGAAGTGAACATGAACACAGGCTAATTGATTGTAACGATTGAATATGGAGTATGGATAAAGTATGAGCACCTGAGATGAGGTGAAGGAAAGTGAAAAGGGGATAGAATCCACAGATCGTTGGTTTTGATATGGTCAGAGATCTTTGGAGACAGGGTTCTAAGAGAGTGAGCTAGGAAAGCGGGTGGTGGTGGAGAGTTGGACGCTGGAAATGTAGATGACAGAGGGTTGCATGTTTGGTAATAATGAGGTCTAAGATCTAGCAAAGGACTGAGTCACTGATGTAAGGTGATGGGCAAGGAGGAGAAGGAGTGGAGGAATATGGAGGCTAGACTATTAGAAGATCATCTACCTGGATTTTGAAGTGCCCAAGAATTAAGGCAGTAGTAGCGTTCAAGAGAGTGACAGTGGGCCGGGAATTAAGATGTGGCAAATGACTGCAACACAAAGAAGTACTGGGTGGTACAGTCAGGTGTTAGGAGATTCAAAGGCAGAGGCTTTCAGGGAGGAGGAAAAGAGAATGACCTGGAGGTGAAGCAAGGGGACCGTCCCACATCCTGTTTTAGCCTCAGGCCCATTATTTCCAGGAACATGGAGGGAAAACCGCCGCCATATGAGAGGATCTCAGGGCATAACCAGGTTTACAATAAGGCAAGAAGGTGAAGGAAAGGGGCACCTGGGTGGCTCAGTGGTTGAGCCTCTGCCTTGGGCCCCGGTCATGATCCTGGGGTCCTGGATCCAGTCCCACATCAGGCTCCCCAGAGGGAGCCTGCTTCCCCTCTGCCTGTGTCTCTGCCTCTGTGTGTGTGTGTCTCATGAAAAAGTAAATAAAATCTTAAAAGAGAGAGAGAGAGAGAAGAAGGTGAAGGAAATGTTGAAAGAAGAGATTGGGAAAATAAGAGAGTTTGCTGATGATAATCCATGTGAGCTCCAGCAGGCACAGGGCCCTCCTCACTTTGGCCACTGAAAAGCAGAGCCTGGGAGCATGGTGGTCTTATTCCAGGAGGCCCTCCGGTGGGCGTAAGCTTTCTAGGCTTTGGCAAATCATGAATCCGTGTTAGTGGAATATCTAATACTGTGGATTTTTGAAGTAGAAATGCCTTTTGCATTTTAGAATTAATACTCTGTGCTCCCAGGAGGCCCTAGATGGTGAACCAGTCCACGGGCCCACTGCAGATTTTCTGTAATGGGCACTGAAGGGACTCATTAGGCACAGAGAAGGGACCCATTTGGGTTGATTAGCCCCCTAGGACTAAGAATATTAAGCAATTATCAGGGAACAGAGACTACCTGAAAAACTCAGTAAGAGCTCGGTTTGGTAAGGAAATTAACCCTAAGGTAGAAGGAGCTGTGGTTCCTGGAACATTCTGTGGTGCAACACTGATAGATCTCAGCAATTCTGCTGAGTAAAGTGCAGATCCAAAGACTGCATTCATTACCCAGTCTTTGCATGCTAACCCCCCCTTGATTTCTGCAATCTGGCTGGGGTGCCTGAGAATGCCAGGACTGCATACATCTTAAATTTGTCAAATCCAGCAAAGCCTGACACTAAAGCAACTCACTGCTCTCTCTCTCTCTCTCTCTTTTAATGGAGTCAGATTTTCTTTATAAAGCTTTTGTTTTTTTTTTTGGTATTAAAATAAAACATCACTATACTTCACTCACAATCCTCAGCTGGAATGATGAAATGGGTTTTTAAAAGCATTTTCTTTCCTGATACACAATTTTGGGGTAAAAATTGATCCTTTGTCCAAGTAATTTCAAAAACATTTAATTGACTTGTTTCTGGAAGATTCCTGCATTCTTAGAATAGAAATTAAATGGTATTCAACACACTTAAACTGTACAGATGATATTTATTATCCTTTATAGCTGTTGTTAGGAGAGCAGTAATAAAAGTTGAGTGGATGTGTCACTTAATTATATACAACAGAATAAAAAACTATATTTTTCTCTGACACCCAAATCTTTATATATAATTCTTGTGGCATTATTACATTATTGCTTAGGTAGAATTTTACTTTTAAGTTTTAGCCTTTTTGTGCTTTTTGGGTCTGTATCGAAAGTAGGATATTGTAATTATTTAAGGAGCAAATAGTTGTTAGGCTTGTATGGCCACAGGTGTCACAGACAAACTAATGTGTGCAAAAGATAACTCACTTTTTTTTAACCCCATAACTAAATTTAATTTCCACTTCTAGTATTTGGTTATATCTGATGACAGAAAGCTTTATCCTGTAATTTGAGGTTAACTCTGGCAAGTACAGTAATTTCTCAGTCATTTAGGTTTTTAATTTTATTTATTTATTTGAGAAACTGAGAGAGAGAGAGAGAGAGAGAGAGAGAGAGAGAGCATGCAAGAGAGATTGGGGGAAGACCAGAGGGAGAGGGATTAGCAGACTCCATGCTGACCTGAGCTGAAACCAAGAGTTGGACGCTTAACCAACTGAGCCACCCAGGCACTCCCATGTAGGTTTAACATAATCCAGTTTAGAGTGCTGTCTCGTCTTCAACTTCCCCAGGATGGCATCTCATCTGAGCATGGACAGAAAGGAAGCGGCTGCTGGAAGGTCATATATAGTATCGTGGCATCGAAGAAGCAGAGAATTCTGCTCGGATTTCTCTAAGGTGGCTGGTAATTGCTCGTGCTGACACGTACCAGGTCCACATCTGGTTCCCTGTTTGTTCAGTCCACACCGATGTCTGCAGATGGGATCTCTCTTCAGGACTCTAAGACTCTTTGGGCCTCTGGCTGTGCGCTTGGTATACTTTATTCTCTGAAGCAAGGAGAAGGTATGGCCATTGCCCCTGTCTTCTCCAGGGCTGATGAATGACCCAGAGCTGTCACTGGGCCTTTCTGTGCTATTGCCTTCACCCAGTTGTGGCTCAGGGCACTGCTTTGGGATCCTTTGTGTTTCATTTCTAGAGCTTTGACGTGAAGCAGACATAAGTCTCCTCTACCGAACCCCCTCAAAGTTTATGTGGCAAGTTTTTATCTGCCACCTTTCTCCAAGACCAGCTACCAGAAGGGCAGGGAAAAGACCTTTTGGGAGGACTCATCAGAGTCTAAGCTTTTTCCTTTCCCTCTTGGAACTCTCCTCCCCGAGGACTGTGAATGGGTGTTATTCTGGCTCTTTTTTATTTTTTGGGAAAAATCTTAGGCCCCAATTTTTCTAGAGCTCAGACTTTTAAAATACAAAACCTACAATTTTAAAGAAGCTACTTTGGAATTAAACATATGAGCGTTGACTACTTCTTTTTATAACCCTACTATCCTCTGAAGCAATGGGTGCCCTGATCATCCATCTTTAGCCTTCCTTCCTCCTGCCATGTCTATGCCTTTGCATATCTTGGTTACTTTTATCCTGTTTTGACTCTATACTTTGGCTCTTACAATTGATCTTGCTCCTTAGGTGGGTGAATAGATTTGGGATGTTCTAGTGGGCTCTGATCCTGAATGTCTTGCCGAGTATTTTTTCTTCAGTTTGTGTCCCAACGCTGCAGGCTGTGTGATTGGTGAGGATTCCAACGGACAGAGCCTCATCCCCACCTGACCCCTTTCTAACTGGAAAAGGGTTTCAAATTAACATATCTTGCTGCCTGCAGTAGGCCAAACACCATCTTTAGATTAATGGTAGTCTTATCTTGGCTCTTCCTTCTTTCCTAGTCCTCAGAGCTTCTTCATACCTACAGGAGAAGACTCAAACATACTGAATCTTGCATTTAAACTCCTCCATATTCTATCCCAACCAGCTTTCTAGCTTTATTGTTAATGACTGTCATAATAGGAATCCTTAGTCAGCACCACTAAATTGGCCCAATTATCTCCAGCATTTTGCGTTTAGACATCTGCAATTTTCTTTGTCTTTTCAGATATCTCATGACCCTCCCCCACCCCATTCCACCTGTAGAAAACATAGTCTTGTTTCCAATTTTGGCTTAAATTCCTTCCCACAGCTTTCCTACCAGCTTCCTGTATCTGTCCCAATGAAAACACAAAAACAGTCACAGGAACTGAAACAGTGAATCACTATAATCATATAAGCAGAAACATGGAATATAAAGATATCCATAGATAATAATTTCATGCAAATAATTTTACCTGTTGTTGCAGCAGTTGGATCAGCAAGGCCCTGGATAGGTTTCCATGGAAAATGAGAGATGATTTTTCAATTGCTCTAGCAAAGGTTATAATGACCTCTGAATCCCCAAATCTAGCCCTTCTTCCCAGATCTCTTCCTTCAGGATGTTTTTTGCATTGTTCTCCCCAACCCTCTGCCCCTCCTTCCCATTTCCTCCCTATTGATCCTTCTTCTTCCTCACTGACTGCCCCTTCTCACTAGTTTTCCACCTTTCTTTGTGTTAAACCATGATCTGAAGATACTCCCTGGGTAATAGTACTATTGATTTCAAGGACCAGCTTTTGACTCATCCATAAGGAAGTCTATCCTTGACTCTTCTACTAGTAAGCACAGTTGAGATCTTTCTAGCTTGGAAGATCTGCCAGTAATTCAAGCTCCAAGTATCCCAAACTGAACTTACTGTTAGCCCCCACATCGCCAGATTGCCCCTCCTTCTGTATTTGCCATCTGTGATGGAAACAGCATCATCTTCTCAGTCACTCATTCTGAAAGAATCCTCAACCACTCATCTGCTCTTCTTCCCCCAACACCAATTCACTCCTTTTCTTGAAATTTTTTGGAGCATCTCATTACACTCACTCATTACATTTTGTTACCTTGGGCCAAGTTTCACCATGGCCTTCAACATCCTACACAAACTGGTCTTTGCCTTTCTCCAGCATCATCTTGAGCCATTCTTCTCTGTTTGCCAAACACTAATAATTTAGATGGTTAACCTCGTCTGGCTTGTTAGGATTCTTCACATCTTCATTTAAAGGCTATCTTCTGGGAGTCACAGTTAACCTAATTAAAGAGGTTCCCCTTCTATTTATTTTCTATCACCTATTATTCTGTTTCATTCTTTGCTTTGTTCTTGCTATCAACCGCATATTGTCTGCTCTTCAACTGGCAAACAAGCTTCATGAGAACAGTGTCTTGTCTTTTTTTTTTATTGTTTTGGCTTCAGGTGCTTGCCATAGGGTAGGAACTCTATCCATCTTTGTTAAATTAAAATTAGTTATCGAAAGCTCTGTTGATTCTACTTTCAAAATGCCTCTTGAATATAACTTCCCTTTCTGCTCTTAATGCTTTTTCTCTAGCTTGATTCTTATTACCTGAAAAGCAGTGAAGAGTAATGGTCAAATATGCAGATTCAAGAGTAAGACTTTCTGGGTTTGAATCTTAGTCTCAACATGTACTAGCCATGGAACCTGAAGCAAATTATTGAACAACTGTATACCTAAGTTTACACATCTGTGAAATGGAGCTAATAATAGCATCTGCCTTATATGGTTGTTATAAGCATTAATGCACATAACTAGGTAGGCAATTAGCATATGTGCATAATAAGCAGTATGTCTTAGGTATTACTACTTTTCTCATAAACTATTATTGTAGCCTCCTAACTATCTCTAGTATCTTTACTGCTGTCTTTCTAAAACAAATTTGATCATATTACTTTGGGACTTAAAAAATTGTAATGGCTATAAACTGTTCATGCAGCGAAGTTGAGCACTCAGCATTGAGTACAAGGTTCTTCACAATATAATACCGTTTCCCACCACTCAGAAACATACTCCTATGTTCCAGCTGCTTGGGCTACTCATCCTTCCTCCAAAGCTAACAGCATGCCTTTCACTTATTCTGTACATTGGCTCATGTCCTTACCTCTGCCTGGAATGCCCCTTGCCCCTTCCAGACAGCCAAGTTCTTATCCTTCCTCCCATCTCTGAACACCCTGTTCCAATGTTGCCAGCCATAGCCATAACCTTGTGTGGTTCTTCCTAGTAATTGTAGCAATACCAAAAGTGACGACAGTTAAAGTTAAACTTGAATACTTACCATATGCCAGACACAGTGATAACCACTTCATATTTATTATCTCATTTAATCTTTTTAATGACTCTAGAAGACAGAGATAATGTACTTTCCATATACACATTGAAAACCTCGGGTTAGCAAAGTTACCCAGAATTAGCAATTTCTCTGTATTTCAGTAGGATTTTAAAGATTTTTAAAATTTATGAGAGAGAGAGAGAGAGAGAATAAAAAAAGCAAGCACAAGCTGGGCAAGTGAGAAGGATAAGCAAGCTCCACACTAAGCATGGAGCCTGATGTTGGGCCTGATCTCATGACCTTGAGATCATGACCTGAGATCTTAATTGACTGAACTACCCAGACTCCCTCAGTAGGACATTAGATACACCTCTGTGATAGCTCCAGAACCCTGTCACACAAGTATTTATTCAAGCAGCTGCTCCCTGTCTCCTTTCTTGCAGAATGAGCCCCTTACAACTAAGAATTGTGTTATTCAATTCTTCATCCTTTAGGTTCACTGTGATGCCTGGCACATAGTAGTTGATCAGAAAGCACTTTCTTTTGCTAGAATTGAGTCCTTCATTAAGGTGTCCTAAATCAGTTTTCGACAACTTTCTCTAATTATTTCTAAGGTTTCCTTTGTCCTCGACCTGGCTTAAAATGATCTCATTAGCTTTTTCTGAGATAAATAATTATAAACCTCTTAAAGAAGGGATGGAGGGGCACCTAGGTTTTTCAATCAGTTAAACATCTGCCTTTGGCTTAGGTCATGATCCCAGGGTCCTGGGATAGAGCCCTACGTCGAGCCCCACATCAAGCTCCACAGTGGGGTCCCAGCTCAGTGGGGAGCCTGCTTTTCCCTCTCCCCTCTCACTCATGCTCTCTCTCTCTCTCTTACTATCTCTTTCTCAAATAAATGAATAAAAATTTAAAAATCTCTTTAAAAAAAGAGATAAAGCAAGAGAGAGTCACATGAGGACATTAAAGTTTTACTGATTTGAAAATCAACTTAGATCTCAAATGATGAAAAGCCCCAACTATAAAAAGAGATAAATGTAAACAGAGCATTCATATTCATTTTCTGGTACTGACACAAAAGGAGTAAAAGTGCCTTTTATTTTGATTAAATTTGTTTAGGGACCTCTTTACCTAATGATGTCCTTAAGATCTAAAGTAATTTTTGTCTTGTATTTTCTTTAAACAGTAAGATGCAGCTATACAAGTTTACTGACATAATAACGCTATGTATCTTTCACGAATGGTTACTTCTCTCTTCAAAACAATTTATGTCTTGTTTACAAAGAAGCTTTTGAAGTCACATGTGAAAAGATTAGGATTTTTCAGCAGAACTAACAGATAAAATTAGAAAAGTTGTGAAAGATATATTTATGTGAAAATTTAGTTAGTTTTTTTTATTTCAGAATAAGCCACTATATAGAAAGAGATGTCTGGCAATGTGAATTATAACTTTATTTATTTGACTTTCCCCATGGACAGAAGCATTAGAAATTTTAATTTTGCAGAGATTTTCTTGAAGTTATGGAAAGAAACAAGAACAATGAAAATAAATTATTTTATTAATTAAGTGAAACTTGGGAAAGTAGCAGAAGTTTGCAGTGTAGTTACCAATCAGGCTACCAGAATAATTTCTCCCCGTAGTCCTGCAATTTGGTTTTTTACTGGGGCAGAGAGAGAACATGCTAGAGAACTTGCCGGATACTAGGAATAGGGCTAGTCCTGGGGCTGGGAAGAAGGACATGTTAATAACTAACATTACTTGAGTACTCATTACGTATCACATACTGAGCTGAGGGCTGTAGCACACACGTATATGCAGTGTCTCATTTGGTGGGCATTATTATTACCTCCACCTTATATTTGAGAAAACCAAAGCTCATAAGAATTTTGTAACTCGCCCAAGGAGACACAGCTAGTGATGGATGTCTAGCTGAGACCAAAACCCATGCAGCCCTGACTCCATTGGCTGCATTTTTAACCACTGTGCTGTAAATAGACTCAAGAGGCTAAAAGGTAGGCTCCAGAAGTTCTGTGTTCAGCTTTAGGATCCACAAATAGTAATTTGTGGTGATTATATGTAAGATTATTAGGTTCGACCTAAGAAACTGAACAAATAGAAAGTCGAGAAATGCATTTCTAGTCAAGACTCATTCTCTTGGTCTTGGGGACCTTGCAAGGGCTACACATTAGGTAAGTTCCTTAGACAATAAGCAAATTTAATGTAATTAGAGTAAGTTGTACATATAGAATCACATGATTTTTGATGACAACTGAAGAAGTCTTACCGCCAAAACCATTAGAAAAATACAGTCTTTACAATATTCTCAAACATCTCCGGGGGAGGTAGTTCACAGCCTCCTGAAAAAACATTAATTACAGTTATGAATTTCTTTCTGACATGTAACCTACATCTATCAAATTGAGACTTAAACCCTAAATTCCTTAAATGTAAATGATGAACAGTTGTTCATCTATATACACTCAAGGAAACTATACAAAATGCTGAGTATAACTCTGCAGGGCCATGATAACGGTAGGGCAAATTCAGAGTCACTACTGGGAAGAATTTTTAGGCTGGCGAAATATTCGATAGGTCTGAAAGAATTTGTTGTTGATGAATCTGTCAAGTGTTGCTGTATCAAAGGTCTAGGTAATGATTATGCACTTATGGATTACCCGCGTCTCTTAACTTTTCTTCTTCTCTCCTTGGCTGACTGCCCCATATAATTACTCTGCTTATTTGTATTTAAAATCTACCATCTTGCTATTTGTTAGCTCCTGTGGTTAAAAATATTTGCTAGTAGTTAAAACAACCCTTAGTCAAAAGAAAAGTATATATCATACATAGAATCATCTTTTTAAAATAGTCACTCTTTTTCTTACAAATAATGGACTGATTTTGCTTTTTTTGACAGATTAATTCACTGAATTTGGCCCTCACCATTTGTCTTTTCTCATTTTGTGACAATGTCTTTTTACTGATGTCTTCTCTTTTTAATAGACTTTATTTCTTCAAAAAGCTTTAGGTTCAGAGCAAAACTGAGTGAGAAGTACAGAGTTCTCATATATTCTGTGCCCCTCATCCCCTTATGTACAACCTTCCCCTCTCCTGGCATTCCACACCATAGTGGTACATTTATTAAAATTGATGAACCTGTATTGGCACATCCTTTTCACCCAAAGACCATAGTTTACATTAGGGGCCACTCTTGGTGTTGGGCATTGTACAGGTTTTGGCATGTATAATGACATATATCTACCACCAGTATCATATAGAATAGTTTTATTCTCCTAAAAATCACGTTTTTCCTATTCATCCCTCTCTCTCCCTAATCCCCAGCAACTACTATATTTTTTTAAATAATAAATTTATTTTTTATTGGTGTTCAACATACAGAATAACACCCAGTGCTCATCTGGTCAAGTGCCCCCCTCAGTGCCCGTCACCCATTTACCCCCACCCCCCACCCTCCTCCCCTTCCACCACCCCTAGTTCGTTTCCCAGAGTTAGGAGTCTTTATGTTCTGTCTCTCTTTCTGATATTTCCTACCCATTTCTTCTCCCTTCCCTTCTATTCCCTTTCACTATTGTTATATTTTTATAGTCTTTGTAGTTTTTTTTTTTCAGAATGTTGCGTAGTTGGAATCATATATTGATTTTACATAGTCTTTTCAGATTGACTTTTTTTTCACTTAGTAATACACATTTAGGATTCCTCTGTGTCTTTTCACAGTTTGAAAGCGCATTTATTTTCAGCAGTGAATAATAATATTTCATTGTCTGGATGTAACCACAGTTTATTTATCCATTCACCTACTGAAGGACATCTTAGTTGCTTCCAAGTTTTGGCAGTTATGAAAAACTGCTATAAATATTCATGTACATGCACATAATCTCTCAATCCATTAAATACAAAGGAGCTCAACTGCTGTGTTGTATGGTAGGAATATATTTAATTTCGTAAGAAACCACCAAATTGTCTTCCAAAGTAACTGTACCATTTTACATTCCCACTGGCAATGTATGAGAGTTCCTGTTGCTTCACATCCTTGTAAGCATTTGCTGTTGTCAGTGTTTGGATTTTGACCATCCTAATACATGTGTAATGGTATCCCATTATTGGTATTTTTTAATGATATTTTTGTTTATTTGGGAGAGAGAGAGAGCATGAGCAGAGGGGAGGAGCAGAGGCATGGGGAAAAGCAGACTCACCGCTGAGCAGACAGCCCAATGCTGAGCTCCACCCCAGGACCCTGAGATTACGACTTGAGCCAAAAGCAGAAGTTCAACCCACTGAGCCACCCAGACATCCCTCTCATTATTGTTTTAATTTGCATTTCCTTAATGATACGTGATGTTGAACATCTTTTTATATACTATTTACCATCTTTGTATCTTTTATTGGTGAGGTGTCTGCTCAGGTGTTTTGCCTAACATTTTCTTATGTAAAAAAAAATTTTAAGATTTTATCTATTTGAGAGAGAGAGGGAAAAAGAGAGAGAACGAGTGGGGGAGGGAAAGGAAGAAGCAGATTCTGTACTGAAAGCAGAGACCGACATGGGGCTTGATCCCAGGACTCTGAAATCATAACCTGAGCTGAAGGCAGATGCTTAACCAACTAAGTCACCTAAGCTTCCCATTAGTCTTGATTATTCAAATGTCTTTGAAGTCTTATTTATTTATATATTTGTTCAAATACATTTATTGATCACATTTTAGTGTGTCCTATGTCATGGGGATACAAGATGAATAGGGCCAGGTTTTTGGCCTCAGAGAGCAAACTGTCCACCATGAGAGACAGTCTAGCAATGGCTACCAGAGGTACATGTAGGGCATTAAGGCAGCCAAAGATACTTAGGAGTCCTTCTGCAGTATAGAGGGTCAAATAAGTAGCTACAGCAAAAGCAATAATAATACCTAACATTTATTTATTAAGCTCTTATTTTGTACCTGGCACTGTAGCCAAGAGTTTTATATACGTTATCTTTTTATTTATGAGCAAGAGCATGAGAGTGCACAAACGTGCGAGTGGGGAAGGGGGAAGGGGCAAAGGGAGAGAGAGATTCCCAGACTCCTCCTGAGCACAGAGTGTGTCACAGGGCCCTATCTCAGGACCCTGAGGTCATGACCTGGGCCAAAATAGAGAGTCTGATGCTCAAACGACTGAGCCACCCAGGCTCCCCAAATACATTACCAAATTTAAAGTTCACAATAATTCTGTGAGGTATGTCTACTTTAAACTCATTAAATTAAGGACTTCTGGGGGTGCCTGGGGAGCTCAGTGGTTGAGCATCTGCCTTAGGCTCAGGGCGTGATCCCGGGGTCCTGGGATTGAGTCCCGCATCGGGATCCCCGTGGGGAACCTGCTTCTCCCTCTGCTTGTGTCTCTGCCTCTCTGTGTCTCTCATGAATAATTAATAAAATCTTTTAAAAAATTAAGGATTTCTGTTCAGTGAGGGACCAATAGACAAAGTTGAAAGACCAATAAGAGGAAGGGGAGAACATATCTGAAATGTCTAAAACCAGTGAAGGATTAAATACCTCTACTTTGAAAGGAACTCCTGCAAATAAACAAGGAAGAGATAGAAAAATCCACCTTTAAAATGGGCAAAGAAAATGAGGAGGCAGTTTACAAAAGACGAAATTCAAGAGGCTAAAAAATGTCTGAAGACACGTTCAAAAGTACTAGTAGTCAGAGAAATGCATATTAAAAGATTAAGCTATCACTTTCCTCCTATAAGAAAAGGGGGAAAAGTCAAGTGTGTGTGGAGAGGTAGGAATCCTCATGCACTACCGGTGGTAGTTTAGATGGGACATTTATTTGGGGGAGAAACCTGGCCCCACCTCACCAACTTAAATATGCAGATACTTTGCCCAAGTGATTTTGCTTCTTCGTTGCTCACAGATCTTAGCTCTTTTTCTGGAAGCGATGTTACTAGCCATTAGGCACGAGTAGTGATTGATCTTTGCCAGTCCTACCAATCCTGTACTTTTTTGTTGGGTCTGGAAATGGACATGTATTCAAGTCCTGTAAAAGCATTCTTAAGGGAAAGCCTGCTGGAACAGCTACTAAGATGCTTTCCTTGGGACGCCTGGGTGGCTCTGTAGTTGAGCATCTGCCTTGGGCTCAGAACGTGATCCCGGGGTCCTGGGATCAAGTCTTGCATCAGGTTCCCGGTAGAGAGCCTGCTTGTCCCTCTGCCTGTGTCTCTGCCTTTCTCTGTGTGTCTCTCTGAATAAATAAATAACATTTTTTTAAAAAGTAACAGAAATAATGAATGTAGATACCATAATACTAAAAAAATATTAGCTATGAAAATAGCTACGTCAGATCCTGTTTAGGACTGCCATGACAAGTTACTACAAACTAGGCGGCTTAAAACAACAGAATTTACTCTCACAGTCCTGGAGGCTGAAAATTTGAAATCACTGTTGGTAGGGCTATGCTCTCTCTTCCTGAAGTCTCTTGGGAAGAGTCTTTCCTTGCCTCTTCCAGCTTCTGGTGATGCCTAGCAGTCCTTGGTGTCCCGCAGGTTGTAGTTACATTAACCCACCATCTTCTGTGACTCTGATCTCTGTGTAAGTCTCACTTTTCTTATAAGGACACAGTTATTGGATTTCTTTTTTTAAAGATTTTATTTATTTAGTCATGCAAGACACACAGACAGAGACAGAGACATAGGCAGAGGGAGAAGCAGGCTCCCCATAGGGAGCAAGATGCAGGACTTGATCCCAGGACCCCAGAATCATGACCTCAGCTGAAGGCAGACAGTCAACTGCTGAGTTACCCAGGTGTCCCTAGTTATTGGATTCTGAGGCCCACTCTAATGCAGTATGATTTGTCATTTTCTTTCTTTCTTTTTTTTTTTTAGATATTATTTATTTATCCCTGCAGGAGCCCAATGTGTGACTCGATCCCAGGACTCCAGGATCATGCCCTGGGCTGAAGGCCAATGTTCAACCATTGAGCCCCCAGGCATCCCTGTCATTTTGATTCTTATCTTGATTAGATCTGCAAAGATCCTCTTTCCAAATAAGGTCACTTTTTTTTTTTTTTAAAGATTTTATTTACTTATTGAGAGAGAGAGTGAACGAGAGAGAAAGAGCATGAACAGGGGCAGGGGCAGGGGCAGAGAGAGAAGTGGACTCCCTGCTGAGCAGGGAGCCCAATGCAGGGCTTGATCCCAGGACCCTGGGATCAGCCAAGGGAGAAGCTCAACCCACTGAGGCACCCAGGAGCATTCTGAGGTTCCAAGCATTCATAAATTTTGGGGGGACACTATTCAACCCATTACAGATCCTAGATGTTTTATTTATTTCATCAATAGCAGGAATATCTGAACTCAATTTTATATAACATTCTTATTAATAGCTTTATTTATAGTCTCTTATTTGCATTTTAGCTGATATAAATAGGTTGCAAATAACATCATTTCTCAATATCTCATTTTTTTTAAAGATTGTATTTATTTATGATAGACATATAGACATAGAGAGAGAGAGAGGCAGAGACACAGGCAGAGGGAGAAGCAGGTTCCATGCCAGGAGCCCGACACGGGACTCAATCCCAGGACTCCAGGATCATGCTCTGGGCCATAGGCAGGCGCTAAACTGCTGAGCCACCCAGGGATCCCCTCATTATCTCATTATTATAAGTCAGTTCTATGCTATGATACATTATTTGTTGAAAATAGGTCCCTTTATGCTGATTCTCATTAAAGGACGTTACCACTCAAAATGTTACAGACACCTTGGTGTACTGAGAAAGAAACAAGCGAACAAAAATGATCACTTAAATAAAATTGGCAGTATTTTCCTTATTTAGCGATTATGATGACATGGTATTTATTAATAGATTTGCCCTATTTTTCTTCCTTTTGGTTTTTCTAGAAATGTTAATCCTTAACAACAACCATCATTACAGCATATTTATTATAGATGTTATTCTCTCCTCTCGCCTTCCAAAGCTATCTCAAATTATAGTTTGGAAAATACTTGTGGAAATTGTAACAGAAGACTCTTATTTTGAGAAACTTGAAATTCCAATTTTTAATATCAAGTTATTTCATTTACGAAATTCCTTTGAGAAAAATTCCTTTAGTGATATATTGTGTGTTGATTTCAAAAAAACTTCTGCCCTTTGTTCTTTCACTTGTGTTCCTTAATTTTGATCTGCTAAAAATAGAACTTTAACTAGCAAAGAAACTGGATCCTCTTTCCCTCAAGGTCAATGTTAAGTGCATTTCACAAACTCTCCTTGGTAGATCGACTGTCAAAATTAATAAATTTAAGTTTTCTAAGACAAGCTTTAGACAAGGAGGCTATTTAATCATTGTTTTATTTAAATTTTTTGTCTAGTAGACTTTAATTTATTAACTTAAATATTTTATTTAACTGAAGTATTTGAGAGAAAGAAAGAGAATGTCTGATCATTAAACTAAATTTGGCTAAATCAGTCAGTGAGCAGAGCATTTCTAGAACTGAGCAGCTATTGTTACCAGATATAAAGAGAGGGAGAGATGTTAGTTATTCCTTTAAAAAACACTAAAAGTATTTATTTTTTATTAAAATAAAAGTGATATTTGCTCTTTGTAGAAAATTAAGAAAAGCGGCACCTGAGTGGCTCAGTGGTTGAGCATCTGCCTTTAGCTCAGGACATGGTCCTGGAGTCCCGGGATTGAGTCCCACATGGTGCTCCCATCGAGGAGCCTGCATCTCCCTCTGCCTATGTCTCTGCCTCTGTCTCTGTATCTCTAATGAATAAATAAATAAAATCTTAAAAAAAAGAAAATTAAGAAAAATTGTATTTTCCATTTCTTTATGGAAAATTTCCACTTATCCTTGAGTTCTCAGCTGAAATTCCTCAGGGAAGCATCCTCTGACTAGGTTAGGCTGCCCTCCTACATGATGTCACCTGTACTTCTCCTTTATTGAACTTACCACAGTATAATTATTTAATAATTTGTGTAATTGTCTTTTTAATATCTGCCTTCCCTGCTATGTCTAAGTTCCATGTGGGTGGAGATTGTGTCTATCTTGTTCCCATCTACATCCTCAGTTCTTAGCATATTCTCTAGCACAGAGTAGATGCTCAATGAATAACTGTTGAGTAAATGAATAGATAAATAGAAATAGAACATCCACAGTCTCAATACCCAGAACTAGAAACTGATAACATTTTAGTGAGCTACCTTCTTATTTTTGTCTTTTTTTAAAGATGGTTAAGAAATTATTCCATATACAATTTTCTACATTCTTTTCACCTAATAGTATCCAGTTTTTCTTTTAATGATTATTTTTATTTAAGATGCTGTGTAAAGCCATGATAAAATAGAGAAATTCAACTAATACTGAGGAATGGGGAGTAAAAGCCCTCAAAGACCCCAATCTTCCTTCCTTCTCAGGTCTCCAGGGGATAATCACAGTTGATAGTTTAAGTACTAGTAGTAGTCCTCTTACTGGTGTAACAAAATACCACAAATTCGATGACTTTGTATATTTGTATATAAGAGTATATTTCAAATATTTATTAAAACTTTCTGGGACTTCAGAGAATTTCACAAGATGCCTATTGAATAAAAGCAATAGACAATTGAATAAAAACCAACTGAACAAAAGCGATTGCACTTATAGGAAAATTTCAGCTCTTGTAAAGTTGAACTCTGTCAGTTAGTGTGGTACCCACAGAACCAGTGACTTCTTGGTTGACAAGAGATGATTGCACTACTGATGAGATACCAAGTTTTACATCACCAAAGCATTCAACATGACTTTCTGTCCAGGTCATTATGGCATTTTAATGACAACACAGGATTTCCAAAAATGAGACTCTGAAGGGCAGTTGCTCTACTCTTACACTGAAGCAATGTTATTATGAATTTGTTCTGAAGCTAATGAGAAGGTCATGAGCTGGAAATTGATTACAACAGGACAACACACTATTATTAAATGCCTCACTGGAAGTAGAGAGGGAAAGTATTTGAAGCCAAACTGAAATGGAATTGAGGGTGGTCCAATGTCAAAATCAGTACCAGGAAATGATACAAATACACTGGAAAGAAAGCCCTTTTGCTTTATTTTAATTGATTTTTTTCTCTTTGTATTTTGTTATATATCTCATTTCCTTTCTGAAGTTTATATTGCCCAAAGAGACATTTTGACTGTCAAATATGAAATGTACACATCAAATCCTTGCGGTGCTGATTGTTGTAGCAAACAGTCTTACCTGAAGCAATTAAACTATATATAGTAAAAACCACATTGCAAAATCTCTTTCTGGGGCCATGTTCTGATCCTGATTACATGTATCCTTTCTACCCATTTTATTTTGTGATATTTATTTCGTTGCCACAAAAGTATTTAAGTTTATGGAAGTTCATCTTCCAAATTGTTTTGGGTAAATATTTAAACCAGACCTCGCTTGTCTAGTCATCCTAAATCCAGTTCACTTCCTGTGATCCTTATGTTAAACAACAATAACAACAAAATGGCACTCTTAAACATTTCGGTGTACAATTTTGATATCCAAAAGTCATCCTTGAAATTGTCCTTTCTCCTGCTTTCCAAATATCATTCATCATCATGTTCTGTTGGTTGTGATCTGAAAATTCTAATTGGTCCTCTCCATTTCCATCATTTCCATCCTTCTTACCCTGGTCCAAACTCCCTTTGCCTGGACTGTAGCCAAGGCCTCCCAAATGATTTTTGCTATTCTGAAGCTTTCCTTCACGTGACCCCCAAGGCTTTGAAGGGACATGACACCTGCTTAGCAATGCAGTTTCATCTTGAAGCATGCTCTCTTTCGTTCTTTGAATTGCATGCGTGAGGTCATTTAAAAAACTTCCTCTAATAACCCAAGCTTCCTTCAGTAGGTTCTTTTTTTTTTTTTTAAGATTCTATTTATTTATTCATGAGAGACACAGAGACATAGGCAGAGGGAGAAGCAGAGGGAGAAGCAGGCTCCATACAGGAAGCCCGATGTGGGACTCGATCCCGAGACTCCAGGATCATGCCCTGGGCCAAAGGCCGGGGCTAAACCACTGAGCCACCCAGGGATTCTTTCAGTAGGTTCTTTGTAAGAGCTGGCTCCCATCTTTATTCTTTCTTTCTTTCTTTCTTTCTTTCTTTCCTCCCATCTTTAAAGCTCTTCTCTACATCTTTACCTCATTAACTCATTAATTTCAGCTTGATCCATTTCCTCAGGGAAGCCTACTCTGGTTTTTCTTACAAGGCTGGGTTCCTTACTAGGAACTCCCTTGTTAGACTTTTACATTTTTTAAAGTGCTTCCACTATTAATATCTGTTTCCCCTAGACTGTAAGCTCCAATGAGGGCAGCAACTTGCTAAGTTTTGGCTCTTTCTCCTCTTGCCTATGACTAGCACCGTGCCTGGTACAGAACTGGTGCTTAATAAATATTCACTCAGTGAATGAATAACACAATGGCGTTCTTGATGCAGATAGGAGGAGAGAGAAAAAGGTAACAAAAAAGAAGATATAGTAGGGGCATAAGTTAATAAAAGAGCAAGAATAAACATTGATCTAACTCTAGACTCAATTGAATCAATCTGAGTAATAGCATGGATAGACTTTGTGGTAAACTCCCTGTGAGAGTCCTGCATAAAAAATTTTATTAGAGACGCCATTGATGTGTGTGATTTTGATGTGATAATCAAATGCTTGTTTTCTCTTTTGGTTGCTAAGTATTTATTCACTAAATGAGTAATGTAATTGAATTCTAGTCTAAATGCAAACTCTGGTTAACATTTATTTTTTTAATTGACATATAATTGACATAATGTTGCTATAGTTTTAGGTGTACAGTTTTTTCCTTGTGATGAAAACTTTTTTTTTACATATTTTTAAATTTAAATTCAATTAATTAATGTATAATGTATTAGTGGTTTCAGAGGTAGAGGTCAGTGATTCATCAGTCTTATATAACACCCAGTGCTCATGACATCACGTGCCCTCCTTAATGTCCATCACCCAGTTACCCTATCCCTCACCTACCCCCCCTCCAGTGACCCTCAGTTTGTTTCCTAGGATTAACAGTCTCTTATGGTTTGTCTCCCTCTATGATTTTACCTTATTTTATTTTTTCCTCTCTTCCCCTATAATTTTTTGTTTTGTTTCTTAAATTCCACCTATGAGTGAGATAATATGATAAATGTCTTTCTCTGACTGACTTATTTCACTTAACATAATACGTGCTAGTTCCATGCACATCATTGCAAATGGTAAGATTTCTTTTTTTGATGGCTGAGTAGTATTCCATTGTGTGTGTGTGTGTGTGTGTGTGTGTGTGTGTGTATCTCATATTTGTTGAAGAGACGACTGTCTTTTTTCCATTGGATATTCCTTCCTGCTTTGTTGAAGATTAGTTGACCATTGAGTTGAGGGCTCATTTCTGGGTTTTCTGTTCTGTTCCATTGACCTACATGTCTATTTCTGTGCCAGCACCAGATTGTTTTGATGATTACAGCTTTGTAATAGAGCTTGAAGTCTAGGATTGGGATGCCACCAGTTTTGGTTTTCTTTTTCAACATTCCTTTGGCTATTCGGGGGCTTTTCTGGCTTCATACAAATTTTAGGATTTGTTCCAGCTCTGTGAAAAATGTCGATGGTATTTTGATAAGGATTGCATTGAATTTTAGTTTGCTTTAGGTAGCATAGACATTTTAACAATATTTGTTCTTCCAACCCATGAGCATAGAATGTTTTTCCATTTCTGTGTGCCTTTCTCAATTTCTTTCATGAGTGTTCTATAGTTTTCTGAGTACAGATCCTTTGCCTCTTTGGTTAGGTTTATTCCTAGGTATCTTATGGTTTTGGATGCAATTATAAATGGGATTGACTCCTTAATTTCTCTTTCTTCCCTCTCATTGCTAGTGCATAGAAATGTAACGAGATTTCTGTGCATTGATTTTATATCCTGCTATGTTGCTGAATTCCTGTATGAGTTCTAGCAATCTTGGGGTGGAGTCTTTTGGGTTTCCATGTAGAGTATCATGTCATCTGTGAAGAGTTAGAGTTTGACTTATTCTTTGCTGATTCAGATGCCTTTTACTTCCTTTTAGTTGTCTGATTGCTGAGGCTAGGACTTCTAGTACTATGTTGAACAACAGTAGTGAGAGTTGACACCCCTGCAGTGTTCCTGACTTTAGGGGAAAAGCTCTGAGTTTTCCCCCATTGAGAATGATATTCGCTGTGGACTTTTCATATAAAACTTTTAAGATCTACTCTCTTAGCAGCTTTCAAATACACAATACAGTATTGTAGCCAAGAAACAAGGATTTTTTGTGTTTGCTTGAATTATCAGTCACTGCATATAACTCTCTTCCACACCTCCTCTCAGAAAATGTGGTCTAACAAATCCTGTGCAAAGAAACACAGGAAAGGGAAAATGGGAAAATGGAACTCATCTAGCATTCTGTTGAAGGTGGATTATCCAATTTCTTTTCTATAAACTGCTCCATCAACATGGTCTACTCTGGATTATTTTAATATCATGACCATCTTCCCTGATTTTCATGCACAGAGTACACTCATTGGGATAAGTGGACATCTTTCCAAACACAGGGCTAAAGTCTGTCTATAGGGCATCCTGGTAATTTATACTGATCGCAGTTTGGTGTTTTGTATTCTTAAGGCAGGCCAAATGGAAGAGTTCTGAATCCAAAGAGGCTGCCCAGTACCTGGCCAGGAGTGCCAAGAGCACTATGCTCCCCCTGTGGCTGGCTGTCAGGTTGCTGTCTACTTCAGTGCCAGTGGGACATGCAGTGTGACCCAAGGTTGGACAGGTGACAGGCTGGGGTGGGAATAGGGCTTGGTATTGTTAACTATAGTCACCATGCTAAACATCATATTCCCAGGATCTACTTATCTTAAACAGTAAATAGAAGTTTGTACCTTTTGAGTGCCTTTGCTCCTTTTTTGTCCACCTTGCCCCTCACCTCTGGCAACCACCAACCTGTTCTCTGTATCCATGGATTAACAGTTCCAACCAAATTTTAAACAATGAGATTTCACATATTAACAGATAAAAAAAATTATTTCCTGTGTTGAGTGGTGTTTAAAACTGCTCGTGTGTCCTACACTTGGGTATGAAGCTGGCTCTTTTCCACACTTGAAAATCAGTGGTTCAATGAAAAGACAAAGAGAAATAGAAATCTACTTCTTTAACATGACAATGAGTATTTATTCTAAGAGCTAATGATAGACTTAATGGAAAAATGCTAAAGCCATCCTTTTAAAAACAAAATGAAACAAGAAAATCTTCTTGCTATCAACATTAATTCTTCTTGCTATCCAGACATAATATAAGCTAGAAAAAGAAATACAAGAAATAATATTGGAAAGGAAGAGACAAAAAGGTAAATTGAGGATAACATTACTTAAAAACTAGAAAAACCGAAACAATTTGTCAAACAAAAATCTTAAGTAATTATTAATTAAATAATTCTTATCAAAATAGTGAAAAAGTACTTGGACAGAAAATACTATTTGAATATCAGCAATAACCGATCAGAATACATAGTATTATGATATTACCTATTTATAATGATATATATGTATATATTTCCTATACAGTGAAAAAAGATCCATTAAGAATAACAACAAATGTTAACAATGCTTAGGAAGTTGCTTAATTTAAGTATCTCTGGCTTAAAGTTCTACCGAAAAATTAAAAAGAGGAACCGCAAATAGAGAGTTCCATATTCTAGGGTGAAGGACTAAATATGATAAAGATGCAGCTTTTCTCAAATTTATCAATAGATTCTGTAATAATCTCATTAAAAGTCAAAATAGTATTATTTTCTTATAACTTGGAAAATTATTATAAAATTCACGTGGAAAATGACCAGGCAAAATCATAAAAATCAAAGAATTTTTGTGAAAAATTAAGTATACTGGGCAGCCCCAGTGGCTCAGGGGTTTAGCGCCACCTTCAGCCCGGGGTGTGATCCTGGAGACCCAGGATCGAGTCCTGCGTCGGGCTCGCTGCATGGAGCCTGCTTCTCCCTCTGCCTGTGTCTCTGCCTCTCACTCTCTGTGTGTTTCTCATGAATAAATAAATAAAATCTTAAAAAAAAAGAAAAATTAAGTTTACTAAAACGGTTAGCCCTAATGGCCAAATAATAAAGCATATTAAAGCAACAGTGATTAAAATAACACAGTACTGGCCCCAAAGAAAGACATATATTTTAACTGAAGTGGACAGAAAGCCCAGAAATACTGTATTTATGACAAGTGTTTAATAACAGAATACTAGGTAAGGTAAGCATTACCTGTCAGATGATGGAATACCAATTTTGATAAAAGTAGTAGATTGCTACAGCAACGGCTCCCTAGAATCATGTCTCCATTTCTGCACCCTTGTGTCTCTTGCTATGGACACACTATAAAGTTTTGGGTGCTTTGTTATGCAGCAATAGATATCTCTTATAACATCTCCTGGCATATACCAAAATAAATTCTAGATAGTTGAATAGTTAAATAAAAAATCAAAAGAAAATAAAAGTTGATCTGAGACTTGCATGAACTTGTGACATTTCAGGTGTAAGACATTCTGGTAGTGTGCTCTCTTTACAAGGGAAAGCCTGAAAATTGAGCACCTAACATTAAATACCTCATGAGATACAGTAGCAAAGGAAACAAAATGGAAAGAGAGACAAGAGACTGGGAAAAGCAGTAGCATAAAATATGAAGGCTTAATGTCGCTTCTTCATAAATGTATTCAAATTCATGTGTATAACAAAGCTATGAGCAGAATAGTTACATCAGAGTACATAAGACAGTTTATACACACAGGGAAAGACGTCAGATCTTGAGAGCAATCAAGGAAGTAGAAGTAGAACAACCTTGACGTAACATTTTTGTAGCAAGAAATTTAGAGGGGGAAAAAAAGGTATAATTTGGTGTTAGGTTGTATTTTGATAGCACCACGAGTGTACATTTTGGAAAGCAATATATTGAAAGGCACTAACATTTTTCTACCTTTTGACTTAAGATTCCTGTTCTAGGAAATTATCCAAAGAGTATAATTCGACAAGTGCAAAAGGCCAAATGCACAAAGGTACGCTTTACAATATGGTTTTTATAGTAAAACTCGGAAACTTTGTATTGTCCAGTAAAGGGGCGACTACCTAGAGGCATTATTATTATATTATTATTATTGTTTGAGGAATTATGATGATGATGACGATGATGATGGATATCCAAGTTACCATTCAAATACAAAATCATGAAGATCACAAAGTAGCATAAACATGTTTATGTCATGCTAGATACAGATAATTTAAAATTGAATGCTTATAATGAACATAATGGAACGAATACACATGATCTTATCAAATTCTCAGACTCTCTTCGAAGTAAATTTTAGCTCCACAGTTAGAGAAGACACAAAAATTTAAACAATTTCTCCACGTTCAAGCTTTTAATGATAAGACCCCATGCCTGTTAACTGCAGCATCCACCCATGTTTCCCATTAACCCAATCCATCATCTTTGTGTGGCAAAGGCTTGCTCTTCCCACTATATCCCACTTCATCGCTTCACATAATTCAAGGAATTGGCCACACTATGCAAACTAGGAAATAGCTTCTTAACATTTATGGGGGGGGGGGCGGGGAGTGTCACAGGTTTTTCTCCCCCACTTTTCAAATAGACGTTTAAGCATTCTATTTTACAATACAAACACTGAAAATGCGGTTAAAGATCAAGGATCAAAGAAAAAAATTAAAAAAAAAACCAATAAAAATAAATAAAACTCAGTTACATAGAACCTACTCTGTACTGGGCACCGTACCAAGTGCTTCATTAATCATTTAATGCTTACAATCATCCCAGGGGTAGGAAACAAAGGTAGAGGAAAAATTAATAAATTTCCTTATTGCCTACAGCCCATTGACAGGTCCTTGAGATAGGAGGGAGACCTTTCTCTAGGGACTCAACTGCCTCCATGTTGATACTTTGCCAAAGGCAAAAAGAAATCTTAGTTCAACCCCCAGGATCCTGTTAAGTCTACTTCAACATATAAAAGTCCTTTTGAAAACTTCTTTTATCTCTACTCCTCCAAGGTATATGTTGGAAATCATCCCCCAAACATATGACCCACCAATATCCATTCGAAGGGTGTCATGACTCAGGTTTTATTAGACAGTAATAAATGACATTTCCCCTAGAATAGCTAACCCTCTCAAGGTCCTGGAAACCTTGCTTGCAAATTTCCTTAGAAACTTAATGCTGGGGCAGCCCGGGTGGCTCAGTGGTTTAGCACCTGCCTTGGGCCCAGGGCGTGACCCTGGAGACCCAGGATGGAGTCCTGCATCGGGCTCCCTGCATGGGGCCTGCTTCTCCCTCTGCCTGTCTCTCTGCCTCTCTCTCTCTCTAGGTCTCTCATGAAAAAATAAAATCTTTTCAAGAAAATTAAATTAAAAGAAAGATAAATGCCTGAGGGATTCAGAGGAGGAGTTAATACCCTTAAAGGGGCTTCAAGAATATCAGTAGGACTAACCACAGAGGGTACTTAGTATGCATATGAATCATGAGTGAAGGAGGAGTTATCTAAAATGCAAATGTCCAGGGATCCCTGGGTGGCTCAGCGGTCAAGCACCTGCCTTCAGCCCAGGCCGTGACCTTGGGGACCCTGGATCCAGTCCCCATAGGGCTCCCTGCATGGAGCCTGCTTCTCCCTCTGCCCGTGTCTCTGCCTCTTGTGCGCGTTCTCTCTCTCTCTCTGTCTCTCATGAATAAATAAATAAAATCTTTTATTTTTATTTATTTATTTTTTTTATATTTTATTTTTTAAATAAAATCTTTTAAAAAAATAGGGGAGGTGGGCGGGGGGTGGGGGTGACCGGGTGACAGGCACTGAGGTGGGCAGTTGACGGGATGAGCACTGGGTGTTATTCTATATGCTGACAAATTGAACACCAATAAAAAATAAATTTATTTTTAAAAAAAATTTAAAAAATTAGGCTCTCGGAGCTTGCAAAAAAAAAAAAAAAAAGAAACTTAATGCTATCCCTAACCATCTCCCAACTTGAAGGCACATAATGGGTCACTCCTCATGGCTCTAGCGCAGCTCTTTCTGCCCATGGGTCCTGTCCCTGTGCTTTAATGAAACCACCTTTTTGCATTAAAAAAAAAAAACAAAGAAGCGTCCCATCCGTCCTGCCCCCGCGACCCGGGGAAACTTGAACTCAGAGCAAGAACCTGCTCACTGAAGGCCGGCTTCAAGGAGGTGCGGGTGGTGTCGCAAAAAAAAAAAAGCGCCGCAAAACCGCGCCGCGCTGCTTTCCGGCACTGGCTCCGCCCCCTCCCGGAGCGGGAAGCGGCGCCGGGAGCATGGTGGCCGCCTGCCTTCCCCGCGAGGGCCTGAGGCCCCTGGCCGGGTGGTTGTTGCTTTTGTCCGTCGGCAGCGTGGCCGCTGGTCGGATCGAGGTAGGCGGAGGCCCCGCAGAGCCGATGCGCGAGCCCCGGCCGCCGCGGGAGCATCCTCGGGGCGCCGGGGACGGCGTCAGGTGGGGCGGGGCGGGGCCGCGGGGCTGTCCCTTCGCCCTTGACCCGCGACGAGGGGGCGGGGCGGAGGGCGGGGGCGGGGCGGAGGGCGGGGGGGCGGGGCGCGCGGGGGGCGGGGCGGAGGGCGGGGGGCGGGGCGAAGCGCCTGCTCCTGGGTCTGCGTCGCGGGAGGTCGGGCCCCTGCGCGCCTTTCCTTCCCCAGGACTCGGGGCTCGGGCCTGCGCCTCCCGGGGCCAGGCGGGATCATCTTCCAGTTCGAGAACCGTCTTCCGCCGGAGCCCACGTCCTCCGGGGTTGCTGCTGAGTCACGCACCTGTTTTGAAATTACTATTATTATTATTTTTTGCAAATTTTTTTCTTTTTAATCGCACATGTTGATCACGGCTAGATTCTGTGTTCTGAACTTCAAAAATTGCTTTCACTGTGTCACCTGTTTTGAAATTATTATTATTATTATTATTTTGCAAATAAATTTTTTTTTTTAATCGCACATGTTGATCACGGCTCGATTCTGTGTTCTGAACTTCAAAAATTGCTTTCACTGTGTCACCTGTTTTGAAATTATTATTATTACTATTTTTGCAAATAAACTTTTTTTTTTTTAAATCACACATGTTGATCATGGCTAGATTCTGTGTTCTGAACTTTAAAAATTGCTTTCAGGGGGGATCCCTGGGTGGCTCGGGTTTAACACCTGCCTTTGGCCCAGGGCGTGACCCTGGAGTCGCGGGATCGAGTCCCGCGTCGGGCTCCTGGCATGGAGCCTGCTTCTCCCTCTGCCTGTGTCTCTGCCTCTCTCTTTCTTTGTCTATCATAAGTAAATAAATAAAATCTTAAAAAAAAAAGAAAAATTAAGTTTACTAAAACGGTTAGCCCTAATGGCCAAATAATAAAGCATATTAAAGCAACAGTGATTAAAATAACACAGTACTGGCCCCAAAGAAAGACATATATTTTAACTGAAGTGGACAGAAAGCCCAGAAATACTGTATTTATGACAAGTGTTTAATAACAGAATACTAGGTAAGGTAAGCATTACCTGTCAGATGATGGAATACCAATTTTGATAAAAGTAGTAGATTGCTACAGCAATGGCTCCCTAGAATCATGTCTCCATTTCTGCACCCTTGTGTCTCTTGCTATGGACACACTATAAAGTTTTGGGTGCTTTGTTATGCAGCAATAGATATCTCTTATAACATCTCCTGGCATATACCAAAATAAATTCTAGATAGTTGAATAGTTAAATAAAAAATCAAAAGAAAATAAAAGTTGATCTGAGACTTGCATGAACTTGTGACATTTCAGGTGTAAGACATTCTGGTAGTGTGCTCTCTTTACAAGGGAAAGCCTGAAAATTGAGCACCTAACATTAAATACCTCATGAGATACAGTAGCAAAGGAAACAAAATGGAAAGAGAGACAAGAGACTGGGAAAAGCAGTAGCATAAAATATGAAGGCTTAATGTCGCTTCTTCATAAATGTATTCAAATTCATGTGTATAACAAAGCTATGAGCAGAATAGTTACATCAGAGTACATAAGACAGTTTATACACACAGGGAAAGACGTCAGATCTTGAGAGCAATCAAGGAAGTAGAAGTAGAACAACCTTGACGTAACATTTTTGTAGCAAGAAATTTAGAGGGGGAAAAAAAGGTATAATTTGGTGTTAGGTTGTATTTTGATAGCACCACGAGTGTACATTTTGGAAAGCAATATATTGAAAGGCACTAACATTTTTCTACCTTTTGACTTAAGATTCCTGTTCTAGGAAATTATCCAAAGAGTATAATTCGACAAGTGCAAAAGGCCAAATGCACAAAGGTACGCTTTACAATATGGTTTTTATAGTAAAACTCGGAAACTTTGTATTGTCCAGTAAAGGGGCGACTACCTAGAGGCATTATTATTATATTATTATTATTGTTTGAGGAATTATGATGATGATGACGATGATGATGGATATCCAAGTTACCATTCAAATACAAAATCATGAAGATCACAAAGTAGCATAAACATGTTTATGTCATGCTAGATACAGATAATTTAAAATTGAATGCTTATAATGAACATAATGGAACGAATACACATGATCTTATCAAATTCTCAGACTCTCTTCGAAGTAAATTTTAGCTCCACAGTTAGAGAAGACACAAAAATTTAAACAATTTCTCCACGTTCAAGCTTTTAATGATAAGACCCCATGCCTGTTAACTGCAGCATCCACCCATGTTTCCCATTAACCCAATCCATCATCTTTGTGTGGCAAAGGCTTGCTCTTCCCACTATATCCCACTTCATCGCTTCACATAATTCAAGGAATTGGCCACACTATGCAAACTAGGAAATAGCTTCTTAACATTTATGGGGGGGGGGGCGGGGAGTGTCACAGGTTTTTCTCCCCCACTTTTCAAATAGACGTTTAAGCATTCTATTTTACAATACAAACACTGAAAATGCGGTTAAAGATCAAGGATCAAAGAAAAAAATTAAAAAAAAAACCAATAAAAATAAATAAAACTCAGTTACATAGAACCTACTCTGTACTGGGCACCGTACCAAGTGCTTCATTAATCATTTAATGCTTACAATCATCCCAGGGGTAGGAAACAAAGGTAGAGGAAAAATTAATAAATTTCCTTATTGCCTACAGCCCATTGACAGGTCCTTGAGATAGGAGGGAGACCTTTCTCTAGGGACTCAACTGCCTCCATGTTGATACTTTGCCAAAGGCAAAAAGAAATCTTAGTTCAACCCCCAGGATCCTGTTAAGTCTACTTCAACATATAAAAGTCCTTTTGAAAACTTCTTTTATCTCTACTCCTCCAAGGTATATGTTGGAAATCATCCCCCAAACATATGACCCACCAATATCCATTCGAAGGGTGTCATGACTCAGGTTTTATTAGACAGTAATAAATGACATTTCCCCTAGAATAGCTAACCCTCTCAAGGTCCTGGAAACCTTGCTTGCAAATTTCCTTAGAAACTTAATGCTGGGGCAGCCCGGGTGGCTCAGTGGTTTAGCACCTGCCTTGGGCCCAGGGCGTGACCCTGGAGACCCAGGATGGAGTCCTGCATCGGGCTCCCTGCATGGGGCCTGCTTCTCCCTCTGCCTGTCTGTCTGCCTCTCTCTCTCTCTAGGTCTCTCATGAAAAAATAAAATCTTTTCAAGAAAATTAAATTAAAGAAAGATAAATGCCTGAGGGATTCAGAGGAGGAGTTAATACCCTTAAAGGGGCTTCAAGAATATCAGTAGGACTAACCACAGAGGGTACTTAGTATGCATATGAATCATGAGTGAAGGAGGAGTTATCTAAAATGCAAATGTCCAGGGATCCCTGGGTGGCTCAGCGGTCAAGCACCTGCCTTCAGCCCAGGCCGTGACCTTGGGGACCCTGGATCCAGTCCCCATAGGGCTCCCTGCATGGAGCCTGCTCTCCCGCTCCCTTGCCCGTGTCTCTGCCTCTTGTGCGCGTTCTCTCTCTCTCTCTGTCTCTCATGAATAAATAAATAAAATCTTTTATTTTTATTTATTTATTTTTTTTATATTTTATTTTTTAAATAAAATCTTTTAAAAAAATAGGGGAGGTGGGCGGGGGGTGGGGGTGACCGGGTGACAGGCACTGAGGTGGGCAGTTGACGGGATGAGCACTGGGTGTTATTCTATATGCTGACAAATTGAACACCAATAAAAAATAAATTTATTTTTAAAAAAAATTTAAAAAATTAGGCTCTCGGAGCTTGCAAAAAAAAAAAAAAAGAAACTTAATGCTATCCCTAACCATCTCCCAACTTGAAGGCACATAATGGGTCACTCCTCATGGCTCTAGCGCAGCTCTTTCTGCCCATGGGTCCTGTCCCTGTGCTTTAATGAAACCACCTTTTTGCATTAAAAAATAAAAAACAAAGAAGCGTCCCATCCATCCTGCCCCCGCGACCCGGGGAAACTTGAACTCAGAGCAAGCACCTGCTCACTGAAGGCCGGCTTCAAGGAGGTGCGGGTGGTGTCGCAAAAAAAAAAAGCGCCGCAAAACCGCGCCGCGCTGCTTTCCGGCACTGGCTCCGCCCCCTCCCGGAGCGGGAAGCGGCGCCGGGAGCATGGTGGCCGCCTGCCTTCCCCGCGAGGGCCTGAGGCCCCTGGCCGGGTGGTTGTTGCTTTTGTCCGTCGGCAGCGTGGCCGCTGGTCGGATCGAGGTAGGCGGAGGCCCCGCAGAGCCGATGCGCGAGCCCCGGCCGCCGCGGGAGTATCCTCGGGGCGCCGGGGACGGCGTCAGGTGGGGCGGGGCGGGGCCGCGGGGCTGTCCCTTCGCCCTTGACCCGCGACGAGGGGGCGGGGCGGAGGGCGGGGGCGGGGCGGAGGGCGGGGGGCGGGGCGCGCGGGGGGCGGGGCGGAGGGCGGGGCGGGGCGAAGCGCCTGCTCCTGGTTCTGCGTCGCGGGAGGTCGGGGCCCCTGCGCACCTTTCCTTCCCCAGGACTCGGGGCTCGGGCCTGCGCCTCCCGGGGCCAGGCGGGATCATCTTCCAGTTCGAGAACCGTCTTCCGCCGGAGCCCACGTCCTCCGGGGTTGCTGCTGAGTCACGCACCTGTTTTGAAATTACTATTATTATTTTTTGCAAATTTTTTTCTTTTTAATCGCACATGTTGATCACGGCTAGATTCTGTGTTCTGAACTTCAAAAATTGCTTTCACGGAGTCACACACCTGTTTTGAAATTATTATTATTTTTTTGCAAATAAATTTTTTTTTTAAATCGCACATGGTGATCATGGCTCGATTCTGTGTTCTGAACTTCAAAAATTGCTTTCACTGTGTCACCTGTTTTGAAATTATTATTATTACTATTTTTGCAAATAAACTTTTTTTTTTATAAATCACACATGTTGATCATGGCTAGATTCTGTGTTCTGAACTTTAAAAATTGCTTTCAGGGGGGATCCCTGGGTGGCTCGGGTTTAACACCTGCCTTTGGCCCAGGGCGTGACCCTGGAGTCGCGGGATCGAGTCCCGCGTCGGGCTCCCGGCATGGAGCCTGCTTCTCCCTCTGCCTGTGTCTCTGCCTCTCTCTTTCTTTGTCTATCATAAGTAAATAAATAAATCTTAAAAAAAAAAAAAGAATTGTTTTCAGGGCAGCCCGCGGTGGGGCTCAGTGGTTGAGCACCTGCGTTTGACCCCAGGGCATGACCCTGGAGTCCCGGGATCGAGTCTGACGTCGGGTTCCCTGCACGGAGCCTGCTTCTCCCTCTGCCTGTGTCTCTGACTCTCTCTCTCTGTGTCTCATGAATAAATAAATAAAATCTTTGATAAATAAATAAATAAAATAAATTGCTTTCGCTTTTCCAGTTCCACTGGCTTCATGGGAGCCTTGGTCATTTCTTGCCTAGACTGTTTGCAAGAACTGTCTCGTCTCCCCCCCCTCCCCTCCAGGCTTCTAGAGTCACTCACTTGGATGTTACATTAGGCTTCATAAAAGGCAAACCCACTCAGGTGGTTCTTAACCATTTAATCCTTTCAGTGTTTTCCTGGTTGCTCACAGAAGAAGGTCTAAACACATCATAATCTGGTCTCTGCCCACGTTTTGATCTTTTTTTTTTTTTTTTTTTAATTTGATTTATTTATTCATGAAAGACAGAGAGAGAGAGAGGCAGAGACACAGGCAGAGGGAGAAGTAGGTTCCTCCCAGGGAGCCGGATGGGGGACTGGATCGCGGGATCACGACCTGAGCCAAAGGCAGGCGCCCAACCCCTAAGCCACCCAGGCATCCCCCAATTTGAATTTTAAAAACAAGCAAACTATACTAATATATTACTCTCTTAAGTTCTTAGGTAACGAATCTACCAAAAAGTCAAAAGGAACACAAAATAATTCAATGTCATTAAAACCTGTTGAACAACCAATGATTTTCATGCAGCTAAATATCCAAAACACAGCAAGATTTTAAATTATAGGAATAATTAATTCAGTTTCGCTTTTTTTTTTTTTTAAGATTTTATTTATTCATTCATGAGAGACACAGAGAGAGAGAGAGGCAGAGACACACAGGCAGAGGGAGAACCAGGCCTCATGCAGGGAGCCTGATGTGGGACCCAATCCTGGGACCCTGGGGTCACCCTGTGGGCCAAAGGCAGACGTTCAACTGCTGAATCACTGAGAGGTCCCCGTTTTGATCTTCTTATTGGAGTCCTTTCTTTCCACCTCCTAAGTACCTTGAGTTTGACCGGGTTTTAAAGTTTTTAAATACATACCCTCCAGTTAGAAAAGCTACGGTGCATGCACCCTCTCTCTGTATCCATAAATTACTGCTAATCTAGATATTCAATATTGATAAGGTGTGTGTGTGTATATATATATATATATATATATTTAAAGATTTTATTTATTCATGAGAGACAGAGAGAGAGAGAGAGAGAGGCAGAGACACAGGCAGAGGGAGAAGCAGGCTCCATACAGGGAGCCTGATGTGGGACTTGATCCAGGGTTTCCAGGATCACGCCCTGGGCTGCAGGCTGCGCTAAATCACTGGGCCACCCGGGCTGCCCTATAAGGTATATTTTTAATATAATGCAAGTATGAATAGAAGTTCAGCTATTTTCCTCCTTTATTTTAGTGGATTATCTTGTATCCTTCATTTTGGATACCATTTTTTTTTTTGTAGTTACGTTGTTGCTGTGGTTTTTCACATTAACTATGTTTTTTTTTTAATGCCTTTTCTTTTCTTTTTTTTTTTTTTTTACTAAGATGCAGTAAAAGCATAACCTCTGTAGAGCCTTTCCTTATCCCTTGCCTTTGCTTATACTGTTGTTAATTTGTACAGTTAGCTAGTATAGCACTCATCTGCTATAATCCATACATACTTTATAGTACCTGTTATTACATCATCGTTCACTTAAGAATGGAAAGGCTAGGGATCCCTGGGTGGCGCAGCGGTTTGGCGCCTGCCTTTGGCCCAGGGCGCGATCCTGGAGACCCGGGATGGAATCCCATGTCGGGCTCCCTGCATGAAGCCTGCTTCTCCCTCTGCCTGTGTCTCTGCCTCTCTCTCTCTGTGTGTGTGACTATCATTAATAAATAAATAAAATCTTTAAAAAAAAAAAAAAAAAGAAAGAATGGAAAGGCTAGGAGCACCTGGGTGGTTCAGTCAGTTAAGCCTCTGCTTTCAGCTCCGGTCAGGATCTCAGGGTTATGGGATGGATTTCCGCATAGGGCGGGCTACCTTTGGGGAGCCTGCTTCTCCCTCTCTTTCTGCTGCTCCCCCTGCTTGTACTCTCTTTCTCTCCGTGTCAAATAAATACATTAAAATCTTTAAAAAATAAAAAGAGTGTAGTAGTTCCCTAACTGGTCTGTCTCAAGTTTCTCTTCCTTCCAGTCTATTTTTCAAGCTGCAGCCAGAATAACTTTTAAAAATGCAAATCAGATCTTGTCACTCATAAACATCTTAATGCTTCCTTAAGGATAAAGAACAGAATCTTCAGTATGACCCATGAACAAGGCCCTGCATACTTTGGCCCCTGCCTTGCCTGCACTTCCAGTTCTCTCTCTCTCTCTCTCTCTCTCTCTCTCTCGATCGATTTCTTTGACTTCTAGTTACTATAATCTTTCAGTTTCTCAAAACCTTTTAAGTTTCTTTCTGCCACTAGGGTGGATTTCCTTTTGTCTGGAATTATCTTCCCTATTCTCTTCATCTTTTGGATCCTAACCTAAATGTCACTTCTGGAAGGAAAGCTTCCCTGATGCCTTCCCACTTCCCACTGCCAGAATCAGGTCAAGTCAGGTCTCTCTAGGAGTTTGTTATACTCTTTCATGATACTGTGTATCTTTTCCCTAAAGGATTTATAGTTTGCCCTCATTTGCTTAATGTGTGTCTATCAAATTGGATAGTAACCTCTGGAGGCAAGTACTATGACTGTTTTGCCCATCATTGTATTCTGAGCACTCAGGACAGCAGCTGGCACATGACAACCAATAAATGGGATGAATGAATGAATGCTACATTGGCGTGGACATGTTTGCATGCTTCTTTATTGAACTCTGGGGTTCTTGAGAGGAAGCAGCATGCTTTTTAGTGATTTTTGTATCACCGTACTTTACGTGTACCTGGCACGTAATGGGCCCTCCATTCATGAGATGGAGAATGAGTGAGTAACTTTGCAATGCCTGTATTGTTTTGTTTAAACAATCACAAAAGAGTTTTGCCATATCGAATTCTTCACTGAAGTCTTAACGATGTAAGAATTTCCAGCTAGAAGGGACATTTGAGACTATTGAGTCAGATCTTACCTTCTGCATGGGGAAAGTCAAGTGACTTAACCCCAGTCTCATAGCCGTGTGTACAATAGGATTGGGGCTGAAGTCCAAATCTTCAGATTTTTAAACTAATGCTTTATCTACTGTAGTGCATTGTTTTCTTTTGCATCTAGGTATCTGTTGAAAAAGGTTAAAAAATACATGTATATGTGTATATGATCCACAGATTTGAGGGAATTTTTAATTTTTTTTCTCCTTGAAATTTTCTTGCCAGCTGAAAATTAAAACAGCTAATGTTTGTTATGCGATTATTATGTTCCCATCACCATTCCTACCTTCTTTTTTTTTTTTTTTTTTTTTCCATTCCTACCTTCTATGTGTTGGGTAATATTACTATTTTATAGATGGGAAAATGGAGGCTCAGAGCTTTCCTAAGCTTTTAACGCTAGTAAATAATAGGGCCCAGATTGGAATCCAGGCAGGGTGACTTCTCATAATTAATACTGTTTGGTAGCAGATCTGGGGTCATTAAGGCTTATATCCACTATTATTTTAATATATAATATCATGCTCATTAGGTATTTGGATGTTGTTGGCTTTTGAGGTTTTGTAATACTCCACGATGGCAAATATGGTTCAGACTTTAACAGATTAGCCAAAGGATACATAACAATGTGCTAGAGAATGTGGTCAATCAAATATTTTGATGTGTTCAAATAAAGTAACTGGAACCATCTAGCACAGAGTAGGAAGAAGTAATGAATGAGACTTCAGTAAGAAGGGTGTTAATTTTTATGTGTAGCATCAAGGCATGAAAATAAGATGTTCACGGTTTGAAGACTGAATGGAAAACTAGAAGCATATGAGGAAGAGCTGGTTGTGTTCGAGATAAAATGTATAAAAACAAGCAGTGCCCTAAGACCCCACTCCAACAAAAAAATAAAACTTTGGTTCTTTATAAGATCAAAACACTAGAACCTTTATAAATGTGCATAGTGATAACTTACTCTCATTATATTATTACTGAAGACTCCATGAATCGTAACTGTTCTTTTTCAGTCTTTATTCTCAGAAATGTGGTTTTTCTAATGTTTTTGTTCTTATTTGACTTGTAGGATCAAACAGAACAATTCTTTAGAAGTGGCCATACAAATAACTGGGCTGTTTTGGTAAGTAAGTTCTGTAAAGGTATATGTTGCTGTTCACATTAGATATGTGAGAAAATTTTGTGTGAATCAAATTTCTGAAAAAAAAGTTTCTCATCTTACACGCCTTATTTGATTTGGCTGTATTTTAAGTTGTATGAACTAATATTCTGTGCCTTCAGTATGCTGTGTGGTGATATGTAAATGAATATAAGAATAAATAGGGATGCTATTGTTAAAGGAATCATTTTATAAAATGTATAATTCATGATGGAAACTAATAATTGTATTATCTGTAATGTTTGTAAATACTCTCTACTTGGACTGTTTTTTAATTGTTTTCTTTTCTGGCTATAAAAATAAATGATCGTCATAGAAAATTCAAATTATACAGAAAAGTTTAGAAGAGGACAGATTAATTTTATGTTGGGTGACTATCACCTCAATTTAAAAAAACGGAAGACAGAGAAAATATGTTCAAGTCCCACGCATGCCAGAATTAACATTTTGATTCCTCTAGCCTTCTTTCCCTCCACATATAAGCACAAAGATAAATGATTTTATGTAACTAGGGTCATCTTATACCTGTTTTTTTGCACCCCATAGCAGTATATCTTGGAGGTCTTTCCCTGTCAATGTAGAGATGCATAATCTACTTCCAAAGGCTGCGATATTTTCCATTTTATGAACGTACCATAATCTGTAGTTCATGGGTATTTAGATTCTAAATCTTTAATCATTTTAAACAAGACTATGTTGGACAGCCTTATACCTACGCCTTTGTGAACCTGACTGATACTCTTTTTAGGATAAATTCCTAAGGCATTAATTTGGGAAGTTATGGAGCATAATTGTTCTCCAGAAGCACTGTACCTCTTTTCTCTAATCCCAAAACAACTATGTATTATGACTCTCTGCCTTTTCTTTTTGACTGCTAGGTAACAAATTAAGTTTTGTTTTAATATCATTTGTTTTGATTCTTAGTAAAGTTTACTTATTGGCCTATTTTTTTCTTCTGCCCTTTTTTTTTTTTCTTGGTGTGAATTACCATCTTAATTTATCTGGATTTATAAATTCACATTTTAAATTTCCCTAATAGAATAGAATACACGTCATCAATTCTGTTTTTCTTGCACTTGGAAAGTATTTGGATGATAGTTCCAGTCCCTGTTGGGGACTTTTTCATGACATTTATATGATTAGAAGATATAATAAATTTGACTTAATGAAAGAAAATATATGAAAGGGTTGACTAGAAGAAAGAATGAGGAAATAAGGAGGCAAGAAAGAAAGTGAATTTTTGTGAAAAAGGAAGGGGGAGTAGATGACGCACTGCATGTCAAAGCCAGTAACTCATGTTGGAAAAGGAGAAAAACAGGATAATGAATTGTAGGACTTCAGTGGGAGTGTAAAGGAGGTGGGTGGGTGGGTAGAGGACTTAGACTAAGAGTGTAGAACAACCGCATAAGACTATAATTACCTTTACTAAGGCTAAAGGATGACTGCATGTTTGGGGCCTTGTAGTTTTATTGAGAATAGTTTCATTAAAGTATGTAATTATCTCTAGGTTGCTAAAAGTAAATAGTGATTACATTTGCCATATATATATACATTTGCCATGTATATATTACATACAATTTTATTGTGATTAAATAGAATACCCTAACGTGAGTACATGGATCGTTTTATTGTTCTTCAACAAACAACACCTCTATGCTACTCCTCCAAAGAGATTTTATGAAGAAATTGAACAAAAGCTGCTCAAGATAAGGAGACAGGTTTTTGGTGACCACTTAAAAGAGGAGGTAACTTACCAAGAGGCAGGCCACACTCCACCATTCCAGAGGATAACTTGCTCTCCAGGAAACTAAGAGTTCTTTTTTTTTTTTTTTTAATTTTTATTTATTTATGGTAGTCACAGAGAGAGAGAGAGACAGAGACATAGGCAGAGGGAGAAGCAGGCTCCATGCACCGGGAGCCTGATGTGGGATTCGATCCCGGGTCTCCAGGATCGCGCCCTGGGCCAAAGGCAAGCGCCAAACCACTGCGCCACCCAGGGATCCCAACTAAGAGTTCTTTAATGACTAATCTCTCTATGGGAATTCTTAAAAAAGGGAGTACCTGCCTACCTTTCAGACAACTAATTGCCAAAGGGCTCATCCTATGGAGTAAGAGCCTATTACCTATTAGCTTATACAGCATACACACTGAAGCTTTCTTAGGCTGGGAAACCTCTAACTGAGCCCCTCTTTGGTCTCAGTAACTTGGGTCTCAGATAAGAAATTAAATGAGGATGAGAAAGAATTACTACTGAGCATTTCACAACAATTGCAGTTTTGTATTGTGTGCAGTATTTTACTCATGGACTCAGACTTTGTAAAGTGAGACTTTAGTGAATTGTGCTTTCTTAAATGGAAAATTGTGAAATTTGACCAGGCCCAAGTTGGAAATACAAAGCATGCATTTTTTTTTTCAGTGTTATATAATTCACATTTAAAAAACATGTGTTTTTATTCTCTACCAATTTGAATTATTTTGTTTTTAGTCTTGACTAAATGATCAAACATAAATGAATGCCCTTTTGCCATTGTACTATGACTGAGAAACTTTGCCACCATAGGGAGATAGAAGGAAAATTGAATTTCATTTTAGTTTCAAGATCTGCTTTCAGTAAATCATTTTTGCTGCTGTTTGTTTGTTTTTTTATTTATTTTTAAAAGATTTTATTTATTTATTCATGAGAGAGAGAGAGAGAGAGAGAGAGAGAGAGAGAGAGAGGCAGAGACACAGGCAGAGGGAGAAGCAGGCTCCATTGCAGGGAGCCTGATGGGGGACTCGATCCCGGGTCTCTAGGATCACAACCTGGGCTGAAGGTGGTGCTAAACCGCTGAGCCACCCGGGCTGCCCTTTGCTCCTGTTTAATAAAAAAAAGCTATAATGCTAATCCTTACTCATGGTTAAAAAAAGGTACAGTGAGGAAGCGTGTAAACTGAAAAATCACAATACCCCTCTTTGACTCCCATTTTTAATCTCTGTGATCACTATTATTATTTTCTTGTGCATCCTTTCAGAAATTTCCAGTGCATATAATTACATTCCTATGTAACCCTCCCTCCTTTTAAAAAGGCTAATGGATCATATCACATGCTCTTTTACAACGGGCTTTTTTGTGTGTGTGTATTTCATTATGAGAATATGAATAATTTATATTAAGTTGGTATGCCCTGGTCCTTCTCTTTTGCCACCTTCATTTCATGTCTAGTAAGTTGCTGGTAAAAATGAAGGCAGTTTCTCAGGTTTATGCTTAAATAATAGCTGAGAAAAGGCTTTTGGGTATGATAAAGTGCACTGAATATACTGGTTTTTATTATGACCAATTCAGATGTAAATTAAGCTATTTCTGCTCAAGTTATGGAATCAGTAGATTTCTAGCTTTATTTCAATTTTTCCTAGTATAGGCAATGTTATAGTGAAGATTCTTGAATATGTATTTTTGCGTACTTATCTCAGATAAATCAAAAGATAAATATATATTCAAATTTGATGTATGTTGCAAATTACCTTCTTAGAAGGTTTAGATTGGTTTAAATTCCCAACAGTAGAATATGGGTTATTCATTTTCCCACATGATTGCCAATACTATGAATTGTCATGAACTTTTGAATACTTATCAATTCGATTTGTGTTTTTTAAATTATGACAAAAGTTGAGCATCATTAAGAGTTTTATTGCCCATTTTGAATACCTTTATTATGAAATGATTGCTCTCATCTTTTTCCCATTTTTGAAAATTGGATTGCTCATTTTTTTCTCATGGAGCTACAGTTATTTCCAGTTTTTCATTTCATTTAGGACTTCATGGTATTTTTGACACATGGAATTCTACATTTTAATATAGTCAAAAATTATAATCTTTTCCTTATTGGATTCCAGGTTGAAAATTCATCTTAATAAAACCTTGTGTTCCTTTCTGTTTGCAAGGACAGGAGTATTTATGCAATTCTCAAAGCTGTCATTATACCTACTACAAGCAGAGGCATGTTGTAGGAGGTAGGGAGGGTCTTTGGGGTATTTATTTATTTATTTATTTATTTATTTATTTATTTATTTATTTATTTATAGATTTGTATTTATTCATGAGAGAGAGAGAGAGAGAGAGAGAGAGGCAGAGAGACACAGGTAGAGCGAGAAGCAGGCTCCATGTAGGGAGCCTGACATGGGACTTGATCCCGGGACTCCAGGATGACGCCATGGGCTGAAGGTGGCACTAAAGTGCCGAGTCACTCAGGCTGCCCTCTTTGGGGCTTTTAGAATGGATTTTCCAGAGGGCTGATTTTTGAGGCATGGCCTTAGATTTGCCCGGTACTTTTGATATAATTTTTAGGGATCATTTTTTTTTAATGTAAAACTTATTTGAATTGTTTCTAGTTTTCTATCAGTTCAATAGTTTCTTTATGATGCATTCTCTTACGTCCATGTGAAAGTGGTATATTATCTGTCTCACATTTTTCATAACTAGAATTCGAAAGCAATTCAGAGTGAAAGGAATATTATATAACCCAAGGTAGTTAATTTTCTATTTTATAAAGAGATTATGGGCATTGCCTTTGATTCTAAAGAATTTAATCTTTTTAAACTTAGGACCGTTATAGAATCACATAAATTGAGAGTAACTAAGTTGGTTGAGTACTTGATTAAATTCTTCCCAAATTTGGTTTCTCTTAAGCTGAATGGTCTTTTTAATTTAATAGCAGTTATGAAAGACTTCTTTCTAGAGAGATTAGTTTTATTGACAGTTGTTCGTATGCTTTCCTGTTTGTAAGTCTAAATTATGATGTACTCTTTTTTAAGGGATCTGTAAATCCTACTTAAGGAGAAATAATTCTGTAACTTGGTGGCTTATTTTGATTCATAACAATAATATATTTGTTTTAATACTTCAGGTATGTACATCCCGGTTCTGGTTTAATTATCGACATGTTGCAAATACTCTTTCTGTTTACAGAAGTGTCAAGAGGCTAGGTATTCCTGACAGGTAAGAATTCTTAATAAAGCTTAACTCTGAACCTCAGTGAAAATTACTGTTAGACAGTTATTATTTTTGCATGTTTATGTTGCTTTCAGAGATAAAGTGATTTGAAATTTCATTGTTGTTAGAGTATACCATCATGTATATAAAGTGGCTGTTACTTAAGACTGTTTGGCAAATTACATAAAACAACAATTAATACCTTAGAAGGCAAAAAGATTTAAGTATAATTGTTTAATGTCATTTATTTATTTATTAAATTCTTCAGTCTGGGTTTCTAATTGTAGGCAACAGAAAACAATTTTGACTGATTCAAGTAGAAAGGTAATTTATTGAAAGTATATTGTTAGTTCACCAAATTGCTGGGAAGGCTGTATACAGTCTTAAGTCAGGAACATGTTAGACTAGGTAACAGGAAAGACATCTGAAAATCATGACAGAAAACCAGCCAGTGACAATGATGCTGCCACAAATTGCTGCCTAGACTCAACTACTGCATAGCTGCCACCATCACCTTTAAAAACTTAATGTTGCTGCTGCTGCCTGCTGCCAGAATGCAGCTCTTGTTGTCCTAGCTTCTTACTCTCTCTAGCTCTTAATTTAGAGTTCTTGGTGGGAAAGACATATTGGCATTAAAGTGCCTGTGCTCATGCTGAAGGGGTGACGGGAAGAATGACTATGGCATTTTTAGCTTCTATAAATGGAGGTAGGCTCTGCCTTCTAACGAGACTCATGAAGTGGGATATTTCCTATTTACATGAGGGAGTTCAGGTACTAAGCAAAACCCCTATGCCTCTGCCTGGATACATATTCTCTACCTTCGGTTTGTCAGATATGATCGGGCTAGTTTTGCTACTTCCAGTGTAGTTACAGAAGAAACTGTGTTCAATTTAGTGATTTAGGTTTGATTTATTTAGTCCTATGTTCCCCTCTTACTTTGAGGCAATATGGAAAGAGCTTTGCAACCAGATAGATGGAAATTTGAAATCTGAGTTAGTAAGTGATTTTTGTTAAGTCACTTTATCATAGCCTGTTTCCTCGGTGATGTGGTCATAACAGTACCTTCTTTGCAGGACTCGGGTCCTTGCAATAAAAAGCAGATAGAGATATGTATAAAGTGCTGTAGGAGTAGAAAGGAAGCAGTGAATAACTCAGGAAACAGAGACATTACATTCTATGTAAATAGATCATGTTAGCCTGAGAAGCTGATGAGAACTGTAATTTAATTCCTGTATTTCATCTGGAAATTAAGGCAACTTGGTAATATTACCATTTTAAAAAGTATATTAAATTAAGTGTGAGAAAGAATGGTTTGCTATATCAAGTTTACAGGTATTATTCTTGCAATTAGCCAATTACTATAATTTGTCAATTGGTTCTCTTCTAATAGGGCTGTGTGGTTAGTCCTTTGGCTTTTAACTGCTGTTGCTTCTATACACTGTTTGCTCCTCCAGGGAGTTAGTATGCATAGTTTGGCAATAGTTTTGACTTTAGTAAATGAATCTTTGTCTGGTCTATAGGTTATTATGGTATGTTTAAATGCTCTAAGTAAGATTTAGAGAGACATTTTATTTTTTATTTTTTAGAGAGACTTTTTAAAACAGAATATAACCATAGGCTGTATTTTATATATTATAATTGGTAGGTTTGCTCCAAGGTTTCTGAAGCACATTCTTTAAAAGCTTATTATATCGTGGGATTGCCTGTTTACCTCTCTGTGACATCTTTTATGGGGAATGAATTGGGGATTTAAACCCATTTGTTATTTTACAAACAGAGATCAATATAAAAGATTCGATTTGGCTTTTAGCCTATTTACAGTGAATATTCCTCTTACTAGTGATTTGTCTTAGCTTTACTCTTACCTGGAATTAAGTATAAAGATATTTCTAACTAAATTCTTAGGAAGTGACAAATGTTATAAAATAACAGTTTGGAAACTTAAACCATTAAGAACAGTTTGTAGTTTTATTTTATTATTTATTTATTTTTAAAAATATTTATTTAAAAAAAAATTTTATTTATTCATTCATGAAAGAGAGAGAGGCAGAGACATAGGCAGAGGGAGAAGCAGGCTCCCCACAGGGAGCCCCATGTGGGACTTGATCCCAGGACTCCAGTCGATCCCGGGACTCCAGGATCACACCCTGAGCCAAAGGCAGATGCTCAACCGCTGAGCCACCCAGGTGTCCCAGTTTGTAGTTTTAAAGCTTGAATTTCAAAATGCAGTTTGAATTTGTTTTTATACATTATGGAACATTTTTAAGTTAAAAAATATAATAACTTTTGTTCATATTTTAGGTACATATGTCAAGAAAAATGACTGTTCATTTAGTAAAAATTATGAGTAGGGCTTTGTTTTGTTTTTGTTTTTTAATTTGTTTCTTTTTCAAGGGAGCATTTTACCTTTGTCTTGAAATGCAAGGATTTGCATATAATTTTCTCATATACCTCAATAAGGAATTAGTTCATGTCACAAATCATTCATTGTAATACATGATACAAGTGATTGCTACTTATTTTGGAAGTTCACCTCAATTCCATAGGTTCCGTTTGAAATGTCACATTAGTCATGTCACTACCCTGGTTCTAACTTCTCTGATCTGTCTGTAATTTCCCATGTTCCGACCATATTGATCCATTCCCTGTGCCTGGAATGCTTGTCTGTACTTCTGGCTCATTTCTACCAAAACCTGGCCGTGAATCCAAATCTCTTATGGTTAAAAATACAGATTTCTTGGCTCCACCTCTGGTGATTCTAATTCACTAACTTTTAAGTGAGGCCTAGACAGCAGCTCTAGATGTGGTTCTGATGCACAGTCAAGTTTAGGAAGCACAGCTTTAATTTATACCTGACCTTCCAAATTTACCCTAATACTTCAAGAACATCTTTCCCTACTCCCTTTCTCTGTTTATGTGGTATCCTTTTTTTTTTTTTTTAAAGATTTTATTTATTTATTCATAGAGACACACACAGAGAGAGAGAGAGGCAGAGGCACAGGCAGAGGAAGAAGCAAGCTCCATGCAGGGAGCCTGATGTGGGCCTCGATCCAGGGTCCCCAGGATCAAACCCCGGGCTGCAGGCAGCGCTAAACCGCTGCGCCACTGGGGCTGCCCTGTTTATGTGGTATCCTGTGTATACTTTGATTATGTCTCCCTCAGTAGATTATAAATTCTTTGAAAGGAATACAGATTATATTTTACTTCATTTTGTACTTGTAGCAGTAGCACAGTGCCTGACCTATAGTAGGTTCTCAGTAAATATCGGGTAAATAAACAAGTGACTTGGAAATACTTTATCAGGTAGGCAAAGCAAACACAAGTTCATACTTTAAAAATAAAAACATTTCTCATTCCTAAATTGTGTTATTTTAGTTCTTGGCAAATGTTAATATGATATAAAAGACATTTTAATAAATAGTTTGTCAGAATTTTATAATACCATTTCAAAATGTTGACTCAGGGGAAAGGGGTTTTAATGGTTATGGGAGAAAATAAAGAGACATACTTATTATTATATTTATACCTAAGTTCCATGGAGGACAGGCATTTTTTACTTTGTGTCCATGCTTTCTGTAACCTTACCCACTCTCAGATACTTTGTTTTTATTTGCCTGGTTTTAATTCCATAAACATTTCACTTTTTCAGGAATTTTTCTGCCCTCAAATAATTGTTTTGGACTAAATCTCTGTTTTGCTACTTCCAATGTGCTTAATATGCTTAGGAGGGAAAGAAAAGGCATTAAGCAGAGGTCAGGCCCTAATATTGGTATATGAAACAAAACTTGAGCCAAAAGTCTTCTTTTTTTAAAAAAGATTTTATTTATTTATTCATGAGAGACATAGGCAGAGGGAGGAGGCTCCCTACAGGGAGTCTCAGCAAATTAAAAAAGATTGAAATAATATCATGTGTCTTTTCCATCCTCAGTGGTATAAAACTAGAAATCAGTCACACACACACACACACACACACACACACACACAAAATCTGGAAAGAAGACAAATGCATGGAGACTAAATAGCTTGCTACTTAACAATGAATGTGTCAATCCAGGAATCAAAGAGGAAATTTAAAAATATGTAGAAAGAAATGAAAATGAAAACACAGTAGTTCAAAATCTTTGGGATGCAGCAAAAGCTGGTCTAAGAGGGAAGTTTGTAGTAATGTAGGCCCATATCAACAAGCAAGAAAAATCTCAAACAACCTAACATTACACCTAAAGGAGCTAGAAAAAGAAGACACAAAGCCCTAAACTAGTAGTAGGAAGAAAATAATAAAGATTAGAGCAGGAATAAATAGAGACTAAAAACAAAACAAAGCAACAATAGAACAGATCAGTGAAACCAGGAGCTGGTTCTATGAAAAGATCAAAGATCAACCAAATTGATAAACTTTTAGACTCATAAAAATAAAAAGAGAGGGGAACTCAAAATCAGAAATGAAAAAGGAGAAAGAACCACAAGGGGCACCTGGCTGTCTCAGTCAGTAGAGCATGTGACTCTTGGTCTCAAGGTTGTGAGTTTGAGCCCCATATTGATTATAACGATTACTTAAAAAAACAAAAAAATATCAGAGAAAGACAATTATCCTATGATCATACTCATGTGGAATTTAAGAAACAAGACAGAAAATGATAGGGGAAGAGAAGAAAAAATAAGACGAAATCAGAGAGGGAGAAAAACTATAAGAGACTCAATCATAGAAAACAAAAACTGAGGTCACTGGAGGGGAGGAGGATAAAGGGTTGGGACAACTGGATGATGTGATATAATGGAAGTACTGGCATTATGTAAGACTGATGAATCACTGACCTCTACCTCTGAAACCATTAATACTTTATAGGTTAATTAATTGAATTTAAATAAAATTAAACATTTTAATAATAAAATAAAATATAGAAGATCAAGAAAAAACCATCATGAAGTTTTCTCAAAAAATTAGGAATAGAACTGTTATGTGATCCAGCCATTCCACTTCTGGTTGTGTATCCAAAGGAAATAAAATCAAGATCTCAAAGATATATCTGCACTAAAATTAAAAGAAACACCCAAAACAAAAAACAACAACAGAAAAAAAACAAAATAAAACAACACCACGGAAGTACAAAGAATTATAAGAGAATATTATGAAAAACTATACCAACAAATTGGACATCCTAGAAGAAACAGATAAATTCCTAGAAATATGCCTTCCAAAACTGAATCAGGAAGAAATAGAAATATTGAATAAATTACTAGCAATGAAATCAAATCAGTAATTAAAAAAATTACCAACAAACAAAAGTCCAGGACTAGTTGGTTTCACAGGTGGATTCTACCAAACATTTTATTTTTTTTAATTTTTTTTTATTTTTATTTTTTTGTCAAAATTCATTTTTATTAATAGAAAATAAACACTTATTCCAGTTTCAGTTTTTATACTTGAAGTTGCTAATGAAAAAAAAAAGAATTTAAAATAATCACTTAATCATCCTGTTTCGACTAAGACAATGAAGCTGTGGCTTAAAAAAAAATTCAGCACCATTTGCTCATATAGGTCTTTCAGAATTTGTTCTTAAAGTTTCTGGAACTTTCCTGTCTGTTAAGTACAGGAGTTACTGAGCTACATGAGGAAGTCTCTCTGAGACGACCAATGAGAAGTTAAGCAGTTGTCATAAAAGGAATCCCTGTATGGTAACCTGGACTATACAAAGATCCCCTCCCCTCCAGCTCAGGAGGGACATGCCTCTAAGCACTGAGGTATGAAGAGTCAGACTGTTATTTGCTGTTAGAATTAGCTAATAACAGTAAATCTCTGGCACGGATGCTACTGGTCTATAGTATCCTGTGATTTTAGGAACTTCTGTAAATAGTTTCGATTTAATTCACTTTATTCAGAAATTAAACCTGTTTAATGAAGTTCACTACTCTGCCAGAGTATCTGCTGGTTTAGTATCCTTAAAAAATATATATCATACGTGTAGTCTTAAAGTATACTTATTAGAATACTGCATTATTCAAACCAAAACCTATTTTAACAACATGTTTATAATTAAAAGCAGATAATGAAATGAAATTCCAAGTTATGACAAGGGAGACTCACTCTCACTTGAAGCTGTGTTGCTTAGAGAACTTTAAAAAAAAAAAAAAAAAAAAGCATATGCCCTTAAAGTAATTCAAGGACAGGTCAGGAGACACCCTCTCCTCATTCTTTACTATAAGACTCCAGTTAAGGATGGGCCAGAAATGAGCCTTTCTAGATATTTCAGAAAAGTCCATAGATGGGTTATAAAGACTTTTAAGAATGTCTCTGTATCTATCTGTGAGTAGTGCTTATCAGGATTTCCTAAAAGCACAAAGGCAAGTCCATATACTCGCTCAGCTGTGAGAAGAATGGGAGGTGGACTGGGCGGACTGTTAGGACCATCCTTAGCTGGAGCTTCAGTGGGTTTTTTACTATATGCTGATCACCAATGTAAGTCTAGGCGGACTTTTGTGAGAGAATAGTGTTTGTGGCCAGGACCTCTTTTGGGCATCTCTTCCTAAGTAGAATACACAACAGATAAGGGAGTAGGGGAGGTAATACAGGGAAGCTACTCTTTCCAGCTCAGAAGGAGTTGATGAAGCCCATATATGCATTCAAGAAGCCCATGGGATCCTCTAGCTGTGGATAGTGGCTAATGTGGTCATCCAGAATCGACACTGTGGACCGCGGCAGCGTTTTCCTGTACAGCTCCAAAAACTCTGGATAGGGATTTACAGGATCCAGTGGCCCATAGATAAAATGAATGGGAATAGTTACAGAAGCAAGAGCTCCCACCCAGCGTCTTCTAAACTTCTTCCTCTGGTTGATGTACTGTAAGAGACTGTCGATAACTAAGTTCCCATCGTTGTTGCGAATCCCTGCCCACATGTCCCACCGCTCACTCTCAGAGGGGCGGGTGCACGGCCCAAAGACTGGGGTGAGACCTCGGGAGAATACAAAGAAGTTCATCAATCGAGTGAGGATGGGTGACAACATGCCTCTATCTTTGAGAAGCTTTTGGAGAAGGAGAGGACGGTGAGTCTCAGGAAATATACCTCCATTTGACAGACAGAGACTCTTTCTGGTAAGCCGGCCGGATTGATTCTGCTTGAACCTGTAGAGCAGCTCCTGAGCCACGATGTCCCCATAGTCATGAGATAAAAGGTTGACCCTCCGGTTATGGAGCCCCAGCTGTCGCAGAAGTGCTTCCACAATGCTGGCCTGCTCGAATATGGAGTAGTGGTGTGGTCTTGGTTTGTCACTGAAGCCAAAGCCCAAGAAATCAAGGGCAATCACTCGATGAAACCTCAGGGTCAGACCTTCCCAAATCTTGTACCAGTCATAGCTGGATGTTGGAAAGCCATGTAAAAGCACAACTATCTCAGGACTTCCAACCACACCCACAGAGTCTTGGTAGAAGATGCGCAGTCCCTTGTAGGTGAAAAATTTGCCCGATGATTTCCATGAGCGAAGAGCAGGAGAAAGCTGGGGTGGTGGGATGTGCAGATAGGCCGCCAGCAGGGGCACAGCTAACAGCCCCACCTGCATCCACCACTCCCTCATCCTGCGGAGGCGATCTCGGCGCACCAGGGCTGCGTCCTATCCCATGCCGCCCGGCTCGCCGGCTTGCAGCACCGGGCACCGCAGCGCCCGCAGCGGGGCCGGCCGGGGCCGCCGGGCACAGCCTACAGCCGCCGAAGGCGCTGGCCGCGGCAAGCAGCGAGCGGCCACCCGGGCGTGCGCTGCGGCATGGCCCGAGCTGCAGCTGCCGCAGAGGAAGCGCCGGACGCGCCAGTTGCCGCGGCCTCTACCAAACATTTTAAAGAAGAGTTAAGGGGCACCTGGCTGGCTCAGTTGAAGTGTGCAGCTCTTGATCTTGGGGAATCCGAGCCCCATGTTAGATGTAGAGATTTCTTAAAAATAAAGTCTTTAAAAAAAGTTAATGCCTATTCTCCTTAAGTTTTTACAAAAATTGGAAGAGAAAGGAAAACTTTCAAATTCATTCTGTGAAACTAGCATTACCCTGATACCAAAACCAGATAAAGACACTACAAGAAAAGAAAACTACAGGCCACTATCTCTGATGCAAAAATTTTCAACAAAATGTTAGCAAACTGAATCCAACAACAATACATTAAAAAATCATTCACCATGGTCAGGTGGGATTTATTCCAAAGATGCAAGAGTGGTTCAATGTTCACAAATCAGTCAATGTTATACATCATATTAACAGAAAGAATAAAAACCATACGATCATCTCAGGTGCAGAAAAAGCATTGACAAAGTACAACATTCATTCATGATAAAAACTGTCAACAAAGTGGGTTTAGAAGGAACATATCTCAACATAATAAAGACCATATATGAAAAACCAATGGCTAATGTCATACTCAGTGGTAGAAAACAGAGCTTTTCCTTCAATATCAGGAACAAGACACCTATATCCACTCTCACTGTTTATTCAACATAGTATTAGAAGGAAGACCCAGCCACAGGAATCATTTAAGAAAAAGGAATAAAAGGCATCCAGATTGGTAAGGAAGAAATAAAACTTTCACTATTTGCAGATGACATGATACTATATATACAAACCTTAACAATGCCACCAGAAAACTGCTAACACTGGTAAATTAATTTAGTAAAATTGCAGGATGCAAAATCAACGTGCAGAAACCTTGCTATTCTATACACTAGTAGTGAAGTAGCAGAAAGAGAAATTAAGAAAACAATCCCATTTACAGTTGCACCAAAAAGAATAGAATACCTAGGAACCAACTTAACCAAGGATGTGAAAGACCTGTTCTCTGAAAATTACAAAATGTTGATGAAAGAAATTGAAAGCGATACAAACAAATGGAAAGATACTCCATGCTCATGGATTTGGAGAATCAATATTGTTAAATGTCCATACTACCCAAAGCAATCTGCAAATAATGCAGCCCCTATCAAAACTCTGTTGGTGCTTCTTTTTCACGGAAATAATGAAATAATCCCAAAATTTATATGGAACAATGAAAAGATTCTGAGTCACCAAGGCAGGCAGTCTTGAACAAGAACAAAATTGGAGTTCTTACAATTTTAGATTTTGAGATATACTACAAAGCTGTAGTATGTATACTATCAAAATAGTATGGCTAGCACAAAAATAGACACATAGATCAATGGAACAGCATAGACAGCCCATAAATAAACCCTTGGTTATATGGTCAATTAGTCTGTGACAAAGGAGGTAAGAATACGCAATTGGAGAAAGAGAGTCTGTTCAACAAATTGTGTTGGGAGAACTGGACAGCTACGTGCAAAAAAATGAACTTACATTACTTTCTTAGGCCATACATAAAAACAAATTCAAAATGGGTTAGAGACCTAGATGTAAAACCTGAAACTATAAAATTTGTAGAAGAAAACAGGCAGTGATCTCTTTGGCATCAACCATGGGGACATTTTTGTATTTATGCTTCCTTTGGCAAGGGAAACAAAAGCAAAATTAAACTATTGAAACTACACCAAAATAAAAAGCTTTTGTACAGTGAAGGAAACCACCAACAAAACCAAAAGGCAACCTACTGAATGGGAGAAGATATTTGCCAATGATATATCTGACAAGGGGTTAATATCCAAAATATATAAAGAACGTACAATTCGACACAAAAACCCCCCAAATAATCCAAATAGTCCAATTTAAAAATGGGCAGAGGACACGAACAGATTTTATTCCCAAGAAGACATACAGATGGCCAACAGACACATGACAAGATGCTCAGCTTCACTAATCATCAAGGAAATGCAAATCAAGACAATAATGAGATATCACTTGGTAGTTATAACAGTGTCTAAAATTAAAAAAAAAAAAGTGGCTACAATTTAAAAAATGAGAAATAACAAATGTTGGCAAGGATGTTGGAGAAAAGCTTCATGCACTGTTGGTGGGAAGGCAACGTGGTGCAACCACTGTGGAAAACAGTATGGAGGTTCCTTGAAAAATTAAAAATAGAATTACTATAAGATCTAGTAATTTCACTACTGGGTATTTACCCAAAGTAAATGAAAACACTAATTTGAAAAGATAGATGCACCCTGACGTTTACTGGAGCATTATTTACAATAGCCAGGATATAGCAGCAGCCCATGTGTCCATCTGTAGATGAATGGATAAAGAAGTGTGTGCGTGGTGTGTGTGTGTGTGTGTGTGTGTGTCTGCATGTCCATGCACGCACACAGTGGAATGTTTCTCAGCAAACAAAAAGAATGAAATTTTGCCATTTATAGGAACATGGAAAGATCTTGAGAATATAATGCTAAGCAAAATGAGTCAGAGAAAGAGAAATGCCATATGATTTCACTCATACGTGGAATTTAAGAAACAAATGAACTAATAAAAAAAGAATAAACCAGCATAGAGAACAAACTGAGCATAGAAAACAAACTAGTGTTTGGTTACCAGAGGGGAGAGGGTGTGGGGGCAGTGGGTAAAATAGGCGAAGGGGATCAAGAGCACACTTACCGTGATGAGCACTGAGTAGTGTATAGAATTGTTGAATCACTGTATTGTATAACTGAAACTAAAAAACACTGTATGTTAATTATACTTGAATAAAAAAGAAGAGAAAAAAGTAATAGTTACTCAGAATGGTTAAATGACTTGCTTAAGGTCCACTAAAGTTACCATTAAATAATAGAGCCAGAATTCGAATTCTGACTTTATGGCTGGAGCATTTCCATTATATCACAACTATCTCTTGCCTAAGAAATTGCAACAGATAATGTTTATGTGACATTTACAATTAGAAAATCCTTTTAATAACATCTAATTCCATTCTTAGGCCAGTCCTATAGAGGTTGGTATTATGCACACTAATCATTTAATACCTTATTTAAAAAATCTGTATCTACATGTTAAATGTAGTACCGAGATGTTATGAAAGTAATTTAAAAAATGTAAGGATTGCCTCTTCTATTTCCTCATTTACTTTTTCCCCCTGTAGTTTTTACCTTGTCTTAGTCTTCATTTGATGTGTCATGTACCATGCTTCTGTATGCCATCATGCTTTGTAGCTATAATACATGCTTTTGTACTTCAGCAGCTTTGTAGCTGTTTATTCCCTGTCTCTAGTCTCTTTCTCCCTCCAACTCATCCTACACACAGCTGTTAGAATTCTTTCTCAGACAGTGCTTTCATGTTTTCACTCCCACGATCAAGGGCCTGCAGTGACTTTCTGTTGCCTTTATGAAAATTCAAAAAATTTCACCCAGCTTTCAGTCTTTACTGCTTGTTAATTCCAATTTACTATGTTCATTTATAGATTCATTATGATATCTACTACATAATAGTCACTCTCATTTCTCTATATATATTTATGTATATAGTTTTACCATTTATCCCACCTAAAACACTTTAATGTCCTCTGTTCCCCCTTTCCTACCCATATATCTTTCTTTCCTTTGTGTCACTATGTAGAACATTGCAGTGTACTCTGTACGGGGAGATTATTGAATACTTAAAAAAATTGCAATTTATACAGTTTTCTAAATAACTCTATATTGAAAATTTTATTGTTACTGTGTTTTATTTTATGATTTTTGTCTAATTTTTTATGAATAAAAGGACTGGAGCTATAGTTAATGTGTTTGTAAATAATTTGCAATATATTGTAGTAATTATTGTCAAGGTAACATTAACTCATGCCTTTGATTGTTCTACTTCTTGTCTCTTGTCACTTCCCAATGGTTTTTTCTCATATACTCTGTAAAAATATAAATAATAGTGCTTAAATATAGATACTTTGTGTTCTTAACAATCTGTCACTTTATTCTCATGTTGGCAGCCGTTCTGTCTGCCACTCCACATGATGTTCTGATGAAGTGTATAATATCTTAAATAGGGAAACATTTAGAATAGTTAAGTTGAAATGTGCTCTGAGGAGAATAGTGACAGGTATAAAGGAACATTTTGCCCCTGCCATCATGCTCTTGTCTTTAATAATTAAAAACCATTTGAAAGACTAAGAAGACTGTGAAGGATTTTATGGAGCAAAGGGGTAATTTCTTTATTGATTTGTTATAAATACATAGGAAGGTTTTGGGATGTTGAAGAAGCAAGAGATATTTATTTCTTAATCAATGCTACAGTGTTTTTATTACTGACACTAGCTACTTGATTTCCTTGACTTTGTTCTTTTTTAGAATGGTTTTGGCAATTTTGGGGTTTGTTTCTTCCATATTGAGTTTAGAATCAGCTCGCCAAATTCTTAAAACTCTGTTGGGATTTTGATTTGCCCTGCAGTAAATTTTAGATTAATTCAGAATGGGCTTCTTTATGGCATTAAATCTTTATTTATGTATAAGGTATATCTCCATGTAATTATGACTATAGTACAGAGCTACTCAAAACATTATGATATTGGCATAAGAATAAATACAGCCCAATAGAATAAAATAGAGAGCCCAGCCAGGAATAAATCTGTACATATGTGGTCAATTTACAACAAAGGAGTGAAAAAAATATAAAACTGAAAGGACATTCTCTTCAATACATGATGTTGAGAAAACTGGACAGCCACATCCAAAAGAACAAAACTGGACCACTAACTTAACCTTGTTACAATAGTCATCAACTCTAAATGGATGAAAGACTTGAATGTATCTGATAAGGGTTTAATACCCAAAATATATAAAGAACCCATGTAACTCAATAACAATAACAACAACAACAAAAGAAACAGTCCAATTAAAAAAATGGCCAGAGGATCTAAATAGACATTTTCCAAAGAAGACATGCTGATGGAAAGTAGATATGTGAAAACGTTCTTAATATTACTAATCAGGGAAATGCAAATCAAAACTACAGTATCATCTCCCATCTGTTAGAATGACTATTATCAAAAAGACAGGAAATAGCAAGTATTGGTAAGGATATGGAGAAAAAAGAAGCCTCATGCTCTGTTAATAGGACTGTAAATTGTTATAGCTACTATGGAAAACAATAAGTAGGTTCCTCAGAAAGTTAAAAGTAAAACTAACATAAGATCCAGCAATTCTATTTCTGGGTATTTATCCAAAGGAAATGAAAACACTAACTCAAAAAGATACCTGCACTTCCATGCTCATTGTAGTATTATTTACAGTAGCTGAGACATGGAAACAATTTAAGTGTCTATGGATGAATGGATAGATAAAGAAGATGTGGTATGTATATACAATGGAGTGCTATTGAGCTATAAAAGAGGGAAATTCTGCTAATTGTGACAACATGGACGAACCTTTGAAGGCATTATGCTAAGTGAGATAAATCAGAGGTAAACAAATACTGTATGATCTCACTTATATGTGGAATCTAAAAAACTGAACTCATAGATACAAGGAACAGATTGGTGGTTGCCAGAGGCAGGGGATAGTAGGTGGGCAAAATAGGTAAAAGTAGTCAAAAAGTGCAACTTCCAGGGACACCTGGGTGGCTCAGTTGGTTAAGCATCTGACTCTTGATCTCAGCTCAGATCTTGATCTCAGGGTTGGGAGTTCAGACTCCACATTGCGCTCCACTCTGGGCATGGAACCTACTTAAAGCAAACAAACAAAAAGATACAAACTTCCAGTTATAAAATTAGTAAGTTCTGGAGATGTAATGCGTAGCATGAAAAAAAAAAAAAGGTACACATTCTGGAGTCAGGCCAGACCACAAAGTCTAATCTAACTTTAGAAATGGGGAGGAATGATGACTTTTGTTGCTTTTGCTTCAGATTCCCACCAAACCAACAAAGAAACAATGCAAAGTATATATAAGAATATGAGTAAGTGGCTGCAGTTCTCCTCTACTTGTTTGTTACCATGATGATCCTGAATTTGGTAGTTCATGCAGCCTGAAAAACTTGAGAAACCAGCCAGATCAGAGGGATCTAGAATAAGTCATCAGTGGAAGGGCTACATTGTCATTCAGAAGTTCTGCTTGCTATCCTATAAGGCAATTTCTTGCTGTACCTGAAATTTTGCCTACATGTTTTCTTTCCTACTATATCATCAGGCCTTCAGTAAACCTGGAAGGGGCCTGTAAAAGTCTCTACTAGTTTGTTCATCTTGGATTAAATAGTTCAGCTGTAGTGCCCTTTCTGTAAGATGGGGAGAGGAGACCTATATGGGTGATTTTTGTTGGCTCATCAATCTGGTTGGGAGTAATTCCCAGCTCCCTTTTCCCTTGGATCATTCCACAATTTCATGAATCAGCCTATCGTTTTTTCTGATAATTGCATTGGCTTAGCATAAACTGACTTGGCATTAATTTAATGATCCTAAATACTAGTTTTACTGTGACAGTCTTAATTACCACAAAAAAGGTCATAAAAAGGTACAGGTTTGTAAGTTGAGCCATTTTGAGTTATGAGTTACCTGTATAGACCAGGAGTAACATGCCTCTTAGTAAAAAAAAAAAAAAAAGGATAAAGAAGCAGATGTTTGCAGAAGACCCGAATCACATTAGTGGCAAAACACAGGCATCCATAACATTTCACAGGTTTTTATTGTTAATATATCAAACTGCTTTCTGGTCTCTGTAAGTCTTTATTCTTGAAATTTCCTTGTACTGTGTGCCGTGCTATAATTTGTCTTCCTTCTTTGAACTAGCTTTAGTGATTCCTTCCCAGTAAGTGAATCTAACTAAAGTACATTTTAGGGTGTGAATTAAGGGATGACAAAGTTCTTTTCTTCTGAAAAAAAAAATGGGCTTTTATTTGCTTTGTAACTCTCTTCTTTTGGATATCTGATAAAGGTGGTGGGCAATATTACTTAGGTAAAATTGTTCCCTTACTGATTTGATAACCGCAAGTGGACCAGGACAAGTAGATAATAAGTACTTGAGGAGAAAGCCATAACTTTGGACTTTTCTGAGTGGGAGGATTCTCATAATTGAGTTTGTTCCTTGGAGGGATCCTGAAAAAGTATGTCTCTGGAATTATTGCATAAGTTATTGACTCTAGTCGGACACGAGGTTTCTGCCTACCCATATAAGTTTCATTACCTCATCCTTGAGGTCTCTGAAGCACTGAAGAGAATCGCTTGGGAGGAGCACATACACGTATACACTTATGCCATGCTATCAGCTACAGCTTCTTAGACTGGAAAGAGAAAGTCTTGGGCAACTGTGTATATTGCTAGAGACTGTTGTGAGGGTACTCCCGCGGAAGTGGAATGTCTAACACTTTTTATATTTTTGCTGCTGTAACAAATTCCCACAAATTTAGTGGCTTAAAATAATGCACACTAGTTTTGGATGTTAGAAGTCCAAAATGTGTCATCAGATCTGTGTTCCTCCTGAAAACTCTGGGGAAAAATCTGTTTCCTTGTTTTTTTCCAGCTTCTAGAGGCTGCCTGCTTTCCTTGGCTCATGGCCCTGTTCTCCATTTTGAAAGTCATCAGCATCTTCAGTACCTCTTCTTCTATTGTCATATTTCCTTCTTCCTCTGTTTCTGCTGTCACATTACCTTCTGTGACTCTGATGCTCTTGCTTCTCTCTCCACCCTAGTGATTACAATATATTAACCCAGGTCATTCAGGATAACCTCCCCATCTTAAGATCCCTAACTTAATCACATCTGCAAAGTCCCTTTTATCTTTAAAGGCAGTACATATTCACAGTTTCTGGGGATTAGGACATAGGCATCTTTTGGGGCCATCCATGGGTCATTTAAGCCTACCTGTTTTACTGGCAAACATTGTTTCCTGTTCTGTATCCTCCTAACTGAATTTGATGCCAATAATGGTCATCTTGAATGTTTAATGGATCCTATCATTGGATCCTAGTGTGTGTGTGACAGACAGGAGTGTTTGGAATACTGGAAATGTGAGGAATCATGGAACCCAAGAAAAGTTTTAACAAAGGAATAGTGCACAGTGTTAAATATAGAAATGCCATATAAGAGGTGCACTCAATTTGTTATGAATTAGAGGAATAGAAAATATGATTATAATAGTTTGAAGACTTAATGGGAAGCAAAGAAGTAGAAAAAGTGACTGAAGGATGTTGACTGAGAATGAAGGAGAAAGGGAGCATAGACTGAGGGCACTCAGAACTGAAACAGATTTTTTATTTTTGAGACAGAAGGAATTTGTAGGGATTAGGGGAAGATGCCAAACGAAGGAAAATGTAAAAGCTGGAAGAGAGGGAATAAAATTAAATTGGGGGTTTTTAGTATCTGCGCTGACTCTTCCATTTATTACACTGATTCTTTCTAAAATATATTGAAAAGTTGAGGGAATCAATAAAATGCCTGATGCATTTGAGGTCATATGACTGAAGTTGGTCTGAGAAATAGGAAGAAAGACAACTGGAGGGAGGGTGGGGTGGAGTATACACTAATTTCATTTACTTCTTTTCTCCTCTTACCCTTTCTCAACCGATAAATATATGTTGAGAGCCTGTGGTATTTAAAATACACTTGCCAATTTGTATAATTTAAGCTGAAGTGAGGATACAGGGAAGATAAAAGGGCAGAAGAATAAACTGTAGCCTTTGAGGAAAAACATAAGTGGGTGGTGGCAATGAGAGTGACCTCAAAATAAGTCAGACTCAACTTGACATTTCACCATGGAAAGTGATGGTAATAATAAGTATTTCTAAGAGAGTTCTGAGGATTCTGAAGGAGAATTGATAAAAACAATGTAATTCTCTGTCATGTTATATCTGACTCTTTCTGAGGTGTTGAAAGGGTAAGTGAAATTAACATTTGTGGACATAATTTGATTTCTTTGGGGAAAAGATACCTCACAGACTTTTATATTAATGATTTCCAAGAATTTGACCTGAACATAAGTGGGAGGTTACTTAATTCAGTAAAAGATATCCTGACATTAAATCCTTATGCCCTCCCCTTAACTTTTATTTAACATCATATCCATGCCCAAGGCTTCCTTCCAATCTTGAAATTCAGATGTGTTGTGTTATTTTAGAAAGTAAAACTCTTATTAATCAGAACTTAATTTACCTAAAATGTCAGTTTTTCTCCACCATATTAGAAGCAAAGGAAATCAAGTAAGACTTTAATAGGGAGTTTGTTCTAACAACTATATTTTAGGTTTTATCCGGACCATATAAAATCTAACTTAATTTCCTACATTTCACCAAATTCTGTTTATATTGTTATATTTAATAAAATAAATATTCAAATGTTAGCTTTCATATACTAATAAAGATTTTGTTTAGTACATTGTTCTTATTTAGGAAAGTAGTTTAGGTGTTGTCTTTTTTTTGCGTTTCATTATTTATTTGGATGTTTAGCTCTCACAATACATTTTTATAAGCTGGTGAATCCTGATAAATTATTTCTCCCATGGAATTGTAACTACCCATTACAAGACCATATAAATATATGGTTGAACTAACATTAATACACATTGCTGTTTGATCAGTTATATAATAAATTATCAAGCATCTAAATACTGCATTACGCAGCTCAAAAGGTGTATAAAAATTAAATGTCTGCTCAGTTCACTGGCAGAAACCCACTTCTTTTTTTTTGCAAGGGAAATTGGGAAGAGAAGGAAAAAGGCATACTTCAACAAAAATATAGTAGGTAAACAGCTTCCAATAGGTATGGAAAAATAATAATTTTACAAACAAGGATTGTTGTAGCAACAATAATAAAGCATCTTTACCTTTAAAAAATATTTACTAGGGCAGCCCCCGTGGCGCAGTGGTTTAGCGCCGCCTGCAGCCCAGGGCGTGATCCTGGAGACCCAGGATCAAGTCCCACGTGGGCTCCCTGCATGGAGCCTGCTTCTCCCTCTGCCTGTGTCTCTGCCTGTCTCTCTCTCTCTCTCTCTCTGAATGAATAAATAAATAAATCTTAAAAAAAAAAATTTACTAAATTAAAGAACATGTTCTACACATACTCTGCATAAGACAAAGATAGTATCATACTAGAAATATTGAATAGCCTTCTCTTATTCTTTTTTAGGTTTTCTTTGTTAAGTTATACCCAAAGGTGCAACCGTTAAATTAACCATAAGGCTTTTTTTTTTGCCTGAAGACATTAAAGATGTGCTTCTTTGCAATGTAGATTTTCAAGATAGAGACATTTTCTATGACAGCACAAAATGAGATCTATAAAAAGGCATTAAATAACCACTATACATCTTGATAACAAAAATCTAACAAAAAAAATCAATGATAACATAGATCTGATATATACTAGTATGAATGTGGGCGATGTAAACATAAAGCGAGCAAACAAATAACTGTATAGTCTTTGATTCCAGTGTTTGAAATGACTAAAGGAATGAACCATCTAATCTTTTGCATGTTCATAGTTCCTGGATTTTAATTCTATATAATACTAAAGATAATATATGAGTGTTATGTTGGATATTTTGGTACCTAATCTGTCTATATTTTTTATGTATTGATAAGATTCTGGCATGGGGATAGATTTAAAGACTTAAAGCTCAGTACCACATGATTTCAGGAAAGGTCAGCTGGTCAAATGATAAGCAAATTTTAACTACTGAATTGCTAAGTGTCCAGAAAGCTTGGCCATCACCCAAGCATAGAGGTGTGGTGAAGCATATAACATGGTAAAACTGCTTTTCAGTATTTCCGTAAAAGTTTTATTAGCTTCTTGGCTATTATGCACAACAAATTAGGTCCTGTCTAAAGTTCCACTTCCAAGACAGTAGTGTCAGGCACCCCAGTTTTATTAGCCATTGACATCTTTTGCAGTATAGACACATTCTGTAGTGATACTTCTCTAAATATAAACGCTTGATGTTGAAAGCTCCATGGCTGCTTTTGTCTACAATCTGCTGGATCTTTCTGGTTCATTCTTAAGCACGCAAGCACTGGCCCTCTCCCATGGCCTGCAACACAGTGAACGGCAGCACAACAACCAGGTTCTTCACAAAACTTGATTTTTGCAAGACTTAACGTGTTATCAGTAATCTAGTTAAATGGTGATAGCTCATCAAAAGGCTGCTCAAGAACTTGGATGCCTTCCTTTTCCGTAAGAGCAGTGTCATACATTGCTTCATATATTCTTATATTGTGGTACGGCCATGCTGCTCAAGTTTCTCGGTAAACTTTGTTTAAGGTCTTATTAGTTGGATTGGGTATAATAAGAAATATATTCTTGTATGATTGACCTCCATGGGAGTTGAGCAGTTCATTCAAGCCATGGAAGTTGAGCAGTTCATTCAAGCTATGTTAATTTAGTTTAAAATACTCATTTAGGTCATGAACTTATTTTAAAAATTGAATACAGAAATAATGTAAAGAAACTTCAACATCCTCCACTTGAAGTTCTCAGTGTGTGAGTATAAAGTTGGGAGTAATGGAAAATGAAAAGGGCCTCCTAACGAGAAGCAGGAAATCTTCAATTCAGTGATATTGAGCAGTGGAAAGAAGTGCACGGAGGCTTACCCCATCTAGGTCAGAACTGGAAAATGCTTTGTGGATTTCACTTCAACACTTCTGTGGTCAGGGTAACTGCTCTTCTGTGGCTTCTTGGAGTGCTAATGAGTTTCCATCGTTTTCTTGCCCCCGTAAAAGTCATGCCATGCTTGACAGTAATCTTTACTGTCTTTTAGGAATTTCATAAATATGTGATGATGGAAAAGATTGTACTTACTGAAGATTGTAGCTTAATCATACAGTGGGTACTAAGGTAGCAGCAATACACCTCAGAGCAGGGTGTATGAGATGTCATTTGTAGGGTGGAGGTAGTACAAGGGTTGATAGGGGTACTGGGCTGGTATTGGGTTTTGAAAAAGAGTTGAAATCAGAACATCCCAGTCCCCAGGTATTTTAGTTGGATTTTATTGTAATTTTTAAAAAGGTTTTGGGGAATGTTTCTTCTAGTTTTTTTTTTTAAAGGTGAGAACAGACTTAAATCTATAACTCTGTAATTAAATGATTTATTAAAAAATTTTAAAATGTTGGTAATGAAGTTTAAAGCATAAATTTCATTGAGCCATGAAAAATAGAAATACTAAGGTGAGGCTCTTAGGAGGAAAAGTGATGTCCCTTTAATATTTGTTGATGTGAGTATAGAAATTACTAAAGGTTTGTTGTTGTTGTTTGGTTCTGCTTATTACTTGGGAGTGGAGTAAAAGCCAGTGTATCCCATTGTGCCAAAGAATGCAGTAATGGATGGAAAATTGTAGGCTTGGAAGTAAAAAATCTCAACTCCTCTGCTTACCAGCCTTGAAACTTTGGACAAGTGGTTTCACCTCACTGAATTTTCTTATCTTTAGAATGAAGACAATAATAATCTTCAGGATTGTTGTGGTTTAGTGAGAATGCAGAATCTGACAGGACTGCAGTACAGTGCCTGTGACACAGTAAACTCAGCACATACTTGTTTCCACTGTCCTGTCTCTACCCCATTACCTCTAGCATATTGTGGCTACATTTTACATACTAGTAATCATTACTTCTGTGTTAGAACTGGAAGAAATTTTAGAAGTTCCATACTCAGAACTCTACCTTCCCCCTTTTATTTTTAATATGCTTGTCTACTAAAATTCTGTGTTGAAATTTGTTTTTGGGATCAGTTTTCTCTTTTATTCTCAAGAAATGAAGTACTGTAGTTCATTCTGTAATCTTACTCTGTTTCCATTTTTCTATAACTTCTAATCTTATTTTTTGATAATCTTATTGAAATGTGAATCTAGAGACGCCTGGGTGACTCAGTGGTTGACCGTCTGCCTTTGGCTCAGGTTGTGATCCCACGGTCCTGGGATCAAGTTCCACATCAGGCTCCCCACAGGGAGCCTGCCCCTCCCTCTGTCTATGTCTGCCTCTCTGTGTGTCTCATGAATAAAAAAAAAGTGTAAATCTATATTTGATAATTTGAATAAAATATTGTAGTGGGTACTTGCACAATTAAATATGGAATGGTTAAATCAAATTCACCTCAATGAACACCATTTTACTACTTTTAAAAAACAAATGTTGAATTACATTTGATTGAGATTTTTATTATCTTCTGGTTAATTACTCTTTTTATATGTGATAGTCTCCATTTTATATTTTTCTTTAGTTTTTGTCCTAGTTGATTCCTGTGATCAAATTGAAGAGCAAAGTGTGGCAAAATACTCTTCACTAGTGTTTGGTCTCTCTAGTTTATCCTTTGCCAAATAGATTTTTTTAAGAAAATGATGAAACTGGGGATCCCTGGGTGGCTCAGCAGTTTGGCGCCTGCCTTTGGTCCAGGGCATGATCCTGGAGACAAGTCCCGCATTGGGCTCCCTGCATGGAGCCTGCTTCTCCCTCTGCCTGTGTCTCTGCCCCCCACCCTCTCTCTATGTCTGTCATGAATAAATAAATAACATACTTAAAAAAAAGAAAAAGAAAATGATGAAACTGATACCTCAGAAGACACATAGCCATTCAAGTCCTCTTTTTTAAAAAAAAAAATATATATATATTTTTTTTAAATAAAATATTCGGCCCTGGGCTGAAGGCGGCGCTAAACCGCTGAGCCACCCGCGCTGCCCGCCATTCTAGTCCTCTTGATGAAAAGAATATCTAAACTTTTGCTTAATGCCCCGAGAAAGTTAAGAGGACCTTTTGGTTTTCTTGTTATTTGAGAATAGGCATGTACTAGAGAAGACATATTATGGAAGTTTGCCGGTATTTTTCAGTCAAAATATGCAGTTCAGGGTGGTCAAGTACTAGGAGAGTGCTTCTAGCATTCTAAAATTTTTACATGTAGACTGTTAAAATCTATTGGTGCTAAGCAAGATTCCAAGATACTTGATGTAAAGTGATTGAACTGGGGAGACCTGAATAAAAGTAAGTACAAATCATTACTAGAAAAATAACAAAAGTAAAATTTCTGTGAAACATGAGGATATGTGAAAGATTGAACGTATTAATTCCCATTATGATGGACTGTGTGTGGCATATCAAGATTTAAAAATTTTTATTGTATGTATTTTGACAAATTATGCTTGATCAATGGCCTTTGTTAATGCAACATTCTTTATTTGACTTTTGACTATTTCTGTGACCCATCTATAATGGTTGAGAAATACAGTAACTATTAATTTGGGTAATATAATATACAGATTTGAATTCCAAGCCTTGAGGCTGGTGTGCTTGAGTAAATCAGTAAACTGGTTAGTGGGAAGCTGAGCAATAGAAAACGGGAAGAAAGATTTAAAAAAAAGAACAAAAAAGCCACACACCTACAGGAAAGGGAAAGGGCATGGGTTAGGCATCTCTGGGGCTTGCCCCCTCCCCTGTTACAGGAAGAATGGTTAATATTGGGGAGTTTTTGGAAGCAGAGATGCAGCAGTGAAGACTTAGGTATAGGCCACAGGTGCAGGTGCAGATGGTTGAGAGTGAAATGTCAGGCATGGTGGCCGAAGGGACCTGGTGAGGGAAGGGCCAGCAGCAGAATGTAATCCCATTGCCTTTCTGTAGAAAAGAGTCAGGCTTTGGAGAATTGATTGGAAACTGTGCAGAACATTAACCTCTATATATCTTTGAAGTTCTGTTCTCCAATTTTTAATTTTAAGTGGGCACTTAAAATTTTAAGTTATACCTTACTGCATTCAAAGGAGAAGGTGTGCTCTAGTGCTATTCTTTAATTTGAAAGTTTGCTAAAGGGCAGCCCCAGCTCAGCAGTTTAGCGCCGCCTTCAGCCCAGGACCCAGGATCGAGTCCCACGTTGGGCTCCCTGCATAGAGCCTGCTTCTCCCTCTGCCTGTGTCTCTGCCTCTCTCTCTCTCTCTCTCTGTCTCTCATGCATAAATAAAATCTTTTTTTTTTTTTTTTAAGAAAGTTTGCTAAAGTCTCTGGAAGGTTCCATTTAGAATTTCAAGGGCCTATTTTATGTCAGTTATGTGCTATAAATATTGAACAACAATAATGAGTTCAGGCATTTACCTTAATCATCTTGAGTTGATTAAATTATCAGCAAAAAACAAAGCATATCATTATATCCTTCCAAATCCTAGTTCATATAATGGTAATATAGGATTAAGAGCAAATAAATGATCATGTCAAACAAACTTGCTTGGAATCCAAACTCTATTATTTAATAGTTCTGTGACCTGGAACGTGTTACTTAACTTCTATGTGCCTCAGTTTCATAACCTGTAAAGTAGGGATGATGTTAATAATACATATCTTGGAAATTATCTGTGAGATCATTCTTATAATGTGCTTATCTTATTATTGCAGTGCTTGAGATATACCAAGTGCTCAGTAAATGTTCTATTATTATACTAAACCACACCTGACTTTCAATATATGAGCCCACAACTAACTAGCTCTACCTTCATGTGACATGTCTGCTACTAATGATTTCCCATCTCTGCAATGCAGTTTTTGAGTTTTATTTCTAATAATATAATTATAAAATACTTGGCATTCTATATGGCATTCTGTAGTCTAGTAATGCCAGTTGTTTGACATTTGGCAAACTGAAACTAATTCTAATGTTCTAGCACCTGTGGCTAACAGATTTGTTATGATTAGTTTCATAGTGCATTGATGATGAGATTTATTAACTTGGAGATTCCTCAAGACCGAAAAGGAGGAGAAAAACCTAAAAGTAAATTATTCTGGCATTGAGCTAATGATTATACAACAAAGTTTGTTGAATTTACTTGGCCCAACAATCACTGCATTGCTACAGAAGCAGTGATCTACGGAGTATCCAGCATAATTTATGTCAGGGGTAAAAAAACAAAACAAAACAAAACAAAAAAATGAAGACTAAAGAAAAAACAAAACAACACCTAGGAGCAGAAAGGCAGAGATTTAAGAGAGCATCAAAGATCCCTGTGATTCTCAGATTTCCTGCTGCCTTAATTTCAGCTACTGTTTTACATTGGATGTTGAAATTGCTGAAGATAAGCCTGGTGATCCTAACTCTGGGAGCTAAAGATGCTCTCAGGCCGAATTATCTGATTAGTAACATGGCTATAGGATGTATAGCGAATTTAGGTGAACATTTAAAAAAAAAAAAACACTCTTACCAACACAGTAATTTATTTAAATTAATTCAGTGAAAAATTTTTATTAAGGTAATACCAGCCTATTAATAAATGAAGAGTTAGGCTTTTTGAAATGTCACACTCTAATGGTGTAGGACAGTGAAAAATCACTCATCTATTTAAAATGTTTTTTTTTCTTTAACCCATTGGTTCCTAGTTCCTGATTGGGGGTCAAGGAAGAACATTAGGGAAGTGAGTAGAAGAATGGCCCAGCAGCCTGGTTGCAGGGTTTACCTGTTCCTTTAATGTTTGTCAAACACAATGGAATGTACTTATTTTAGACCCCCCCCCCCCCCATTTCTCAAATTGTTTCATGCCTTCTTTTTTTGACAAGGTTAAAAATTTCATTTTTATTTTAGTTGTCCTTAAAATCTATGTAAGCATGATCAAGATATTCTTTTTAAATCATATACCAAAGAGTGGTAAGGGAAGAAAATATTAGTAGTTTTTTAATCTATAAAAGGAAAGAAATTATGCTCCACTAATACTTGTTATATTTAAAGTAGCAAATACATATGACATACAAATTAGTAGATATATATAGATATGTACTCATATTTTTTTTAACAGGAATGCTTGATTTAAAATACATGGAGGGGGGCCTGGATGGCTCAGTCGGTTAAGTATCAAATGCTTGTTTTTGGCTCAGGTCATGATTTCAGGGTGGTGAGATCAAATCCCCCTCATTGGGCTTTGTACTGGATGGAACCTGCTTAAAATAATCTCTCTGCCCCTCCCCCCTTCTCTCTTATGCACATGCACATAAAATAAAGTAAAATTAATAAACAGTGGAAACTATTATGTAAACAACCAATATATTGTTTGGATTCAAACTCAGTTTGAACTCTGTACAGTTTCAGTGTTCACTTTTTCTTTTGGTTTTGTGTTAAGAGAATGCCATATTGCCATATGCTTTGTTGTGTGATGTAGGTTTTGCAGGCCCTTGAATAGAGTGTGAGATTTGAGTCATCACACATGGTAGTATAGAATTGCCAGACTGTAAGAATATCATATTCTTATATCAATTGGATGTATTTGAGGGATTTTTCTCTTAATTTTAATAAGATACAAAGCAAGTTGCTGTCATTATTTATAGGAATGTAGTAGTATGCCTTTAGTGTAGATTTATTTTCCTTGGTTTTAATTCCAGCAGTGATTGATTTGATACCCACTCAGTGAAGACTTAAATAACTGCTGGGGCCACCTGGTGACTCAGTCAGTTAAGTGTCTGCCTTCAGCTCAGGCCATGATCTCAGGGTCCTGGGATCAAGCCCCGCATTGGGCTCTCTGCTCAGCAGGGAGTCTGCTTCTTTCTGCCACTACCCTCCTGCTCATTCTCTCTCTCTCTCTCTCTGTCAAATAAATAAATAAAATCTTAAAAAGGAAAAAAAAACTGGGATGCTAACTGGGATTTCGAGTAAAAAAGATACTTTAAGGAGTCAACCAGTTAGATCTCATGGTAACTGATGTTTGAAGAATGTTTATTGGCAAAGTCTTCGTTAAATATAAAATCTGATCCCTGGGGATCCCTGGGTAACTCAGTGGTTTAGCACCTGCCTTCGGCTTAGGGCATGATCCTAGAGTCCTGGAATCAAGTCCCACTTCGGGCTCCCTGCATGGAGCCTGCTTCTCCCTCAGCCTATGTCTCTGCCTCTCTCTGTCTCTCTGTCTCTCTGTGTGTCTCTCATGAGTAAATAAAATCTTAAAAAAAAAAAAGCTGATCCCTGAACAGTCAAGTAACATAACAAGAATCATGAATTGCATTTTGTACAGCATAACTTTTGTGAAGATTTTCTGTATTACTGAGTTATATTGTAGTGTAGATATCAAAATATAGGGAAAAAATTGAAGTGTAGAACCAGGCCTGATGTAATCTCTTTCTCCTGTTAAATATAATAGCAGTCACTGTTAGCAAAATGACATCCTCCTTCAAATGGAGTTAATGTTTTTAGAATATTATTAGTTTGATAATTTTTTAAATGTGATTTATAATTTTTACTTATTTATAGTTTTATAAGAACTATAAGCCTAAGGTGTTAACTTTCATTTATATATGTAAATATCATACAAATAATTTAATACCTGGACCAAGAGAAATATTTATTCCTCCAGGAAGGAGTACTGAACATTTTTTAAGTTTTAGAAATAATGAATGAGAATATGTGGTTGGATTTATAAACTTTGAAATCCAGTCTGTTTCCAGTCCTATTTTTTAAACTTATTATCTACAAGTAAAATGGTTTTTTAAAAATGGTATATGTTAAATGAGGATTATTGTACTTATATTGAGGCTAAAATTACCTGTAGGAAAAATGTTGGTTGAATTTATTATTTTTTTAAAAAGATTTATTTATTTATTTTAGAGAGCACCAGGAGGGGCAGAAGGAGAGGGAGTGGGGAGAAAATCACAAGCAGACTCCCCACTGAGCACAGAGCCCAAGATGGGGCTTAATTCCCCAACACTGAAATCATGACCTGAGCCAAAACTTAGACTGAGTCACACAGGCACCCCTGAATTTATAATTTTAAGCTGAAATTACTACTTTTTAAAAAAATATTTGCTTTATTTTTTTTAAGATTGTATTTATTTCTTCATGAGAGACACACACAGAGAGAGGTAGAGACACAAGCAGACTCCATGCAGGGAGCCCAATGCGGGACTCGATCCCAGGTCCCCAGGATCACACCCCAGGGCTGCAGGCGGCACTAAACTGCTGCGCCACCAGGGCTGCCTAAATTACTACTTCTTTATGACATTGACATTGTATAGATATTTAATGATCATTTGATTTCATAGAGTAAAATTAACTATATGTCAAATAAATGACCTAAAGAATACTCTTCCATTGAGATTTGGAGGTCAGTTCAGTCTTGTTTAATAGTGATTGTAACAAAAAAGATGATTGATAATAACTTAATGTAAGTTTGTCATCTTAAGTTATAAAAAAAGGAAAGATATTTTTTCCATTTTAAGAGGAATAACTTTCACCATTCTGTGAGCATGAATCAGTAACAGCTGAAGATCTGATCTTTGAATTTGGCAGGGTTGGAACCCTTTCAAATAGAAATCTAGCCAATTTTCAAGAAAAATCACAATGTTTCAGTTTTGAACTTTAATGTATTTGGAACATATGTAGCAGAACACTTTCTTCTTGCAATCTCCTGCCAAACTAATTATGTATACCACATTAGTTTTTCCCTTATGTTTGGGAAGCTCAAGTATATGGTAGAATGAAGAATTGCCTGATTCATGTTCAATTGCTTTTAATGGTAAGATCAAGATGAGACATATTTAAGATGAATTTTATAATTTTCTCTCGAAGAAAATATATGCAGAAATGAGAACATTTCATTCACTCAACATATAGTTATTGAATACTTACTATATGCCAGCCTCTTTTACTAAGCCCAAGTGTGAGTGATGCAGTGGTGAACAGGATAGAGAAAGCCCCTGTCCTCAGAGAGCTTATATTCCAGTAGGAGTGGTGGTAGGAGATGATGGGGATCTTCCAATTCATAAATGACCTGTAGAAAATTAAACATGTAATGAGAATGGAGTAGCTTAACTGATACTGGAATGACAGGAAGATTTCGGAGAAGTCTGATTTTTATTTGGTCAGTAGTTCCTAAAGTGGGAAAGGTGTGGCATATTCCTGGAACAGAAAGGCCGATGTGGAAGGAGCACAGTGAACGTGGGTGGTAGGAGCTAGTTAGGGAGGTACACAGAAGCCACAATAAGGAAGCCTTTCAGACCATGAAAGGAGTTTCCATTTTCCACTAATTTGTAATGGGGTGTCTTTGGAGGATTTTAAGTGAGAAAGTTTAATAACTTGCTTAAGAAAGATCAGTCTGGTAGTTATAGGGAAAATGACCTGAAAGAGGGCAGGAGTGGAAGCTAGAAGCCAGGCAAGCAACCATTTCAGTATCTAGTCAAGAGATGGCGGCTGGTATTAGGGAGATGGAGTGGAGCCAGTGAAGAGTGATTGGACTGGGGATGTGTTCCTCTGGTGCCCCAGTTGCACTTGCATGTTTTCATACTTAAGCATTTGGGATTCTGAAAGTTAAATTCACGGTTTAATGTGGACTCTAAGTCTTAAATGTCAGATAGTCCTAAAATTGAGAAAAAAATATTTAAGGAAGATGGTGGAGCTCTTTCAGCTCCCCTTTGCTGTATGGGATGAAATATATCCTATGTTGGGAAAAAAAATTAAGGTAGTAGCTTCAAGTTCTGCAGATAAATTCATGCCATATTACTCTAATTTCTTTGCTTTAAAGCTTATACTGCATCAGGATATGAAAACAATTAAAAAGCTCTTTTAAAATATGTACTTAATAATTATTTTAAGTTATTTTTAATGAAAAGAATGAACATAATTGCCTCATTAATAAAATGTGTCTGCTTTGAACTTTTGTGGTTTTATTTAAGTAGCATATTTACTGGATTTTTTTTTTTTTTTAAGTCACATTGTTCTGATGCTTGCAGACGATATGGCATGCAACCCTAGAAATCCCAAACCAGCTACAGTGTTTAGTCACAAGAATATGGAACTAAATGTGTATGGAGATGATGTGGAAGTGGATTATAGAAGTTATGAGGTAATATTATTTGATTTAGCAACAGTTTTGAAATTTATCATGACTTTTAAATTCTAAAATAGTGGTAGAATAAAATAGTTTTATTCTTTTTCTTTAAACTTTGTATATAGTTGTCACTGAAGCTTTGATATAATAATTCTGTCTCTGGAGTTCATATTAAGAAAACAATACATGAGTGAGGCTAACACAGCATGAACATTTCATATATGTATCTTGGATAGGACAACTTTGTCTTGGCTTTTATGTTAGAGTATTTTAGTGAGGTTTCATGTATCAACTTTTTTTTTTTTTTTTTACAGTAAATGCATTGTTCATTTTTCATATTTGACCTAAAATTTCGTTTGTATTTTTAGTAAATATATTAATTGGGGAAAAGTTAATATGATTAACAAAAAAACTTACCCATATTTCCACTACTTAGAGGTAATCACTTTTAGTATGCTTCCAGTGTTTTTATGCATATATAGTAAAAACTTAAAATGTAAATCTGAAAAATGGCATTATACTTTATTTTTCCCTTTGAAAATTCGTTTTAAATTTAATAGGTAGTGAGGATGTTTAAAATTTGAAGTCTTCCTTGGTGAAGTCTTCCTCAATAGTCCTTCTCCTTTTACCAAGCCTACCAAAAGGAAGACACAATTTTCTGTGTGCCTAGACCTGTTTTGAAACAATTTTAAAAAAAAGATTTTATTTATTTATTTATTCATTCATTCTTTCATGAGAGTCAGAGAGAGAGAGAGAGAGAGAGAGAGAGAGAGAGAGTGTGTGTGTGTCACAGACACAGGCAGAGGAATAAGCAGGCCCCATGCAGGGACCCTGATGTGGGACTCGATCCCGGGTCTGCAGGATCACACCCTGGGCTGAAGGCGATGCTAAACCACTGAGCCACCCGGGCTGCTCTGTTTTGAAACAATTTTAAAATCATATCTGTTTCCTCCTAGCCTGTATGCTCCCTGAGGACATAGCCTATATCTTATGTATTTTATACCTAGCAATTTCCTTATAGGCCTTTGAAGGCACTCAGAAATGTTTGTTCAGTAATTAAATGTGTATGAATGTTGGACTTTCTACTTGTTGATTTAGCCATCATAAAATAATTACCCAAAAAGAAATCCTATTAAAACATTCAGCATTTTGCTGTTTTCTGGGAAAAATATAAACCAAACATTATGCACACTTACACAGAAACACATACATATACATATATATTTATATACTCGTGATCTAGGGAAGTGTTAAATAAGAAAGCTAGATAAATTTTCTATTTTTTAAATTTATCTATGTAATACAACTTTAAATATGCTTTCAAAGAATCCTACAGGTCCGCAAATTCCAGGTTGGGAAATCTGGTTTAAAGTGTGATGAATTTTTTACATGTTTAAAATACCCCTAACAAAATTTAAGTAACAAAACACATTAAAAATTAAAGATACATAATTTGGGGATTATTAATGGAATTATCCTTATGGTTTTATTTTTATGATTCATTATGGACCTGTCTTTCAATGTTTATCTAGAATTCACTGGGTAGTTGTACAGATTAACTGTAATAGTTATAATGTTGCTGAATTTATTTACAAGTTTCTATATTTTGTATCTTTCCAAAGAATTGCCTATGAAGACAATAATTTTTAAATTTTGGGCAATACTTTGCATAACATCTCAAGTTTTAAATTTAATTAACTGATTTTTTTTCCCCCAGGGTAGTTTTGTCAGCTGTTAGTATTTAATGGAAGCAAGTTAACGCTGAGGTGTATATATTTAAATAAATATATTTTAATTGAGTTATATTTCACTTTGCGATTTATTTTCAGCTTATGCTGAGTAATGCATAAAGAAGAAGGAATGATTTTGAAAATCCCCTGGTTCTATTTCATCTTATTTCTTCTTTTTTTCCCCAGGTAACTGTGGAGAATTTTTTACGGGTATTAACTGGCAGGATCCCATCTAGTACTCCTCGGTCAAAACGTCTTCTTTCTGATGATAGGAGCAATATTCTTATTTATATGACAGGTAATTTGAGAATTTAGGTATTTAGAAATAGAATATATTGTGACTCTCCTCAAAAAGGAATCTTCATGGAAAGAAATTTTAAACACCTTAAATGAATTTTGTTGAAAATAGTTTGTTTTGGAGTTCTCTTTTCTTCTATGACAACTTGAAATGGTAACATTTATACAGCCCCTTGGTATATTATCTTTATTTTTAATGGTTTTTTTTTACTATGACTGGTAAAGCTTCTTACCTTTTACTTAGTATCCCTGCTATAGCCTTATTGCCTTCAGTTCTGTCTCCTGTTGAACATTCTACTAAATTAGTTAAAAACTGCAAATCTGTCCTTCCTCTGTGTAAAACCTTTACAGGGGTTTTCTGTTGATGGAGTCTCGAATTTTAGCGAATATAGGGATTATTTGAATGCAGATACTCGGGTCTTTAAAATTACTGATTTAGTTTTGGTCCAGAATGGAGCTTAAGAAACTGCATTTTAAATATGCTCCCCACATACAAGCTGAAATAATAGTCTTTTGTCTATACTTTGAGGAATATTAGTATAAAGTTAATAATATGCTTTAGTTTTATTATTTATTTAGTTATATAATATATAAAATAATAAGATATTATTATTTAGTGATATTATTTATTTCATTTTAGTTTTTGCACTTTCTCTACTTCTAGGACTGTTTTCTGTCCTCTGTTTGCTTAAGCTATGACCCTTGTTTATTGATGTCTTCTCAGTTCACTTTGCCTCCCTGATTATTCCTTATCTTGTTAGTCTTAGCTCAGGGGTCACTTCCTTTGGTGATTTTCCTCTGTAAGTCTAGAGTGACGCATGTCTCCACTTGCCTGAGACAGTCCTAGTTTACACCTGTTATCCTAATGTAATTAATAATCACAACATTTTTCCCTCAGAAGTGTCCTGATATATATTTTATAATTGCCCAGAGACACTTCTTATCTCTTTGGCTGGTGTAGGCTCCCCTCTTGATACTCCCGTGTTATCTGTAGTTTTTTTTTTTTTTTTTTAAAGATCTTATTTATTTATTTATTTGGGAGAGAGAGAACGAGAGCAAGCATGAGTGGGGTGAGAGGCAAAGGGAGAAGCAGACTCCCCACTGATCAGGGAGTCCAATGGAGGCTTGATCCTGGGACTCTGGGATCATTACCTGAGCCGAAGGTAGATGCTTAACCAACTAAGCCACTGAGGTGTCCCAAATCTGTAGTTACTGTATGAGCATTCAACTTACTGTTTTCTTGTTTGGATATTTATTGCCTTCATTAGATTTTGAAATCCAAGGTGTTGTTGATAATGGGGTTTTCATCTTTTCATTACCAGTGCTCTGTTTTATGGTGTATTCAGTATATATGAATGTTGACCAAATTATATTTAAAAATGTTTCAACTGATGATAAAACATGTGCAGAATGGTTTTTAGATGTCACACAGGAGGAAGGTTACTGACCTCTACTTGGTGGTTTACTTTTCTTTTTTTTATCTTGTTGCATTTACTTACAGCTTTTCAAATTTGATCAATTTATAAGTTAGCAGAGCTAAGTTAGGAAAATTTTCATTTTCATTTTAGTTTATGTGAAGTTATAAGAAATTTTCAAGCTTTGTGGTAAATATTATAAAGTACAGTCTTCTAGCTTAGCTTTATCGAATATAATAAACTAAAGGTTTTACAACTTTTTTTCTAAATCTATGGAAACTCTTTCAGGAGGACTCCAGATATGGAAGAAATTCCAGTAGTCAAAGATAGAATTTGATAAAGTACGGCCCATGGAAAGATTGCTTGTTTTAGAAATAAAGTTGTATAAGAGCCAGTTGTATTCATTTGTTTTACATACTATCTGTGGCCACTTGATACAACAATGACAAGAGTCCAGTAGTTGCAAGAGAGCATATGGCCTGTAAGTCTAAAACATTTACTACCTGGGCCTTTACAGAAAATTTGCCAACCCATGTAAGAGAGTAGGAGGGCTGACAATTAGAATATAATAAAATGATAATAGCTAATATTTAATGAGGCTTACTGTGCCTCAGGCAATATTATAAATCAGTGTGTGTATGAATTCATTTCATCCTTATACCAATCCAGAGATTTAGGTACTGATATTTGGGGCTGTGTTTATAGTTGTGTGGGTTATGCACTGCCTAAGTGTTTGGCTAGGGGGTTGAGTGGGAGTAGCATTCTACGATATGTTTACACATAGTAAGGTGTATGCCCTGCTATAGAGTTGTTCTAATGGGAGGAAGAAGTATCATATTTCCCCCACAACGACATAACTACTAACCAATTTTGAGCTCACAGGACTGCATATATTCAGAGGGCCACTGAAATAGACAGATTTTCCTACTTCGATGCCCCATGGGAAGTACCTTTTAAAATCCACACGAAGGACCTTTATAGGCATGCTAGTGATGGTGCTGATATATTTCTTACTTCACAGCTAGGGAAACTGAGGCATAGAAAGATCAAGATATTTGCCTAAGTTAACACAGTCACAGTTAAGTGGCAAAACTAGCATTTGAATCCAGACAGCCTGGGCTCTATCCATGCATTCTAAATGTCACAGTCTTCTGGTCAGCTCTTCGGACAGTGGTTGATAGTAGTAGACACCTAAGTTTGAAAAAGTATAATTGTTTAGGAAAACAGGTTTTATTTTTTATGTGAGAACAACACTTCCTAGTAGGATAGCATTCCAGGTGTACACCATGAATAGTACTAACATACTATGGGACCAGCTAGTGTTTGTAACCCCTTTCTCACCCAAATGTTTGCCTGGTATTTGTATTTGAGAAATTATCTATAGAAACTCACTTCTGACATAATAATGGAGCCAGTGCAAAAGTATAAATGAGCTTTTTTAGAATGGAACAATAGAACTTGTAGAGAAATCTGCTATTTTTTGCAGAGTCTTTCATTATTTTTAATTGGTGTAATGGAAAATCAATTTTTTTTTGTTTTCATAGTACTTTTCATTTTAGAGTATAAAATAAATAATATTAAAATATTGCCATGAATGAAGTAAATGTTTATATCTGGATGTGTGCAGTTTGCATTTAAAAAGTGCATGTTTTTGATCTTTTTAACTCCTGCAAGGACATGGCGGAAATGGTTTTTTGAAATTTCAAGATTCTGAAGAAATTACCAACATAGAACTTGCAGATGCTTTTGAGCAAATGTGGCAAAAACGACGGTAATTAGCAAATAACTAGTTTTCATAAGATAAATTAGTAACTAATTTTCTATGGTTAGTAGACTTGCAGAACTTATTTTATGAGATTTTAACTTTAATAATTTCTTCTACTCACTTAGACTTCTGTTTGTTATTTCTACTGACTATTTTTAAAAGAAACTTAAGTGTTATTAAAGAGCATTAAAAAAGTTAACTTTTTAAGGTTATCTCTGTTATTTAGTAATGTTTGTTTGTTTATTTATTTATTTATTTAGCAGTGTTTTTGGAAGAAATAAGAGTCCCATCAATCAATGTCCCTATTATGTAGGTGGATTGTGCAAATATATTTTTTTTCCAACTTTAGCCTATTGTTAACTTCTTGTACATTTCTCTGACTCTCCACATGATAGCAATACATTATTTCTTCTTTAGAAAAAATGCTGAAATTATTATTAATATAATATTTGTAACTTATGTTAAGGATGATATATTGTTAGTAAGCCATGGGTAAGCACCCCTCTAGTTGAAAGTTGTCATATGAATGTAAGTGAATATAAAGCAGCAGAAGTGCTTTTAACTTGATTATCTTCAATAAGCACTTATGGGTTTACCTTCTAAACACATGGCACAGAAAGAAATATGTTTATTCTGCCTTCAGTGTTTAAAATCTATTGGAAAAAAGAAATATGTATACAGCTATGCTACAAATTAAATATAAATATTGAATTATATGCATAAGCAGGATGAATGGAAGTGTTGAAGGGAAAGCTTTTGCTAGGTACTAGTTTTATCTTATTCATAGTTTACCTTTATTGAATGTGTGTACTAGGTGCTAGGCACTGTGTTTTATGCATACTATCTCATTTAATTTCAATAACAACTCCATGAAGTAGATACTATTATTATTATTCTCACACATGAGTAAATTGAGGCATAAATTGATTCAGTAACTTGCCAGAATTTGCACAACTAGTAAGTCCTGCACTGGGATTTCATTTCTTTCTTTTTTTTTTTTTTTTAAATTAATTTTTATTGGTGTTCAATTTACCAACATACAGAAAAACACCCAGTGCTCATCCCATCAAGTGTCCACCTCAGTGCCCGTCACCCATTCCCCTCCAACACCCGCCCTCCTCCCCTTCCACCACCCCTAGTTCGTTTCCCAGAGTTAGGAGTCTTTATGTTCTGTCTCCCTTCCTGATATTTCCCAACATTTCTTTTCCCTTCCTTTATATTCCCTTTCACTATTATTCATATTCCCCAAATGAATGAGAACATACACTGTTTGTCCTTCTCCGATTGACTTATTTCACTCAGCATAATACCCTCCAGTTCCATCCACGTTGAAGCAAATGGTGGGTATTTGTTGTTTCTAATTGCTGAGTAATATTCCATTGTATACATAAACCACAGCTTCTTTATGGGATTTCATTTCTAAGTGCTCTAGTCGTAGAGCTCTCTGAATTGTTTTACTGTACTGCCCCTCATAACCTTAGATGTTTCTGATCTTCAGGGGCCTCCACAGAATTTTGTCTCAGGACAAGTATGTCATATGAATTGTTCCTTCTATCACCTGCTTAGATACTGTGGGCAAGATTGTTGCTTGCTTTTCTAGGTGCAGTGTTAATTGTTTACCTAGATCAGGTGTCTGAAAGGAACTTTTGAAAAATATATCTGTTTCCTACTTTCTCCAGCTAGGCAGCCCATTCTAAAATAGAGAGCTGATTATGTTATTTTCAAGTAACAAAAGCCCTGGTTGTCTTCTCTAGACTTAGAGGTTAAGATCCATATACTTCACGTGGGGTACAATATAGATTGGCTCTATGTTACCTTTTTGAAACTAATTTCTTCCATTTCCAAATTTACTGTAAATCCTAACTGTTCCCCTTTTCCCAAACAATTAATTCTTTTTCAAATTTGGCTGCCTTCGTACAGCCTTTATCCTACCCTGTAATGTGCTGTTCCTTCCTTTGCTTGTTAAAATAACTCACCTTTCATTGTCCAGGCTAGACATCACCTTTCACTGACCTACCTTTCTTTACAGTTTTTTTTTTTTTTTTTAATTGAGTATTTTTATTGGGTCTTCAAGTTTGGGTCCCACAGTCTTCATCTGATGTCACTCTTAGCCCTGCACTGATTTCTCCCCTGACGTGCACATAGGGCTTGCCCAGGTAGCCTACTGCAGCCGAGGTTTTATTCCAAAGCTTCTCTAAGGTCTAAGGTTTCTATGGTAGAGTTTTATACAACAGTTTTCTTTAAATTAAAAATATTCTACAATTTGTTATTCCCAAAGTAAGATTATGCACCACTCAGAGAAATTGGTTAGTCATTCTGAAGATGTCTAAAAACTATATCACTGCCAAAGAACAACATTTCTCAGATCATATTCTTTCCTTCAGTTTTCATTTGTACATCCATACTGTGGTTCACAAGTCATCTGTTTTCCATTATCTTATAATCAAATCAAGAGGACTTCCTTTCTCAGTGCTCTTAGAGCACTTTGACTTTGTTAGACTCTAAGCTCTATGAAGACAGGGACTGTCATATCCCCAGCTTAGGGTCAGGCATACTATAGGCTCTAATAACTATTTGTAACTCTTAGCACATTCCATTTAGTTAAATGTTTATATGTCTCTCTTCTAGTAGATATTAAGCTTTTTGAGTATGGTGACTAAATCATACATGTTTTTTCCTGAATCTGGCTCATATTCTAGGATAGCCTGAATCATGTGGCCAAGATAAGTTGGGGCAGCCACTTTGTGGTACAACCTGTTGAGGTAGTTTCCTTGGACAGGATTATAGTTTTAATATTTCTAATTATCAGTTTTGTTTTGGGAATTCTACCGAAAAGTCACAAATTTTTAACTAATGAAATGACTAAGATAGGACTTTAACATCTTATATTATGCAAGCAAGTATTGTAAAAATATTAATCAGTGTATGATTAACAGCATGATTCGTGTTAAATATATTACCACTTTCTTTCAGCTACAACGAGTTGCTGTTTATTATTGATACTTGTCAAGGAGCATCCATGTATGAACGATTCTATTCTCCCAACATAATGGCTTTAGCTAGTAGCCAAGTGGGAGAAGATTCACTCTCGGTAGGTGCTTACTTCCTATTTGTAAACTGCATTGTCTTAGGAATATGTAGCTATTTTGCAAATCACTTATATGCTTAATGAATATATCTTGGTTTTTTTATTCTTGGACTTTTTAATACCTTAGAAGGAAATTTTGATTGCATTTAAAACATATACTTCTTTTTTTTGGCTTTGCTTTTAAAAGAAATTTATTGAAGTATAATTGACTACAATATTATGTTTAGGTAAACAGCATAATGATTCAATATTTGCATATATTGCAAAATAATCACAATAAGTCTAGTTAACATATATCACTAGACCTGCCCCCCCACCAAAGACAGTCACTATACATAGTTACAGAATTTTTTTCTTGTGATGAGAACTTTTAAGATGTACTTCATAGTAACATAGTAATTTAGAGTTTTGTAGGTTTTTTTTTTTCCTGTAATTCAAGCTAGTTAACAATAGTGTATTATTAGTTTCAGGGTGAGGATAATTTAGAGTATTGCCTTAAATCTGCCCTCCATCTACCCTCCATCTCTCATCTCTGGCAACCACCAGTCTGTTCTCTGTATCTATAAGGTTGGTTTTTGTTTTTGTTGTTGTTGTTTTTAGATTACACATATAGGTGAGATCATACAGTATTTGTCTTTCTCTGACCTATTTCTTTTAGTACAATGTCCTCAAGATCCATCCATGTTGCTGCAAAATAGCAAGATCTCTCTTTTGTTGTCTTTTTTTTTTTTAAAACGGCTGAATAATATGCCCATTGTATATGCTTTGTTTTTTCATAGCATCAACCTGATCCTGCAATTGGAGTCCACCTTATGGATAGATACACATTTTATGTCTTGGAATTTTTGGAAGAAATTAATCCAGCCAGCCAAACCAATATGAATGACCTTGTAAGTCTTTGCTTGGTTTGATCATAGCGCATAGGTATGCTTCCTGTAGCAAGTGAAGTCCTTTACCTGCCGTACTGCCACGGTACTGTTTCCCATGTTGAACCCTTTGAATTGTTTTGAATCTCCCTTTACAGTAATCTCTCTCTCTTTACTACCGGAAGCCTAAAGTCTAGCCCAGTTACCTTGTGTCTTTCCTTCATTTGCTCATGCTCTTTTCTCTACCAGAAGTGTACTTTTTTTAGATCCACTTACTGAAATTCTACTTATTCTTTGGGGGTCAAATCGGATCCTCCCACCTCCTGGAATAACCCCATACCTCTTCTCTGTTGGAATTTAAGTAAGATTAAAAAGGTTTTTTGGAGCTTTATTTCTCTCTCGTGCCGTCTATAGTAGTTGCCTCTTTGAACTTACTGAATGTGACAGTAAGCATAATAGAAAGCTTGAAGCAACAGTTGTAGATTGGGTAATACTGTGCATTGATGACTTTCACTCTTTATTTCATTAACTTATGCCCTGCTCTTTTATTCATAAACATTTTTTTTTTGAGTTTTGACTAAGTGCCAGCCACTGACTATCCTATTGAAAGAGGCAGGCACTGTCTGCCTTCACGGACCTTCAGAATGAGAGGGAGGTCGAGTAGACTGGGCTTGGGGCTCTCGTACATCAGCCAAACAGCTTTGCATTGATGTCTTTTATCATTTAGATACATTTCAGGTAATTTTTTTCTTTTTAATTAAAGAAGTTTTGCAAAATTCTAAAAACCACTGTTAGAAGCTATCATATTTGATAACACAGAACTACTTGCTATATTTTGAAGGTTATATATTTTGATGCCTGTTAAATCTTAATATCAATTTAGATGTTAAAACAAAATTTGTTATAATGCTACTTTGTAAGAAAACTGTAGTCACCTATATTCCAGTTACTTTAGTTTTTAAGTTTATTCCTATTTTTAATTATATATTATATTTTATTTAATATGCGACAGACACACTGTCTCAAAAGTTTACAACATATGTACTTCACACTTCAAATGTCTAATGGATTTTTTAAAAAAATAACTTCTTCCATTGAAATCATACTGGAAAGACTGAAGAAACTTATGTTTTGTTTGTTTATGTGTTTGTTTTTTCCCACAGGTGCTGTATGGTTTTTAATAAACATTCCTCACTAATATACTTTTGTTTTTTTAATTGAATGATGATTATTTTAATCTTGTTCAGTAGGAATGATCCCTTTCCTTGAAGTTAAATATTCTAGTGATTTGATATAACTTAAGATGTTGTGGAATAATACCTATTTTGTTATATGTATGTGTATTGGAAAATTTGTTGGGTATCAGAGTATAATATTAGAAGCTTCAGGAGCAGCAAAATTAGAAGACAATGGTACCTGGCCTCTTAAAAACTTATAGTATCATTTAATAGTTAAAAAGCACATTTATACAGTATTACCTATTAAATGCAGTCTTCAGATCCTCCAGATAAAGTTCTTTCCTCTGTGAAAATAAAACTCTTGCTATGTACCTTTGAGATGCTTTTAATATTGCTCAGTCATGGTTTATATTGGTGGTGTTCCCTCGAGGCTTTGAGGTTCTTAAATAAGAAGTATAAGAACCATGCTTTATTCATCTTACTACCCACAGAACTTAATTATATAGCACCTCGTGTATTTGTAGATTCTCAGTGAATATTTTGAATGAATGAAAGGATATGACAACAATACACTTTTATATGATTCCTTTAAATACAGTGGGATCAGTGATTAAAATTTTCTTAGAAGAGGTAGATTTTCAGGTTTGGAAGAAGAGAAGTATAACGTATTCTAGGAAAATGGAGTACCTGCAGAGGCACAGAAATTGGAATCCTTCTCTTCAATAGTAAGCATATAATCAATCCTTGGCTAGAGTGTGAAGATTCTTTAAGTGAAGGAGATTATTAAAAATTAATGTTGCTAAAGCCAAGGAAGTCAGATTGATAGGATAAAATATTCTTGAAGGAAGGAATAATTTCATAGAAAGTAGAAGTATGATCATTTTAGCAGCAAAGAGGTAATATTTTTTATCTTGTTGCCCAAGCTCATTCTCTTTGCTTTTCCTGCTTTCTTCTGTTGGTGCCTGATAAAGCCCACCACGTTGCTTGCTCATACAAGAATGCCTTCAGTATACATAGGACTTCAATCTTATCTTTGTGTGTTTTATCTTTTATTGTGTTTCTTCAGCCATCCATCCGCATTGTCTTTCCTGTTTGGCATATTACTTACTTGTAAGTAAGTAAGTTTGGCATTTTACTTTCTCCACCCTTTTTGCCTTCACTGCTTCTTAATTTATTTTCTGATTCTTCTTTGATTTCCTTTTACTGTTTTCCTGAACCAGGATGGCATTGTGATATTAGGCAAATTATTAATCTTTTTGAGCTTTAGTTTGAAGTGGAGATAGTAATCTTTATTTACCTCAAAGCTATTGGTAGGTTTCAGTCAGAATATCTACAAATTGCATTGAGCTGTGCTTGGGTCACTATGTTTCATAAATCCTGGCTGCTCTGCTCTTCCCCACTCACCTCCCGTCATATTGGTGATTATGTATACATATGGTCTTGTCTCCATCGGTGGGTAGGTGCTGTGGGCCCTAGGCCCTTGCTAGCAAGCCTCTCGTGGTTTTCTTCACATATCCTGTGCTTCTGCCAAACTAGGTTATTAGCCTGATACATCTTTGCTTCTTTATTAAGAATGTTATTTCCCATCTGTAATCTCCCTTTTCCTTCAGAAAGTAGCTTAAATCCTACTCCTTCTCTTTTCTTATCCTCAAACTATGAAAAGTTTATCCTTTTCTGAAGTAGAACCTGTCACCTTTCTTTCTGTCTTGTTATGTTTGTTTCTAACATAAAGCCTTGAGGATAGGACCATGTCCTATCAACTTTTGTGTCTTCTGTGGAAGATAACAGTATGAAATGTATGTAGATATTTTTTCTGCTTTGCTGAGTGAATGAGCACATATCTATCCTTGGCAATTCACTGATGTGGAATATCAATGATAGGATTAACAGAAATTATCATGAGATCTGTGTGAGATGAAGTCGTGGTTTTCAGGCTGTATTCTTTTAGCACTGGAGCATCTGGAGATGCCTTGCTTTTTTTTTCCATTACGGATAAACTAAGAAAGTTACTTAATTTATAGAATGGTTTTTGGGATCCCTGGGTGGCGCAGCGGTTTGGCGCCTGCCTTTGGCCCAGGGCGCGATCCTGGAGACCCGGGATCGAATCCCACGTCGGGCTCCCGGTGCATGGAGCCTGCTTCTCCCTCTGCCTGTGTCTCTGCCTCTCTCTCTCTCTCTCTCTCTGTGACTATCATAAATAAATAAAAGTTAAAAAAAATTTAAAAAAAAAAAAAGAATGGTTTTACATAGGTTCACAGCAGGAGAACAAGGGGTGTATCCAGTGAGGGAGGGTGTCAGTGCCTCAGCTTTCTACCTTTCAGAGTAGCTCTGTTTTTAATCTTTTTTATATTTTGGGCTTCTGTATAATATTTAATTTGAATTTTAAATTTGAATGAAGGGTCATGATTATAAAATGTTTAAAAACCATTCTGGTAGAGCACCCCACTGAGATGAGTATAGATGCAGAAAAAAAAATCAGTTCTTTTCATAGTGTTACATGTAAGTTCTCAGTAAATTTAAAGTTTAAAATATATTTTGTAACGTATGATTTAAAAAAATGAATTTTTTTTCCCTTCTTGGACAGCTCTTCTTTGTATTACCTGTTCTAATGTCAGTATAGCTTTCTTAGAATGTCAAGTACTACCATAGCAATGAAACTTGAATCTTTAGAATCAGTTGCTTCTTTAAGTTGGGAAAGCTTTAAAAACATACGACAATTGGAGTGCCTGGTGGCTTAGTCAGTTGAGTGTCTGACTCTTGGTTTTGGCTTGGGTCATGATCTCGGGGTAATGGGATTAGCCCTGAGTCAGGCTCTGTGCTTGGTGGGGAGTCTGCTTGGCATTCTCTCCCTCTTCCTCTGCCTCCCTCCACATTGATAAATAAATATTTAAAAAAAATACTGTAGTCTATTACTGATTTGATAAAAGTTTTATGTATATGTGTGTATTTGTCATTGTTATATATATGTTTTTCAGTTTCAGGTATGTCCTAGAAGCCTCTGTGTGTCTACCCCTGGACATCGCACTGATCTTTTTCAGAGGGATCCTAAAAATGTCCTGATAACGGACTTTTTTGGAAGTGTGCGGAAAGTGGAGATTACAACAGAGACTATTAGTTTGCAGCCGGATTTAGAAATCACGGAAAGCAGGTATTCTTCTTGAATTATTATTTTATTAAAATGTTTTTATGTAACATGATGTTACATAATACTAAGAGATGAAAGTTATTGTTTGTAAATAAAACTACATATTTCTACCCAATCCTCACTTTATGTAGGCTCTAAACTTTTCGGGTGTATGGGCAAAAGCCTTAAATATTAGGGGGAAGCTAAGATTATGAGCAGGATTATGTTGTAGCTGCAAAATACAGGGTTCATAGTAGTGATTTGAGGCTTGCTCAAAAGGACTAAAAAACTTTCCTTGTAACTGGTTTAAAGCCATACTTTTCATTACTGGAGGTGTATATAATGGTTCAGAAGAACTTCATGAAAGAGTAGGTATGTGAATGTTTCAAACATTAATAGTCTAATGAACGTGTATGCTTTCACCTATTGCAGTAGAAGGCATTACCTGAAATGACAGCTGGGCATTTAGAGTGTAATAAGGGCCCTAGGAATCTGGCAGATGTAAGACAGATAAACATAAAAAGGGGAAGCAAGTGCCAAAAGAATATAAGTGCCAAATACATACTTCCAACTATAATGCAGTGCTTCCATGTTCAGAATTTCTTTGGGTTTCACCAATCTGGTTACATCTCTGACTGCCATATATTTTGGTTCTTAGAGTTTGGGTGGTTTGTGAGCCTGGTTCAGTGGTATCTCTGGCTTTTCTCAAGTATTATATTCTATTAATCTGGAACAATTTATCTGGACCTATTGTAAACTTGGAGTGACCCTCTCATCAACAGGTGCCAGTTACAGATTTATTTGGGGGCTCTTGGTAATTCATTAGGGAAAGGAAGAGAGGTATTCACCAGATAAGTCTCTCTTGGGAAGTAGATGGTATGTGAGTGTGCATGCATGCACACATGTGTAGGTGTGTGTATATATGTTTGTAAGCGAGTGCACAAGCAGGAGAGAAAGGGAAAGAGATTGGTTGATTTGGAGTATGCGAATTTTAGAAGTATTTATGTTTCATTTGTTTCTTTCCCTAAACATTTTATTTTTTTTTTCCCTAAACATTTTAAAGGCAAAATACTTTATTAGGATTAAATAATATCTCAATTAATAGTCACTTTCTTGAAATACATAGATGATTTATTCTACTAACATTAAATTTTGTTATTTGTGATTATCTAATGCTATCTATTGGAAACTCCTACTCCTGGGAACTTTTCTGGACTGTTAACTGGCAACATAAATTACTCTCCATTTTGAAAAATCCATAGACTTGTAATTAGGCTTACAAATGTTTCAGGAATAATTTAGAAACTAGCACAAAATACATTTTTTTTGAAGATTTAAATTTGATGTTATTATTTCCTATTCTGAATATTCAAAGCCTTGGATCTTTTCCAGTTTCTCATACATATTGGCTTAAAAATATTTTTTAAGGTATCAGATGATATTCCACAGCAGTGTCAGTTTTGTTATCTTGAATACTGAATTTCAGATTACTCTTGTAAAATAGCTAAATCATACCTTAATACTTAGCAACTAAAATTGAAATATGTCTTTTAACAAATTTATTTTGTAGTTTTCCTTTAATTTAATAAGCCTATGAAATTATAAGATACACCTTTTCTTAACCATCTGACTATTGCATTAATTTACTTTAAAGGCAAGGACCATCTTTATACTCTTCTGAACTTATTTTCTATTCTGTCCATTTAACACAATATTAAATATGCAGTAAGTATAATAAAAAATGATTTCAGTGGAATCTACTGAGTTTCATTATATATCCTGGAAGAAAGGAATTCTGTCTCACAAAGTATCTCCATGTATTAGTTCAAGAGCAAAAATTGTTGGTGCTGAAAATTATCTTAATTTATCTTTAATTGAGGAAAATATTTTGGGCATCAGAGCCAGACACCAGGCACTGTTGAATTACAGCACCCTCTAGTGTTTATAAATAAATTTTATTTGTAATATTGTGTACAGATGGTTTCATGATCACTGGTATATGTTATCCCATTAATTTAGGAAAATTAAGCTTCCAACATGCTTCAGGAATTTTTAAATGAATGCTACAAATATTATCTCATTGTGTGTAGGTGGTACTTATATGCATATATGAATGGCAATCAGATATTAGAGAAAATCAGATTCATGAGAGGTCAGATATCACAAAAATTTTTTTATTAAGAAAATTATGGGTTAGGATATATATGTATTTTTTCAGATCTTAGGTTAAAAATATCAGGGTAGTCACGGTTAAGATTGGCAGTTTTGCTTTTAAAAATATTACTATCTACATATGTTAAGGAAACAATGGAATCGATCCATTCGGACTATTTATATTTCATATTTTACACACAATAGTGTACTAGACTACACTCAGATATGATGGAGAACCTTAGTACATAAAATTGATATTGTTATGCTATGATATTGTTTTGTCTCCTGAAACAGATACTAAGGTTACAGTCATTAAGTTAGTAACAACACTTTGTTTCTGCATGTATCTTAGCAGTTGTGTGATTAATTTGTTTGTAAGAACAAGTGGCATAAAATAGGACTTGACTGCAGTTTGGCTTATATAACTTGATTGTACCCTGCTTCATCTGAGTATACATAGGTTGACTCTGGATAACTATGTAGACAACAGCCTTCACTCCTGAAGGAGCTGGGCTTTTTAGAATCTAGTGATAAGTTCATGTTGGCGTTACTCAGGTTACCAGTTTGGTATCTTTACTGTATGGGGAAAATAGCCTCTGGCTTGTGGATGTCAAAAGACAGGTACATCTTAGTGTTAAAAAACATAAATTTAGTAGGCATTGCCCAAGAAAAGAAGGGAGTTCAGGACAGTTTTAACTGTAAAGATTCCGCTTTTATCTTGGTTGGTTAGGCGAAAACTTACAGTCTGATTTTTGCTTTAGGCTCTAAAGTTAGGCATTTGATTCTGTTTATGAATGTTTCATTGTTGTAATTTGATTGTTATTCTAGAATTTCTTTCTCTTTTGAGCTATCTTTAGCAATTGGAATTTTTTGGATCTAGCAGGAAACTTGAGACCGGACTGTTTTCTTACAGATTTCTTACAGACCTCCAACAGAAGGGTAGACTACGGCCTCCTTGAGGTCAGTCTGTGTTTTGAACACCAGCGTAGGCCTCTTTCAAGAGTTTGTTAAGGAAGTCTCCACTTCATGCAGATTAAAGATCAGACAGCTGCTGCCACTGTCATATTTTGAGCCCTTTCTATGTGCTTCATGCTTTATATGACACATTGGGTAGGATGGTTGAGTTATAAATAATGGGATCCAACCTGGACTACATGATTTTCATAAGGACATTTGTTATATATAGATATTCTTGTGTTTTATGGAACCTAAGGACTGACCCCAGGAAGGGACTGGAAACAGGAACCAGATGTCAGAAGCAGAGGCAGCACTCACTCCATTTCCCTGTTGTTTTAGTCTTTTCTTTCTCTGTGGTTGTGGCCATGTAGGGGGTAGAGTGTGTGTGTACCACTGCTCTGGAGATTCATGTCTCTTCTGTTGATGATAAAGCCCTGACAGAGAGTGAACTTGCTCATTCCCAATTCTGAGCTCCCTGGAGGGCATTGTGATTAGCCTAGCTTGGGTCAGGTGTCCAGCTGGGCAATATTGGGGTTGTAAAACACAAAAGCATAGCTGCTACTGAGCCCACCCCACGTGTATAAAACCCCCAAAAAGGTCTTGAGAGCTAGGTAGATATCCTAAAGGGTGTTTATATTAATCTCACGTAATTCACATGATAACTTTATGAGGCAGATATAATTTCTTTTTGTAGATGAGTAAAGTGATGCTGAAAAAAGGTTAAGAAATGTGCCCAAAGTCACACATCTAATGAATGGTGGAGCCAAGATACGAATCTAGGAATGCCTTATACTTCTAAAAAATATATATTCTTATTCTCTTATAATTGACCTTGAGCTATTTGGCTTGCTTTCTTTTTAAAGGATATAAAATATAAATGATAGCTCAATGAATTATCACAAAACAACTACTCATGTAACCGCCAGAAAAAAAGAATAATACTGGAAAAACGAATAAAATGCTGGAAGTTCCCCAACCCCTGTGTCCTTCCCAATCTCTGCCTCCTTACTCCCCATCAAAGTCAATTACTATCCTTTTATGGAATTCTTGCTTCTCATTTTATACTACCTTTTGCTAATATTATGTTTTTGGAATCCATTTGTGTTGTGTGCAGCTGTAGTCTATTCAGTTGTTTTGAGTTTTTAAAAATTGAGGTGTAATTTATTTACAGTAAAATCACCCTTTTTAATGTATTGTTCTGAGTTTTGACAGATGCATACAACTGGATAATCACCATGCTAATCCACCACCACAAGAAGTTTCCTTATGCCCTTTTCTATCCAGTCCCTTAACCATATTCCTGGAAACTACAGATCTGTTTTCCAGTCCCATGGTTTTACCTTTTCCAAAATGTCATGTAGATAGAATCATATTCTGGACCCTTTCGAGTCTGGCTTCTTTTATGGATTTCAGATTCATCCCTGTTGTTACATGTATCAGTAGTTTGTGTTCTTCTTTATTGCTAAATGCTGCTCAGCAATTAAAAGGAACACCAACTACAGATACAAGGGATGCAGGTTGGCTATTCACCAATTAAAAGACATTTGCTTTTGCCCACCAGTTTTTGGCAATTATAAATAAAGCCACTATAAACAATTACATACAAACCTAAGTTTTCATTTTACTTGACTGAAATACCCATCAGTAGGTTTGCTGGGTCATTGGTAGTGTATGTTTAACTTTGTAAGAAACTTTTGGGACACCTGGGTGGCTCAGCGGTTGAGCGTCTGCCTTTGGCTCAAGGCGTGATCCCCACAGTCCTGGGATCGAGTCCCACATCGGGCTCCCTGCATGGAGCCTGCTTCTCCCTCTCTCTCTGTGTCTCTCATGGATAAATAAATAAAATCTTTAAAAAAAAAAAACTTTCAAACTATTTTCCATTAGTCACGGTACCATTTTGCATTCCCACAAATAGTTGTTCATCATTCTTAATTATACTTGGTATTGTCTTTTTAATTTTAGCTCTTCTAGTAGGTATGTAGAAATATCTTTATGATTTTAATTTGCATATCCCTGATGACTGAGGATGTTGAGCATCATTTCATGTGCTTATTAGTAATTCATTTTTCATGAAGTGTCTATTCAAGTCTTCTCATTTTTGAAAAATAGGGTTGTTTACTTTCTTCTTAATTATAAGATTTCTTTATACATTTTTGGATACAAGTTCTTTTTCAGATATATGTGTTGCAAATATTTTTCTTAGTCTTTGGCTTTCCTTTCCTATCCTTTATATCTTTTGAAGAATAGATTTAATGTTAATGGAGTTCATTATTCAATAATATTTTCTTTTATGCTCAATGTCCTTTATGCAATGATTCTTAACCTAATTCAAGATCACAAAAGTTTTCTTTCATTTTCTTCTAGAAGTGTATAGTTTTAATCTTTATGTTTAGGCTATGCTTTAAGTTTGAAGTATAGTGTTAAGTAAGGGTTGAAGTTTATTTTTCCATGTGGGTATCTAGTTATTCCAGCACCATGTGTTGAAAAGATTGGATTCCTCATTGGATTATATAGGCACCTTTGTAAAAAGTCATCCGACCACCGTATATGTGAATCTATTTTAGGCTCTCTTCTGTTGTATTGAGCTGTATATCAGTTTACACCAGCATTATACTATTTTGATTATTGTGGCTTTATACTAAGTTCTGACATCAGTTTATATACACCCTATAAATGTTTTTTTTAAGGTTCTTTTGACTATTCTAGATCCTTTGTGTTTCCATGTAAATTTTAGAATTTCTTTTTCTTTTTTTTTTTTTTTTTGGTCAATTTTTCCCTTCTTTTTTTATGAGGGTTGGGGGAGGGACAGAAGAAGGAGAGAGAGAAACTTAAGCAGGCCCACATGCAGCACAGAGCCTGATGCAGGGCTAAGTCTCACAACCCTGAAATCATGACCTGAGCCAAAATCAAGAGTTGGATGTTTAACTGACTGAGCCACCCAGGTGCCCCACCAGTTTGTCAATTAAAAAAAAAAAAAAAATCCTGCTGAGCTTTTGACTGGAATTGGATTGACTCTATATTAATTTGATGAGTATGGATACCTTAACAATATTGAATCCTCTGACCCTTGAACATACCTCTACATTTATTTAGAATTCCTATAATTTCTCTCTGTATTATTTAATAATTTCCTGTGTAGATGTTTTCTGTACTTTTCATGAAATTTATTCCTAACTATTTTTGTTTTTGATGCTGGTTTAAGTGATATTTTATTTTTATTTTTATTTTTTTATTTTTTTTTTTTTTTAAAAAAAAGACACATTTATTCAGCGTCATGATCAGACTATTACATTTAGCAATCAACAGCATGGGTGCAAAAAAAAAAAATCTACATTAAAACCCTTTGTTGGAATGCTTTACACTTTCCACAGAACAGAAACTAAAATAACCTGTTATACAATTAGTCACAAATACAGTCCTCGAGTTTTTTGCCCATACACATGAGTATTGTCTAAAACATGTCTTCTTTGTAGCAGCTAGGCCCTGCCACCACTGTGCTTGGCTGAGTTCACAAATCTGTTGTAACCTGTAGCTTCCCTGTCACTTCTCTGGCTCTCCTCTCCTGCTAAGCTTTGTTTCCTGGCAGTAATTAAAACCTTCTGCCACTGCCATAGCTGCTGCTGCTGCTGGAACCGCCATAGCCACCTTGGTTTCGTGGTTTGGCAAAGTATTGGCCTCCACCACCATAGGGGCCAGAGCTTCTGCCTCCAAAATTTCCTCCTTTCATGGGTCCAAAATTTGAGGATTGATTGTTGTAATTGCCAAAATCGTTATAGCTTCCGCCACCTCCAAAGTTGCTTCCGTCGTTACCAAATCCGTTATAGCCATCCCCACTGCCACCGTATCCACCACCACCTCGACTGCCACCGAAGCCACCTCGACCACTGAAGTTCCCTCCACGACCAAAGTTGTCATTCCCACCAAAACCACCTCCACGACCACCACCAAAGTTTCCAGAACCACTTCGGCCTCTTTGACTGGATGAAGCACTAGCCATCTCTTGCTTCGATAGGGCTTTCCTTACTCCACAGTTGTGGCCATTCACAGTGTGGTATTTTTGAATGACAATCTTGTCTACAGAGTCGTGGTCGTCAAAGGTCACAAAAGCAAAACCTCTCTTTTTGCCACTGCCTCGGTCAGTCATGATCTCAATCACTTCAATTTTCCCATACTGTTCAAAATAATCTCTTAGATGATGTTCTTCAGTGTCTTCTTTAATGCCACCGGCAAAAACCTTTTTCACAGTTAAGTGGGCACCGGGTCTTTGAGAATCCTCTCGGGAGACAGCCCTCTGGTTCCACGACTCTTCCGTCCACCTTGTGCGCGGGGCGTTCATGGCCGCGTCCACCTCCTCCACGGTGGCGGACGTGACGAACCCAAAGCCTCTGGAGCGCTTGGTGTTGGGGTCTCTCATTACCACACAGTCCGTAAGCGTCCCCCATTGCTCAAAATGGCTCCTCAGACTCTCATCGGTCGTTTCGAAGCTCAAACCTCCGATGAAGAGCTTCCGCAGCTGCTCGGGCTCTTTGGGAGACTCTGACTTAGACATGACGGCGGTGGGAGGGGAGACTTTAACGATGCTTACTCGGCGGCGTCCAGGGGCAGAAAGCGATATTTTAAAAATTTATTTTTAATTTGTTGCTCAACTATAAAAGTACAATTAATTTTTGTATTGACTGTATCTTGGATCTCATTGAATCTGGGTGTTGATCAAATCATACCCAGTCAAAATCCCAGCAGTCTTTTTTGTAGAGATTGACAAAATGATTCCAAAATTAAATTTATATGGAAAGTAAAGGACCTATTTTAGTATTTCTTATATTAATTCTAGTCTCTACTTATAGTGTTTACTAGGAAATCAAATCAAAATTTAAATACACATATGTAGTAGAATCCTCTGTTGTGGAGTTGGGCAAAACAGATTGAGGATTATGAAACTTTGTGATTAAATAATTCACTGAATATTGCTCATAGAAATTATAAAATGATTATGAAGTTTTATGAATCAGAAAGTCACCCAAATGGTTCAAGGAGTGGTGGACAGGGTTTCTCCCCACTATTCTGCATACTGGCATATTTTTTCAAAGTGATTAATTTAGTCATCAGTGTAATTCTATATTAAGTATCTTATTTGCCCACTTTATATTGCTATTTATAATTGTTAGTCATTATAATCATTCAGGAACTCATTAAATTAGAATTTGAGAGCATAAATTAGATGTGATTATTAGATTTATAAAGACAAAACTGATAATTTAATTATCCTGCTCGTCAATTTACATACATTAAAGTTTTATTGTTACAGTTTATTATTGTTTCAAATAATGTGTTGATCATTTCATGGACAGATTTTTTTTTTTTTTTTATAAATTTTTATTTATTTATGATAGTCATACAGAGAGAGAGAGAGAGAGGCAGAGACACAGGCAGAGGGATAAGCAGGCTCCATGCACCGGGAGCCTGATGTGGGATTCGATCCCGGGTCTCCAGGATCGCGCCCTGAGCCAAAGGCAGGCGCCAAACCGCTGCGCCACCCAGGGATCCCTGGACAGATTTTTTTAAGCAATTTATTTCACCACCTACAACTAAACAAATACATCCATTGAATTGGTTTATGACTTTTAAGAAATCAATGTATGTGAATAGTATATGGCAGAATATAGTATTGTATCCTTTTGTGTAAGTAATACTTCTCTGAATATAAATTACTAAATATTATGTTTCCTAGGGACACTAATTTCCAACTAATATTTATTAATATTCAAAACTGATCAAAGCAAAGTTAATTCAAACTCTAAACATATAGGACCCAAAAAATGAAAATTGAAAAAACTCTAAAAATGTTATGGTATTATTTATAAAATAGAACATTAGAACTTAATCTATCGGATGTTTAGGGAATAAATTTTTGAATTATACGGGAAAGTAGATTGTGGGACCTTTAAGGTTTAACTCCTTGATTCTATGTTCTGTAACTCTCTTGGTCTCCTTATGAATTGTAATACTGTTGCTTTGTTCCACTAAATTAAGCTGTAGTGTCTTGAATGAGTTAAATCAACTCATTGTCTATTATCTGAATAGAGGATATTATAGCATAATAATCAAAGGCAGAGTCATTGGAATCAGCCAGTTCCTGAATTTAGAGTGTCTTCCCTTTACTAGCTATGTCCTATGGACAAACCATATGACTTCTTGGATCCTCAGTTTCCTTATCTGTTAATGGGAATAATAATTTCACTTCATAAGGTTATTAAGATAGTTAATTTTTATTTTCCTTATAGGGTCTTAGTTCTGTGCTCAAATACAATAAAGTGCGTAATAAGTTCAACTTAGTGAGAAAGCATATTATATATATTAATAAAAATTATTGTTAGAATTCTATTTTTAATGTATTTTTGGTCATTTGCAAAAATTATCTATTCTACTTTTAGTAATCTGATACTAGAAAGTACTTATTTTATATCTGGTAGTTTCTTATTTGGAGTACTACAAGGAATTGGGAAATGGTATTTAACCAGAAGATGGCAGTAGAATCACATGTTTGTACGTATGGAACAATTTTTTTTTTTTTTTTTTTTTTTTTAATGCTGAAGGTTGAAGTAGTTTGTATCTTCAAATAAATTATATTTGTTTCTTCAGACCAGTGTCAGGAGAAAAGGCTCTTGATGTTGAATTTTTAGTTTAAAAAAGAATGATAAAAATTTTTCACTATATGTGGGTTGCCTTGCTTTAATAAATGTGATAATATGGAATTTTTAAAAAACAGGTAAATATAGGATCTTTTTGAACTGCTGCTCTTCTGGCATATATTTAGCATATTACTAAATGCTTAATCAAGAAATTGAAGGGTCCTAAGAAATCGTAAGGTGTTTGTGAAGATTATTTATGATTAATTAGTAATACAGATAGAGCAGTTTTCATTTATAATTTATCAGTGGGGAAAACTGAATTCAATATTTTAAAATTTGATTTATATATAACACTTTCAGGACTTTATGCTTATTTCATTGTGTTTTTATTTTACCAATAATTATCTTGTAAATATTAACTCATTGTTTAGAACTCACTCTGATAAAATAATATTAGTGTTAAACTATACAGATTTTACTGTGGGGGGAAAAATGAACCTGGTAGGGAACCATGGCCTGAGTTCTTTGCCAGCAGTATCCTTTATGACCGATATCAATTTTGGGGTATGGCTGTTAAATTTATTAGAATATTATTATTTTCTCAAGGCTCATTAATTGATAATTAGAAATTTTGTGATAATTTTTTTAATAGAGCCTAACCGTACCTAAAAATTGCAAGTGAAGTCATTTATGTGAGTTTTCATTTAATCAATATAATATTATTTAAAATGTGGGGTTTTTTTTTTTTCTTTTTTTTTAAAGAGGCGTGAGTAGAGGGAATGGGAGAGAGAGACTTTTAAGCAGACTCCATGCCCAGTGTGGAGCCCAGCATGGGGCATGATCTCACAACCTAGAGATCATGACCTGAGCTGAAATCAAGAGTCGGATGCTTAACTGAGCCACCCAGATGCCCCTAAAGTACCTATATATGTGTATATTTTTTCCTATATATGTAATAGATACATTCTTATAAGGTAGCAGGTAATTAAAAAGGTTTATTTCAAAATTAATTTTCTCATAAAAATAAAAAACAGGAAATTGATAACATTTGATTTTAACTATGTCTTAGTAATATAAATAGTAATTAAAAATTTATATGAAAAAGGGAACATTGTTTCTTCATGAAACAAACATTAATAATTTTCATTTGAGCTACAGATGATATTAATTTATCTAACATTGATTAGTTCTGTTATTTCTCCATGTTTGTTTGAGATTCAGGTATACAAACTTCTTGTCGTACTCAGTGATATTCCGGACTTTGTCCCTTCTTTAATTCTATGAAATTGTCACATATTATTCTGAAAGTACTTACACTAAAGAAAGCCCACATATTGTTATGGAATGCTTTTTTTCAGTGAGATTGATCAACTTCATTTTAACTTCAATATTAAGAGTCTTTCTCCCTCATCTCATGGGATCAGCTTCTAATGTTAATTGATGTTTTCTAGTATGATTTCTCAAAAGTGAAAAGCAAATGAAAATTAATGAAATAGGGGATTTTGAGGGATTTGATCCTAGAATATGTAAATTTGTCACCTGCAAGTAAGTGTGGATGCTGGCTGAGAATTAGTTTGCATCATACTGAGCTGTAGTGGACCTAGCTTAATGGATCTGAACAGTCAGAGATTCAGATACTTGGTAAGCAGTTTAAACTGGGGTGTTTTAAATTAGTATATTATTCTTTTAAATGTTTATTCTTTTACCAAATATATGTATATTAAGCATATGTATGTTGAGAAATGGAGTTAGAGCATCGTATTTTACATTTCTGTTAGGTGATTTAAGGACTACATGCTGTAGGACGATGTTTTGCACTTTTGCTCTAAGATACTGAGACAGGTAATAGTGAGCGCTATGGTGAGACATTAATTATGAATATAAGCATTCTGTGGCCTAGAAATACTACCTTCATTGTCTGTTGCTTGCAATACAAGGAGTTATAACTGCTCTAATTACTTTGCATAAACATGATGTAGACATTTAAATCTTGTATCTAATGATAGGGAAAGCTTTAACTTACCCTTAAAAAATAGTTTAAAAAATAACTAATGTTCATAATGATTTCTCTTTAGTATGCTAAAACACTGTAGTATATATTTTAAGTCATAGAAAATGATTAAAATATATCTCGTATCATTTTAGGTTATGGGTGGGGTTTTTTTCTATCTAGTTTGTTGAAAATTAGATATAATACAACTGTGTTATGCACAAATTAGGTAACTTCTAGTAGTAAAGAGTACATCAAAGTTGCCAAAGAGTTGGCTCTGAATATGAGAAATCCCATTTTTACCTTAGATGTAAAAACACAACTTGAATTTAATGGCCTTTGGCATTCATAGTTTGAAATTTCATCAGAAGGAAACATTTCTCAATAAAAGAATACCCTGTAATATTCAGAATTAGATACATTTCACTTTCCCCAGAATAAGAAATGAATATAAATGAGTTAGAGAGGTGGTTTGAAGTTAATAATAAAGAACAATCAATTGACTTGAGTTGCAGAATTGTTGCTGACTAGTTTTTTTTGAAAAAACTCTTCTGTTATAAAATATCAAGATGCTCGGGGAAATTACAAAAAAAAAAAAAAAAAAGGACACTTTTAAATACATATCTGAGCTGCAAAGAAAGTAGTTGCATGGAAACAATACCACAGTGTGATGGACGGCATTTCTGGCTTTTTCCAGATTGAACTAGAACCGGTGGCATCCTCTTATTGAGTAAAGTGCTGTACTGGTTTAGTTTTGTATATAATGTTTCTAGGTAGTTGCAGTTGGTATTCCAAGCATGCACCTTCCCTAGGCAACAAGTTCAGCAGATTGTCCCCCTTTTCTAGGCCTACTTGACTTATTATAAAAAGTATCAATGAGTTGGGTCTGGGTCCATGATGTGTCCAAGACACCTTAATCCATACATGCCTTTACCAGGAACCATGCTTTATCTTGCTTGCAGCCCCTTTTATCTCTGAGGCAGAAAGTATTTCCACTGTTCCCCTTGCTGAACAGTGGCTCCCAATAGCTCCACTTTCCTCAGTGATAGGAAAGTCTGTTGGAGGAATACATTTAAGGAGCTAAAACACAAGGGGTAAGTAAACGTGGAAGATGAGGCTTCCCGAAATGATAACTCCTGATATAGAAATCTAGAGTTTTGAGTTAGAGTGGGTTTCTGTGAAGGTCAGGACAAAAAGCTGTGGGTCCATTTGTGGGTAGTTAGGCTTAAGAAAATAACTCAGCTTAAAGTTGATTACTCAGCTAAACTTTGGTTAAAGAATGAAAAAAATAACATTTTCAAACATATAAAAGCTGAGAGTATTTTGAATCAATACACCTTACTTAAACAACATCTAAAGTCGATGTACTTCTTGAAGAGGGTAAGGGAGCTGGAAAAGAGGTCTGAATGGAAGGAAGAATGCTGAGCTCTTTAATTAGTAAAAATGGTAGGAAATTTAACAAAAATCGAGTATGTTTTATAATTATGATGGTAATGATGATGATAATTGGGGAAGTTAAAGCACTAATATATTTAATGACAATAAAATATAAGAAGGAGAGGAGGAGGAGGGCAGCCCGGGTGGCTCAGCAGTTTAGTGCCGCCTTCAGCCCAGGGCCTGATCCTGGAGACCCGGGATTGAGTCCCATATCGGGATCCCTGCATGGAGCCTGCTTCTCCCTCTGCCTGTGTCTCTGCCTCCCTCTCTCTCTCTGTGTCTCTCATAAATAAATAAAATCTTAAAAAAAAAAGAAGAAGAAGAAGAAGAGGAAATGTTGGGCTTTAAAGTATTCTGAGGTTTTTTTGAGGGGGGAAGAGTAGTAAGTTTTAATAGTTTTAGACAGTAAAGTATGTATGCATTTTACTTTGAGATTGACAAATTAAAAGAGATTGACAAATTAATACAAATAGAGGAAATAGAAATATTACAGGAGAAAAATGGAATTAAAAAAATCAATGAGGAGGCTGCAAAGAAGTGAAGGTGAAGCAAGAAAAGACAGAATAGAAATTATGAAGTAAGGGGACAATTATAATTATGTTAATTGTAAGAATACATTTAAATAAATTAATTTTATTTAAAAACAGAGATCATCATATTTAGGATAAAAAGAAATCTAACTGCACACAGAACACATAATGAATGACATTAAATAGCTGAGAATAAAAGGATCACCAGGCAACTGCTAACCAAAAAAAAGCTTATAGGGGCTATATTGGTATCAGACAAATAGACTTAAGGAAAGGCATTAGCAAGCATGAAGGAGGTTAAAAGTCTGGCTTGTTAGGAAGTCTAGAGGCATGAAAACTTTCAGTTACCTAGTAGCAGAACTATAATATATATTTTTTAATTTACATACTTAAGAGTTTGATAAATTCAACATTGTAGAGGAAGATTTCAACATCATAGTATCAGAAACTGATAAAAGATCTTCCCAAATGTTTTTAAAGATACAAGCAACATGATTAATAAGCTTGATCTATAGATTCAGCAATTAGAGAGTAAACACTCTTCACAAGCCAAATGTAATATTTTTAAAAAATGACCCATAGTTGGCCAAAAAAAGCACATCGTAAAAACTGTAAAGTGTTAGAATTCTTATGGGATATTTTTTTTTGATCACCATATCATTGTTAGAATAAATAGCAAAAAAAAAAAAAAAAAAGTTTAAAATAGTATCTGTGGGAGTTCTAAAACACACTTTGAGTAATTCTTAGAGTAAATATATCAATGGAAATTTTAAAAACACTTAGAAATGAGTATAGGGCACCTGGGTGGCTGAGTGGTTGAGCATCTACCTTTGGCTTGGGGCGTGATCCTGGGGTTCTGGGATCGAGTCCCACATCAGGCTCCCTACAGGGAGCCTGCTTCTCCCCCTGCCTATGTCTCTGCCTCTCTCTGTGTCTTCATGAATAAATAAATAAAATTTTAAAAAATAAATGAATAATTATGAAAACATTAAACATGAAGAGTAGTAGGATACAGTTCTGATTCTGGTTAGGATAAAATAATTTAATTTACAACAGGCATCTGTGATCTCACCAAGAACAACTAGAAAAACTAGACAAAAATAATATTTTTAAAGACATCAGAGAAGTGCAGAAGCAATGAGGACCATGAAACCAAAAATCCAGATTTGGGAAAACTTCTCAGAGGTGAGCTAAAAATCCATAGCCTCTTTGCAGTGGGTTAATTTACTGATTCTGGGAGTAGGCCCAAAGTTGAAGATCTGAGTTTGGTCCAGGAAGTAGGTCATTGCTTGTGGGTAGAGAGAAACCAGCAAAATTTTTGGTGATTGTGTGAGGTGGAGTAACACAATTGTCACTCAATCACAAAACCAGTTTCCCTTTCAAAATATTTGCCAAATTCTGAAATTAAAGGAGGGCTAACTGCTAAGCAGGAAACCTCTGAAAACTAGAGCTCAATTTACTAGTCTTGTAATTCTCAGGAGATAAAGGTGGACCAAGAAGTGATCTAGAACTTGGAGTTAGTAAATGAGAACCGTTAAACCATGTTTTTAATATGTTCAAGGAAAAGGAAAAAATTCTTGAAAACAAATGAAAAGATAGGGAAATACCAGAGAATATGAATATATCTAAAACAATGAAATGAACACTCTCAAATTGAAAATGTAGTATCTGAACTAAAGAACTCAATGAATGGCTTGATATCAAATTGGATGATCAAAAAACAGGATTAGTGTACTTGAAGACAATTCAATAGAAAATCTCCAAGCTGAAGCAGAGAAAGAAACAAACAGAAAAAAGTAAGAAACAGTAGATTCAGTAAAACAATTTAATGTGTATAAAGTATCTTAAACTAGACTAAAGATTGAAAATAGAGAAGAACCAATGGTTAAAGAGATAATGAGCAAAACTAAGGAAATACATCAAAATACATAGAGTTAACTCTGCTGAACCTAAGCTAGGTGAACCACAACTTGGCACGTCGTAGAATGCTGAAAAAATATAGAGAAAAATCTTTAAAGTCCACCAGAGAAGAAAAGACATGTTACCTTTAATACTAACCTAAACAGTGGAAACCAAAAACAATAAAATAACATGTTTAAAGTGCTGGAAGGAAGAAAACTTGTAATCTATAATTCCATACACAACAAAAATATCTTCCAAAAATGAAGGTGAAATAAGATGTTTTCAGACAGATAAAACAGGATTTGTTGCCAATGCACCTGCACTAAAATAAAAATAAGTGGAGTTCTTCAAGCCAGAAATAAAATGATCTTAAAGGGAAACACAGAAATTCAGTAAGGAGTAAAGAGAAACGGAATAGGTAAGTCTATCATTTAATATAATCACATATTGATGAGACCCCCCCCCCCAAAAAAAGATCTCATTCAGTTTTAAAAAAATGTTTGTAGAATTAAAATATATAACAACAATAATTTAGAATACAGATGGATAAACAGAAATGTAAAATACTATTCTCTTTGGAGAAATGGTAAACATAATCAGTTTGATTAGACTAACAAGTCAAAGTTAGGTGTTCTAATGTCCAAAGTAACCACTATAACGGTAAATATATATTATCACTACCATGTTAAAAGAGGAAAAAAAGATTAATATGATATTTGGTTAATTCAGAAGGAGAAAAGGAAGGAAAAAGGAACATCAAATAGATGGGAAATAGAAAATAGATAATAGTTCTAAATCCAGGTATATCAGTTATATTAAATAAAATTAGACCAAATACCTCATTTTAAAAAAATAGGTGGTCATACTAAATTATGACCTAGCAAATCCATCTTCTAAATAATTACTCTAGAACAAGAGTTGACAAACTTCTCCTAAAGGACCAGATAGTAAGTATTTTAACCTTTGTAGGTCATATAGTCTTGGTGGCAAATGCTCTGCTGTTACAGTGCAAAAGCAGTCACAGATAATGCATTAACAGATGAATGTCTGTGTTCAAATAAAAATTTATTTGTGTATACTAAAGCCTGAGTTTTATGTTTCATTTGTCATTAAATATTCTTTTTTAATTAATTTTTTCAACTATTAAAATATGTACAAACCATTCTTAGCTCATAGGACATACAGGAACAAGTAACATGCCAGATTTGACCTGTGGGCTATAGTTTGCTCCTGTTATAGAACATCTCTTGCACATGTTGACGAGAGAGTCTGAAATAATATTTATTGCAACATTCTTTTTTTTTTTTTTTAAGATTTTATTTATTTGAGAGCCAGAGAGTATGTGAGAGAGAGAGAGAGAGAGCGAGCAAGCAAGCACTAGTAGGGGGGAGGGGTGGAGGAGCAGACTCCTTGCTGATCAGGGAGTCCCATGTGAGACTGGATCCCAGGACCCTAGGATCATGACCTGAGCTGAAGGGAGTCGCTTAGCCAACTAAGCCACCCAGGCACCCTGCAACATTATTTCTAATAATAAATAATTGGAAGCAGATGTCCATTAGTATTGAAATATACAAATAAAGTGGAGCATTTTCGTATTATACCATACAGGTTTTAACAGGAACAAACTAGGTTGGTAATCACGTTGATGTACTTGGATCTCAAAAACATAGTATTAAGTGAAAAAAGCAAGTGGCTCAATTATACGTGGAGTATAATTTATTAATGAAACTATAGAATTTCTACATACTTCTCATGTATACATAGATATGTATGTAGTATCAAAATAAAATGGCTAGAATAATACACATAAAATTGTAGTTGTATGTACCTAATAGAGTGCCTATAGCAGGGTAAGTGCTCAATAATTTTGACAGGTTTTCCTCTGACCACCTCCACCACTACTATTTTATAATTGCTTTTGACTCTACAAAGGTAATTTCTTATATATACAAGCTAGCTGATTTTGTGAACTTTTGGTAAGCCTGCCTACAACTACTAGACAGGAGGTTACTCCTGAAGTCCCTCAGTGAAAGTCAGAGCTTGGTTTTCAGAAATTTTGCTAGAACCACTTGACTGAGTTTGCACAGGAGGTATTCTTTCTAACGGGCGTGTGCATTTTTATACTGTACTGCAAGCTGACAGAAAGTGAGGTGCATTTCAGCCACTGGGCCATAAGTTAATATAACTTCATTCTCTTGGGAGTTAACTCTCTGTTTTGTATCTCATATTATATCTCTTTCCCCTGGTTCATCTTCTTCCCTGTGCTATTTCAAAGTAAGTAGTAGTCAAGGTTCTGTTTTAATATCTTCTTTCACAAGTTTTTAGTTTGATAATTATAAGAATGATGATGCTGCAAGTTTGGAGGGGATCTCATTTCAAGGAAAATGATGCATTAGACTGTCACCTCGTATAACCAGTATTCACAAAAATAAATTGTAGTGACTCTTGGGACCTTTCTGGAGTTGTAATAGCACTTTGTGTTTGTCGAGTACGTTTGAGCTTTCCCTTAGAGTGTCTTTAAACTCTCAGGAATGTCGTAAGGCCCAGGTTTGTCATTTGTATCTTGTACAACGATATGTGTTGTCAATTGCATGAATGCTTGGGCATTTTGAAAAATATAATTTATGAGTAGAAATTTTTCCATCTTTTTTTAAAAAAAACAAGATTGTATTAAGAAATTAATTTGCGGGATGTCTGAGTGGCTCAGTTGGTTAAGTGTCTACCTTCGGCTCGGGTCATGATCCCAGGGCCCTGATATTAAGTTCCTCATTGGGCTCCCTGCTCAGCAGTGAGTCTGTTTTTCCCTCTCCATCCCTACTGCTCGTGCTTGCGCTCTCTTTCTCACCCTCTAAGATAAATAAAATCTTTTAAAAAAAGAAATTGATTTAGTTTTTCTATATACTTCAGTTTCAAGTAATGACTTTGAGTTATCATGTTCAAGAGGCTACACAAACTTTGGCTAGCTTCCTGTTTCTGATACATTTTGAGAATTTCTTCTTAGTTTTTTTTTTTTTTTTGGATTACCCAAGGTGATGTGTCTTGAATTATTTATTGATCCTTCTTAATTAAAAAAAAATTATTTATTTATTTGAGAGACAGAGCATGCACAAGCAAGAAGAGAGGGAGAAGCGGTCTTCCCACTGAGCAGGAAGCCAGATGGCTCAATCCCAGAACCTTGGATCATGACCTGAGGCCAAAGGCAGATGCTTTAACCTACTGAGCCATCCAGACACCCCTTGATCGTCTTAATTTTTAGTTTGTACTTGACATAGCACAGTTGTCTCTGCTTTCTTCTTTGTTCTTGGCTGTATTTCTAGTGTTTGAAAAGGTGCCTTGGTGTTCTGCTCACAGTAAACTTTGTCATTTTATGCACAAATAATCTAATCTCAATATGGTGATAAAGAATTAAAATCAGAGATGGTCTCGTATTAGGACACAGTAAGTAATTTTACAGTGCTATTTCAGGAGTGCTTGGATGGCACAGAAAGATTTTTGAGGGCATCAGTGACAGAATAAAAGAACACAAGAGATGAGGGTTGTAAAGACTTCATAGGTGTTGGAATTTTACCAGCAGTATTTTATTTAGTATGCAGATGATTTGCATAGTATTTCAATTTGAGAAGGTAGCATCACTATATTGGACCCAAAATCCTTTTATAATATAAACAAATTTCATTTACTATGGTTTTCTACAAAAGCACAGTTTAAAAAAAATAGTTAAGTTAAAAAAAAGGAATATACAGCTTTTTCCATGCAGAAATTATTCCCTTGTTATTTAGTTAAATTTTAGTGAAGGATCTTGGAAAAAGATAATAGATATTATAGATACTATCTATAAATAACATCTTTTAGGAGGGACTCAAAATATTAAATAAAATAAATATTAGGATGGCTTTAAGAAAGACAACCTTACCCTTTTGCAAGAGAAAATTTCCCAGTTTCCTTAGGATGGCAGCCATATAAATTAACATTTGTAGTTTTCTTACTTTCTGAATTAGACTAATGGCATGAACTACTTGATCAACAGCCTGATTTGGGAGATGAGGCTTAGAAAGTGGGGAAAGCACTCATTCTTCAAGAATGGAAGATACCTTACAAGAAGTGGGGGGGGAGGTGTCCTTTGGAGGCTTGGTGGTGAAAGGAAAGAAAGAAGCAGTCGAAGATTAGAGTCCAAAGGAAATAAGATAAATTTTTTAAAAAGATAAATTCTGTTTGCACCACCTGTACCACAAAAAGTACCATTTATTAGTCTGTACTTCACCATGGCCACAGAGGAGGGTGCTCTTGAACTGAGAATCCTTAATAAAGCCAAATTAGCTCTCTTCTCCTCATCACAGGGTAACTTGCTATTGCTGATTCTGGAGCAACCCAATACAAATAATCTTTAACGTAAAAAGAAGCCAGGATCTGCATAAAGTTGCTGCTATAAGAAAACAAAATTAAAAAACACCTTCTTCACACACACACACACACACACACACACAGAGGGGGAGAGGGAGGGAGGGAGAGAGAGAGAGAGAAGAGAGAGAATGAAAGGAAAAATAAAAAGAGAAAGGCCACAAAAAAAGAAACGTGCAATACAACACTCGATTATGAATAACCTGTATTAAACAAGCAATTGCATTATGAAGGATGCTATGAATCAGAGTTCCAAAACTCAACAATTGAAATGGACAAACAAAAAGATGTATGAAACAGGAGCTGATTGAAGTCTGGAAGGAAATTGACAGAAAAAGACAAAAATCATTTCAGAAATGAAAACTAAATTACAAGGTACCCAAGGGAAGATAGATATTACCAAAAGTTCAATAAGACACATAAAGAATAGAAATGAAAAAGTCAAGAAAATGAAACTGAAATAAGAGAGCTGAAAGGATCAGAGAAAGAGTGATGGAGAAAATCCAATATATTTAGTTCAAGAACTCAAACTAGAAAAACAAATGGAAAATGGACAGATATAATGTTTAAAATTATAAAACTTTTCTGAAATAAAAGGAGATCTTCATCTCCATATTGAAAGGAGTCCTGTTTGCCTGGGAGAATTAATCTAGAACAACTAACTTACCTATATATATCTGAGTATTAGAAGTTAAAAGGATATATCTGAGTATTAGAAGTTAAAAGGATAAAGAGACCACCCAAGCCTCTTAACATAAAACATAACATAAAAGCCAAACATAAAAATAAGTATAAAATTTAAAATATATTAAAAATGAAAATAATTAAATGGAAAGGAAGTCAGCTTTGATACTTCTAACAACATATAAAGTAAGAATGACAGACAGTTTTAAGAAATTCAAAATGAGAAATAATTGTAATTGATTGTGAAAACACTGAATAAGTAAAAAACTTCTAAGTCCATAGTGATAAGTCATACAAAGATTACTTGTGAATTGTACTTTGAGTGACTTTTAAAAAATGTCCTGCAGTTATTAAAGTTTTCATACCTACCCTTGGTTGATACATGCTAAACTGTTAAGATGTGAACTGTTGTGATATCTGCAACTTACTTTCAAGTGTTTCAGAAAAAAATAAAACAACAACAAAAAGAAACTATAGAGATGTGTCTGGAATTTTCATACTAACTATTTGACACTTTTAAAAAGTCACTCAAGGGGTGCCTGCCTGGGTGGCTTAGTTGGTTAAGCATCCATCCAACTCTTTGTTTCAGCTCAGGTCTTGATCTCAGGGTTGTGAGATGGAGCTCCGCTTCACGCTTCACACTGGGTATAGAGCCTACTTTAAAAAACCATCTGTTCTCCCCACATTTGTCCTTGGCAACCATAATTCTGCTTTCTGTCCCTATAAAGCAATGTTTTGAGATGATTTTTTTTCATCATGAGTGAATCTTCAAAATTCCCCCAAATTAATTAATTTTATACTAATTCTGCAAGACCTACACAAGCTTTTACCTAGTTAAGAGGCTGTTTAAGCTCTTAAATAGGCAAAATTGTGTCCTTGTTTATCTGCCTTTTTCTCGAGAGAGATTCCACATTTCTCATCAAATTTCTTAACCGCAGCCCTAAAGACTCAGACCAGTCTGGTTTGATTATTTTTCAAGACAAATCAAGGTTTCAATTTTTAAAATTTAATTTTTGTTGGTAGGTTGCTGTGTAGTTTACAGAAAAAATGGGTAAAGGAGGCTTAAATATGTTTAGGTCTTACTGTTTTGAAATATAATGATTTCTTATTTCAAATAGGGTCAATAATTTCTAAAAAACATTATTTCTAATTCTCATTTGGGGAGATTTTATTTTTATTCTTTTGTCTACTATTTTATACTCTACTAAGTCTGTATTATGTCAACTCTGCATCTCGTTAATGTAGATATTAAAATATTTTTTATATAAAATAGCCTCTCAGTTACTGTTGTCTTCATTTTATTCATATATTCATTTAGCAAACATTTATTGAGTATTATATAGTAAACATTGCATATACAAGAAAGAATAAGACATGGTTTTTGTCTTGAGGGAGGTGAAAAATATATCTAGACAGGTCTAAATAATTATATTTGAAAGAAGAGTGAATAAAGAAGGACTTGGTGGTTGGTCCAAACAGGAAACAGAATGGGGAGCATCAGAGAGGCACAGAGCTGCAAGGCACACTGGCAGGTGGCCAGTAGTTGGATGTGGCTGAAACAGTAGACTGGTACCCAGAGAAGAAGTTGCTAGAGATGGAGGTTGAATGTGGTTGGAGCCAGGTTTTGAAGACCTTTAAATACTATGTTGAAAAGTACACACTATAAACAGGGAATTCTTAAATATTTTTAAGTCTCAGAGTGAAAGAATCTGAGAGTATCAGATGATATTAGCCAATCTTGTTACGTCGTAATTAAAAGCATTCTGAATGTACTTATAGCTGTGTCATTTAAAATGATCACTAGGTCATTTCCCATAGATTTTACTAAATACTGATTATTTCAGAAACATTAAATATAGATTTTTAATAGTTTTAATGTTTGGCATATTTAAATATTGGCCATATTTTAAAATAGCATTGACCTTAGCTGTGTGTTTTTTAATTCCTTTTTTTTCAGCTATAAGAAAGACCGGATGGATGAGGAACTAATGGAACCTCTGAAATATGCTGAACAACTTCCTGTAGCTCAGATAATACACCAGGTTTGCTTTCCATTTTATTCTTTTGAAAGAAACAAGATATTTAATCTTTGAGAAGTAATTGCCTTTGTAAGGTTTTTCAAAATCAATGTGGTATAGCTGAAAGGCATTCCAAGCCATCTATCCATATTTAGACTCCACCTATTACTGCTGGAAGTCTCATTCAAAGCACAATATTAAAAGGCTACTTGCTGTGTATAGTGGAATTCTTACTTATATAAAATACAGGGTAAAATCAGAATTATCTTTTGTTCATTACTTAACAACAAGACGTAATTTCAGAAAACTTTGATTTGAACCACTGTAGCACTTGTTAGTGACAAGGAAAAGAGCTGAGAAATTGTCATTTGGTATAATTTTTTTGATTAGCTAAAATAAGAAAACAATCTTTCCTTACTTCCTTCATCCTACTCCATTATCAGCCCTTATAAAGTGTAATTCTAAATGTCATGTGGGCAGGGTTTTTGTTTTTTTTTTTCATTTCCAATTATAATGGTTCTATCATCCCTTCTGCATAACTGTAGTATTAGAGAAGACAGGAAGACAGTGTGGTAGGTATTTCAACTAAGATTTTATAGTGTGATTTTGAAGAATATAAAGTCTGGCTCTGCCCTGGCCAGAATCTGAGAATTTTAAATGGTCTGCTGTTAAAGAGTCTTGGTCTTCAAAACTACTAGATTTTTTCAAAATCTGTAGATTATAGAAAATATTAAAAGCCCTTAAATATCAAAATATGTCAGAATCTTAGTGACTGTTAATTATTATTATGAATCTTTCCTTACGTCTTTGTCAACCAAAAGAATTTTCGTTTCGCTAATTTGGTTAGAAGAAGTTCTGGTTTGAGAGCTTATTAAAAGAAACAGGCTTTTTAAATTTAAAATGTTGGCTATCTGGATCTTTTCATTGACATTAAAATCTAATATGAAATCCTATGAGAAATTATATATATATTATATATATATTTATATATATATTATATATATATTTCATTCATTCATTCATTCATTCAACCAGAAATTTCCTGCTTTGGGAAGCCTATCTGTGTTTGGTAACCAGGTTCGGTCTGTATGTCAGGAATTCCCTGGTGTTGTCAGAGCTTAAATGACCTAACAGCCTGCAAATGTCACATTTAAAATTCTGTCTTCATGCCTGGCTCTCAGCATAAATGAATTAAACAGCAGAGCTGGCAGCAAGTCAATATGTTCTTAACAGTAAGAGTGAGCAACGAAACAGTTTGTGGTTTGTTCAGAATAGGTAAATAGAATCTGCCCGGAGCAGTTCACCTGGAATAAAATCTGAAACAGGAAACAAGAATTAACCTTTAGGATGGTTGACCAGATGAAATGTCAGTCATATTTTTATAGCATGAAGGAACCAGTAAACTACGCTTTACGGAACAGCCGCGTTTCACTATTATACACTCTATGAATTCACAGATGAAAACTTTTGACCCGGGAAAAAGTTTATTTTGATATCTTTGGCAGCATAAGAAGCTGTATTGATTTTAACACTGAATTATAACATTATAACGAAAATTGTATAGTACCTGAAGTTACAAAATCCCAATTTTTAAGAAATTTGCAGGGTGCAGATGTATTTTCTTTTATTTTTCTTGAATAAAATTAATTCTGTTCTCAAGAGGTAATCAGGAAAGGGCATTTTTAAACCAGGCTTATTTATTCTTCTTGTTATTTCCTTTTACTGACAGTTCTACAACTTTGGGACTGTTACTATTACCTGTCCAAGTGGTCGTTAAGAAATATAGGAGTTATGTTGCTAGAAGGTCACTTATAAGTGAATTACTTGAACAGTTTTTTCCTCTAAGAAAATAGTAATACATGTGATAATTAGGCTCAGCCAATCTCTCAAAAGCTTTTTAATCTGTAATATCCAAATTATAGCATAATTGTCATATATATGTAACCTCCACCTGTTACTGTTTCTATACTATACTAAAATAACCATTTTCCCATAGAAAATAGTTGATACAGTATATATGACTTTTTAGAAGCCGTAATTCAGTAGAACAAATATATTTTTTCTATATTTTCTTAAAATTGGATTGATTTTCTCATCAACCAACCTCTTTCCTTTCCTCTTGACTAATGATAGAAAGTTTAATCTAGGCACTTACACTCTAGATTTTTTCCCTCTTCTACTCCTTCTTGGGATGATGGAATCACAGTTTAGGTAATAGGGGTGGTTGATATGGCTTCACTGGGAGATTCAAAGTATACCTATTGAGATATACTGTTATATTGTGTTGTTTGGGATCAGCATCAGTCTTTTCTAGTAATCACTGAGATGGTTAGTGTCCACAGCACACCTGTAATACTTAATGTACAACCTCTGCACATGGCTAGAGCACTAGCAATGTTAGAGGAAGAAATCAGGGTTGACAGTGGCAAAGACCAGCTCTTTATTTGTTGTCATTCCTTATCTATCTTTTTTTTATCCCTCTTGCTGTCTTTCTCACCTTCCTTTCTTACTCCTTTCCCCTATATTTCCTTCTGTTTGAGTACTAAGCTAGAATTATATAAACTCTTCCCAGATGTTGGTGAATTTTGTTAGTATTTTCATTGGAAAGTGCATTTATTTATTTATTTTAAGATTTAATTTATTTATTCATGAGAGACAAAGAGATAGGGGCAGAGACAGAGGCAGAGGGAGAAGCAGACTCCATGCAGGGTGCCCGATATGGAATTTGATCCCAGGACTGCAGGATCACTACCCGAGTGGAAGGCAGATAGATACTCAACCGCTGAGCCACCCAGGGATCCCTGGAAAAGTACATTTAAATGCAGTATCTGTTACATAGTGGATACTGGACAAGTATGATGACTATTGATTGTTGAACTTAAGGATCTTTAACATGCTAAAAAAAACTAAGAGAGTTAAAGGATCTCCAAAGATCATCCAGAGATTGTTGACAACTATTCATGATTTTCACGTTCCTTTCATAGCCAACAATGGTAGTATTAATTAAACATTTTTGAGTACATATGCAAATTGTAGCATTCATTATATTAACAATTTAGGCAATCTAGTGTCCTACAACAAAATTTAAAAAGTACAAATCATAGGAAAGTGTAAATTGGAATTACTGATATAAGGAACATTACTATATAGGAAACTACAACTATCTTTTTAAGGATTTATGAAGTTTTTTAGGACTTAAAATATTATGAAGAAAAAAAAAATATTATGAAGAAATAGAAAAACACATACAAAGAAAGTAGTTTGGTTAACTTTGTATGCTTATATTGGTGATTTCTCTTTAAAGGTGATTATTTGGGGAAAAAATTAAGTTGATTTATTTGGGGCACCTGGATGGCTCAGTCAGTTAAGCATCTGCCTTTGGCTCAGGTTGTGATCCCAGGGTCATGAGATAGAGCCCTATGTCCCTCTCCCTTTACCCCTCCCCTTGCACTAAATATACAGAAAGAAATAATAAAATAAAATATCTAAGCCTGTACATTTAGATATACAAAATGACACTAATAGAAAAATGTAGGTAAGTCTCATGTACAGAATACACAGATCATCTTGTTACCCTAGAAACCTCAGAATGTATATGGATTATACAAATGATAAAGGTCACATCACAGACCGACCAGTGGCAAAATAAAGAACCATTTAATAAATGATGCGAGGACAATTGATTATTTTTTGGGAGGACTAGATTCTTGCTTTATTACACATGGAAAAAGTAAATTCTAATTGGATTATTTATCAATACAAAAAAATTGAGAACATCAAAATAATGAGAAAGTATGTTGGTAAATATTTGTAAGTAAGGACTTTCTAAGCATGGAAAACTGAAGGAAAATTGACATATTTGACTTAGTAAAATGTAAAAGTTAACACTATCACAATGAAAAGGCAAATATCAAAGTGGAAAAATTTTTCCTCACAGAATTAATACTTTAATAAATTACTTACAGAATTACAGAATTAATTACTTTAATAAAGTAATAATGAAAAAATCTAACCCTCTGATACAAGAGAGACAAAGAGCTTATACAGACATGCTTCAGAAGTTTATTTCAACTTCAAAATAGCTAGTATACTGATGAAAACATGTTAATATTTAATATTCATCAATACTTTAAGAATTATTCATTTCAACCATAAAGTACCACTTTTAAAAAATCCCTTAGGTCAGCAAAGATGTGAAGATTAGTAATACTCAGTAATGACAAAACATACACACTACTGTAGAGGAGTGTACATTAGCACAGATCAAGGACAATATGGTAATTTGTACCAAAATTTGTAAATATGTTTATGACTTATGTTTAAATCACATGGTCAGTTGAATACACATGGTTTATTCTTCTTCCTGAAAAACTCTACTAAAGTGATAGTAAAGACATAAAAATATATAAACTCCAAAAGACAAAATGTGAGAGGAGAGAATAACAGACAAGAGGCAGTAAAAATTGAAAGAAGAAATGTAGTTAGTTGAACAAATGGTGACCAACTTAGCAGAGTGGAAAAGCTGAGCCCTAACTTTCATCATGGGGAAGACCTGTAAGAGCAAGCCAGTTTGTCCTGTAGAACCCTGGAAAGGCAGGCACCAGGTTGTGTGCAAAGAGGAACTCCCAGTGTCCTCTTCCTATTTAGTTCTCAGAACACTGAGAACTCATTGCCATTAAAATTTCATATGCCATCAGACTGAAGGTTGGAGAATTCCTTCCTGAATATACTAGCCTAATAGAAAAATAATGTACATTTTAACTTCATAGGACCCTAAGTCCTTCATACTCAAGTCGTGCTGGTTTATCCCCCTGGTAGTCTCAGTGGTTGATAGGTGCTGCTAATGCATGATTGCTGTTTTATTTTTTAACTCTGAATATACAACTAAGAATTACCAGACTGTTGAACAATTTCCTTATTTTGAACAGAAGAAAAAAATTTTTTTTAAAGATTTATTTATTTATTCATGATAGACACAGACTGAGAGAGAGAGAGGTAGAGACATAGGCAGAGGGAGGAGCAGGCTCCTCACAGGGAGTCTGATATGGGACTCGATCCTGCATCCTGGGATCAGACCTGAACCGAAGGCAGGCGCCCAACCGCTGAGCCACCCAGGCGTCCCGAACAGAAGAAAATTTAATAACACTACCAGCCCCTTAGAAGGAAATGAGAAGATATTTTATTTATGAAATAGGATACTATATGGAAAAGGAATATTCCAAAAACAAGGAAGAGCTCTTGGAAATTAAAAGTATGAGAGTAAAAATAATTTCAGTTGAAAGTTTTGAGGGCAAAATTGAAGAACTCTCTCGAAAGGTAGGACCACAAGACAATAAGGAAAATTGGAGGAAGGGTAAGAAAATTGGAGAAACAACTGTTAATAGTTCTGTATAAGTCTCATATTTCTTTACATCTTGTGAGCAGAAACACTGATAGGCTTTTGTTCTGGATTATGTTGTAAATGTTTGTACAGTGAGCAGACTTGGGAAACAGAGATAGTGACTCCTTTAGGAACAAAGGGCAGATTTGTTTGCTCTGCAGTATGATAAAGATAAAGGTAACGATGGGACAGATTTGTTGCAGCTTCTTTTTTTTTTTCTTAAGATTTTATTTATTTATTCATGAGAGACACACAGAGAGAGGCAGAGACATAGGTAGAGGAAGCCCAATGTGGGACTTGATCCCAGGACCCTGGGATCACGTCCTGAGCCAAAGGCGGACACTTAATCACTGAGCCACCCAGGGGTCCCTGTTGCAGCTTCTTATACAAAAAATTTCATAGATCAATGGAACAGAATAGAGAACCCAGAAGTGGACCCTGAACTTTATGGTCAGCTAATATTTGATAAAGGAGGAAAGACTATCCACTGGAAGAAAGACTGTCTCTTCAATAAATGGTGGGAAAATTGGACATCCACATACAGAAGAATGAAACTAGACCACTCTCTTTCACCATACACAAAGATAAACTCAAAATGGATGAAAGATCTAAATGTGAGACAAGATTCCATCAAAATCCTAGAGGAGAACACAGGCAACACCCTTTTTGAACTTGGCCACAGTAACTTCTTGCAAGATACATCCACAAAGGCAAAAGAAACAAAAGCAAAAATGAACTGTTGGGACTTCATCAAGATAAGAAGCTTTTGCACAGCAAAGGATACAGTCAACAAAACTCAAAGAACAACCTACAGAATGGGAGAAGATATTTGCAAATGACATTATCAGATAAAGGGCTAGTTTCCAAGATCCATAAAGAACTTATTAAACTCAACACCAAAGAAACAAACAATCCAATCATGAAATGGGCAAAAGACATGAAGAGAAATCTCACAGAGGAAGACATGGACATGGCCAACATGCACATGAGAAAATGCTCCGCATCACTGGCCATCAGGGAAATACAAATCAAAACCACAATGAGATACCACCTCACACCAGTGAGAATGGGGAAAATTAACAAGGCAGGAAACCACAAATGTTGGAGAGGATGCGGAGAAAAGGGAACCCTCTTGCACTGTTGGTGGGAATGTGAACTGGTGCAGCCACTCTGGAAAACTGTGTGGAGGTTCCTCAAAGAGTTAGAAATAGACCTGCCCTACGACCCAGCAATTGCACTGCTGGGGATTTACCTCAAAGATGCAGATGCAATGAAACACCAGGACACCTGCACCCGGATGTTTCTAGCAGCAATGGCCACAATAGCCAAACTGTGGAAGGAGCCTCGGTGTCCATAGAAAGATGAATGGATAAAGAAGATGTGGTCTATGTATACAATGGAATATTACTCAGCCATTAGAAACGACAAATACCCACCATTTGCTTCAACGTGGATGGAACTGGAGGGTATTATGCTGATTGAAGTAAGTCAATCGGAGAAGGACAAACAGTGTATGTTCTCATTCATTTGGGGGAATATAAATAATAGTGAAAGGGAACATAAGGGAAGGGAGAAGAAATGTGTGGGAATGTTGTCAATGTGGGAAATATCAGGAAGGGAGACAGAACATAAAGAGTCCTAACTCTGGGAAATGAACTAGGGGTGGTGGAAGGGGAGGAGGGCGGGGTTGGGGGTGAATGTGTGACAGGCACTGAGGGGGACACTTGATGGGATGAGCACTGGGTGTTATTCTGTATGTTGGTAAATTGAACACCAATAAAAAATTAATTTACTAAAAAAAAATTTAAGATGTCCTCATCTGTGGATTTCCTGATTTGTTGCATAAACTTACTAATTATGCAGCATCTGCCTAGGCCTGCCACCGCATTGTCCCTGTGGGACTTGGGATGCAAGGAGAACTGGCACAAACATGAAGAATTTCATGCTGCCGTGACTAATAAAGTTCCTTGTCTCTGACCCAGGGGTTCTATGTCTTCTGCCATTAAATTGCTGCAGGCCTACCTATTGCCCTGGAAGCAGGGTAAAATTTAACACCCTTTACAATTTTACAATAACTAGTGAAGTCTCACATCTGAGTAATCCAAGTACTAAAAAAAGAGGACAGAAAAAATGGAGAGGAGGATATATTAAAGAAATAATATAAGAAAACTTTTCCAGGGGATCCCTGGGTGGCGCAGCGGTTTGGCGCCTGCCTTTGGCCCAGGGCACGATCCTGGAGACCCGGGATCGAGTCCCACGTCGGGCTCCCGGTGCATGGAGCCTGCTTCTCCCTCTGCCTGTGTCTCTGCCTCTCTCTCTCTCTGTGACTATCATAAATAAATTTTAAAAAAAATTAAAAAAAAAAAGAAAACTTTTCCAGAACTCAGTGGCTTACTAAGTGATGAGTACTATGAAACAAATAGACCTCATATCAAGTAACATCATTTTGAAATTTTAAAACAGTAAAAAGTGAAAAGGAGACTCTAAATATTTCCAGAATGGGAGGGGGGAAAGGCTACCATCAAAAGAACAAGAATCAGAGCATCATTACACTTCTTGATAGTAACACTGAAGTGAGAAAGCAGTGGAATAATGTCTTTGAATTATGTGAGAAAGTATTTCCAATTTAAGATTCTATTCACTGCTAAATTATACTTCAAATATGTAGAAGAGGTATTCAGAGTTAGAAAAATATTTTTTTCATCCCTTCTCAAGAAGTTACTGAGTGACTTATTGAATGAATGAATGAATGAATAAACCAAAACACCTGAGAACATACCATCTAGGATACAAGAGACTGACTCATCAATGTGAGATGCTAGTGAAACTCCCAGATTGATGGTGAAGGAAGTTTCAGATAGAACAGAAGCTGTAGTCTTTAAATACAGACTCTTCAATCATATGTAAGTAAAACTTGCGGGGGTTGGGGGGAAGCTGGGGAAGGGGAGAGTATGAACTGAAACAGGATGATGGAGTGCTCCAAGGTGATTGTCTGTGGGACCAGTAGAGTGATGACAAATTATCTGATGTGTTTAGCCATACTAAGAGATGGTTTAGTATTATCTTAAGAGTAGATTTAGTAATAGCTACACAGAAAATTAAGCCAACAGGGAGTTGAAGTAAATATTAACTTCAGGAAAAAAGGTCGTGTAAAAAAAGATAGAGAATCAGAGTGTATTTTGTGGCTCAACTCAAACAATAGTTACATAGTTATAAAATGAAACAATTGACTGTTTTACCAGAAATTTTAATGTAAATATAGGTGGAAGATAGGAAGAGGAGAACTGATAAGGAGAGGGGATGAATAGGGAGCATGATGATATCAAGAAACAAACTTATTCGGCATAGGAAATTAGTAGTTACAGTGTCTAACATGGCAAAACAAGTCAAATAATGGTATAAGCATATTATCTAGAAAAGTTGGAGGTAAATATCAGAAGAAACAGGTAACTCTGAGATGGTTAACTGAGGCAGGAGAATTGGCGATGAAGTAGTAATAGAACTATTAGTTTTTGTTATGAAGCTCTAGTTAGCTTCTAGAACAATGTTCAGGCAATACTTCACTAAATACAAAATTTACTAAAAATAAAACTTAAATGAAAAACAATAAAGACAAGTCAATGAAGCCTTATGTTATTTCTTTGAAAAGATAAAATTCATAGTACATTTAGCTAGCCTGAGTAAGAAAATAGAAGTTCCAAAATCAAGAATTAAAGAGGGAGGATCACTACAATCCCTTTAGAAATCAAAAGGATTATAAGTAAATTTTATGAAGACCCTTATCCCAACAAATTAGATGACTTAGGTGAAATGGACAAATTCCTAGAAAAATACAAATATTAAAAATGACTTGAAACAGAAAAGCTGGGCAGCCCCGGTGGCTCAGCGGTTTGGCGCCACCTTCGGCTCAGGGTGTGATCCTGGAGACCTGGGATCGAGTCCCACATCGGGCTGCCTGCATGGAGCCTGCTTCTCCCTCTGTCTTATGTCTCTGCCTCTCTCTCTCTCTCTCTCTCTCTGTGTCTCTCATGAATGAATAAATTTAAAAAAAGAAACAGAAAGCTAAATAGACCTTTTTCAAGTCAAGCAATAAGTTTGTAAATTAAAATCTTACCACAAAGAAAAGTCTAGACAGTGATGGCATCAATGGTGAATTCTATCAAACATTTAAGTAAAAAATAATACACCATCTCAGACAAGTGAAGAGGAGGGAATGCTTCCCAACTCATTTGGTGAGGCCAGTATACCCTGATATCAAAGACATCATAAGAGATGAAAACCAGGGATCAATATCCCTCATGAGCATACACACAAAACTATAACAAAGTATTAGCACAGGAATAAGAGACCACTTGTGTCAGGTCAAACAGCTAGTCTGCGGTAAAGCCAAGAGTTGAACATGGTCAGTTTGCACCAGAGCTTGTATTGTACTCTTACACACTGATACATTGTGCTGTGAAGACAACAAAGATATGGTGTGAATTTAGTAAATACTGACTGAATGTAAACCTCCAATGAGTCTGTCTGTTTTTGGTCCTGATGATTATTGTCCCCATGTAGGAAATTAAATTTATCTTACTATCTCAGCCTATTTCTGATAAGCATATATATGCATGACTTAAACACTTTGATTAGAAAACTTTCAATAGATGCTTTCCTGGAATTTAAGATGTAGGAGAAATCTAATTCTGGGACTCAATAGCATGAAACAATTTTATTTTCTTCATTAATTCCAGACCCTCCACTAAGGCAAAAGCTCTGTGTAAACAAAGGTACAAGCCATGTATGCTTTAAAAAACTTCAATTTACTCAAATGTTTTGTGTCAGTGAATACTTTGCCTTAATAGAGATGTATTATCTACTACCCCCCGACTATGTTCTTTTTTATTTTTATTTTTTTTTAAGATTTTTATTTATTTATGACAGACACAGAGAGAGGCAGAGACACAGGCAGAGGGAGAAGCAGGCTCCATGCAGGGAGCCCGATGTGGGACTCGATCCCAGGTCTCCAGGATCACACCCCAGGCTGAAGGCGGCGTTAAACCGCTGGGCCACTGGGGCTGCCCCCGACTATGTCCTTACTCATATTCCAACCTTTCTCTGAATCCCCCAATTTCAATTATAAGGCTCCTTAGAATCCTTTAATATTTTTAAAGATTAGTTGGGCAGCCCCAGTGACCCAGCGGTTATATATATATAACCGGTTAATATCTATTAAAAAAAAATATATATATATATTAAAGATTAGTGGATTGCAAGGTCTCTGTTTTTTAATGCATCTCTGCACAGTGTACATGATGATGATGCAGTTTAACCCTACTATTCTCTTTCATTCACACAAGCTGCTCAAAAAATTACCATAGAACTCTGTATCCATTAAGGATTAAGTTTACTACAGAGAGGTATTGGAGAGTGGCCTATCAGGCCCCGGTTTAAAACATAGAAGGTTATTGTGCAAATGTTTCATCTGTGCTTTTTTTTTTTTTTAAGATTTTATTTATTTATTAGAGACAGAGCGAGAGAGAGAGAGGGAGAGGGAGGGAGGCAGAGATACAGGCAGAGGGAGAAGCAGACTCCATGCAGGGAGCCCGACGTGGGACTTGATCCTAGGACTCCAGGATCACGCCCTGGGCTGAAGGCAGCGCTAAACCACTAAGCCACTGGCGCTACCCTCATCTGTGCTTTCTTAATTCCTTTTTAGTCCTAGATAAAAATGTTTCCAGTATAACCAGTTTATATAGTGTCCTGGTATTATATCCATTGGTTTTCTTTGGGAGTACTCTTGGCATGTGAGCGGAACAGTTCTTTCACTGTGCAAGACTGGCCTGGGCATCACAGAATATTTGGTATTCCTGGTGCCATTAGTGCTTCTCAGTCATTTGATACCAAACAATGCTCTCACCTTTTCTCAACTCCTCCCCTTGTTGAGGGCAAGACTTCAGGTTGAGGACGACTATTGGTAATTATTTGCAATAATGCCCATAGAACCTTTTATTTGTCTAATCTAGTCTCTTAATCCTCTAATTATGATATTTAAAGATAAATATAATTAGGATCTCTGCTCACTTGTCTAAATTCTGAGATACTGTCTTAGACTCTGCAATTCTAGCTTCTGTCACTATATGAAATGGATTTGTATCATTTTTCATTCTTCTGTCCTTGTTTATGATTACTCTTCTTCATCTTGTTTTACTGTAGCTATTTCAGCATTTTAAGGTTTCTCTATTCCAATAATACCTACCTCATTAAAGCTAAACTTTACTAAAGTTTGACTGAAATGTCTATCAAGTGGAAAATCTGACACCATTTTAGAAATGTGCCTATTGAATTATCGATATCTGGAAACTCATCAAAAGGTTGCTGAATCCATATCACTCTCTCTGCCTAGGGACTGACTAAGATTGCTTTCAAATCTTATAGAGCTTTCCCTAATGATTGCAAATTTAAAGCGGAAGCCTAATGGAAAATAATATACTGTTCATTTATTTTCGTTCAAATTATAAGGCAAGTAATAAAAATTAAACTACTTGAAGGTCATGTGCTGTTCTTTTAATATCAACTGGAATATGATTTTAAATTTATATAAATTAACCTCTGCTTTCATATTATAACTTATGACAGTCACTTCCAGAATGTCACTTTTCAAGGGAGAAATGAAATGGTAAAGCTGTTTGAAAATAGTGATCAATATTTCAATACTGGTATTTCATCAACTTTATATAAGTTTGAAAAATTTGGTGCATCTATAAATTTGTCATCATAGTTTTTGATATATTAAATTTCTGTATTAGAAATGAAAAATGTGAGGGGCTCCTGGTTGACTCCATTGGAGGAGCATGCAACTCTTGATCTCTGGATTGTGAGTTCAAGTCCCATACTGGGTGTAGAGGTTACTTAAATAAATAAATATTTTTTTAAAAAAGAAAAATGTGAGCCTCACTAGTCATTAAGTATTCCAAAATAATAATAATAAAAAATACCCGTTTTCACTGAATTTGTAAAAGTTTTTTAAAATAAGAATAGTCGATTAGTGAAGAGACAGTGTGATGGGTGATGAGCATGCTCATAAATTGCTGATGGGATTGTTAAATTAATACAGCCCTTCTCAAAAGTAGTTTGTTAGTGTGTAATTCTAAATAGTAATTCTACCTCTAGGATTTTATTCCAGAAGAAGGAATAATAACAGTAATTCTACCTCTAGGATTTTATTCCAGAAGAAGGAATTAGGTTAGGACAGAAAGATTTATGTTTAAAACTGTTAACGTTTGTTATAGCATTTCTTAGGAAATAACATAATGTAATAGAGTGAACTGGAATTGAATCCAAGTTTCACCATTTAGTAACTGCCCAGTTTCTGGCAAGTCTCTGTCTTTTGTTGAAAGAGAGAGAGTGTGTGTGCACGCACATGCGAGTAAGCGGGGAGCGGCAGAGAGAAAGGAAGAGAGAGAATCTTAAGCAAGCTTCATGTTCAGCATTGACCCTAGTGCAGGCTGAAATCTGAGCTGAAAACAAGAGTTGGACACTTAACCATCTGAGCCACGCAGGCACTCCTTGGGCAAATCTTTTTTTTTTTTTTTTTAAGATAGATTGATTGATTGATTGATTGATTGATTGATTATTTATGAGAGAGAGAGGCAGAGACACAGGAGGAGGGAGAAGCAGGCTCCATGCCGGGAGCCTGACGTGGGACTCGATCCCGGGACTCCAGGCTCGGGCCCTCGGCCAAAGGCAGGCGCCAAACTGCTGAGCCACCCAGGGATCCCCTGGGCAAGTCTTTTAATAATTCTTTTGCAGATCATCCTTTGGAAATATGAAAATGATGACAATGACAACAATAATGTCTTGACAGTGTCTTGGTGATAGCAAGACAGCAGACCACTTCATCTGAATAAAATGCTGCTGAATATACCTAGTTAGGTCCTGTTCAATTTCTCATACCATATGTTACAAATATTTGCTGTAGTCTTTATGCCTCTACTTCACTTTTATCCCTTTTAATGTTCAGCTTATGACTTAGTCTTCTACGTCTGGAGAAAAATGAGGTAATTAGACAAACACACTGTCAGTATACCTTTCTTGTACCTTCAGACTCATTTGTGTCTTCATGAGTCTTTATCTTTTCTGTTCATCTTCAAAGGAAGAAGTGTATGAGTTGTGTTAGATACCTTGCTTACACAGTCAGGAACCTTGTTCTATCAGTTATGTCTCTCTTGTCTTTATACTCTCCACTGTTGACTTAGGTGTCTTTAGTCCTTAAAACGGTCTTCTTCAGTTCTGCTTTCCCTTCAAGCTTTACCTTTTTCTCTTTTCTCTCTTTTGATATTTTAAAAATAAACTAGCTCTCAACAGCAGAAAAACAGTCGATCCCATTAAAAAATAAACAAAGGACTTCAGTAGACATTCCTCCAAAGAAGGTATACAGATGGCCAATATGCACATGAAAAGGTGCTCAGCATCATTAATCAGAGGGAAAATGCAAATCAGAACTGCAATTAGTTACCTCTTCATGCCCATTAGGATGGCTGTTATGAAATAAAATAAAGTACAGAAAATAACAAGTGTTAGGATGTGGAGAAATTGGAACCCCTATGCACTGCTAGTGGAAATGTAAAATGGTGCAACCACCAGGGAACATAGTATGATAGTTCCTCAAAAAATTTTAATGGAATTATCATATGAACCAGCAATTCTACTTCTGAGTCCATAACCAAAAGAATTAAAAGCAGGAAATAAACAGATGTTTGTACCCCAAGATTTAAAGCAGCATTACTCATAATAGCCAAAAGGTTGGAACACCCCAAATGTTCATCAGTGAATAAACAGATAAACAAAATGTGGCATATACTATAATGGAATATTATTTAATGTTAAAAAGGAAGTAAATTCTGACACGTGCTTGAACTTTGAAAATGTTATGCTAAGTAGAATAAACCAGACACAAAACTACAAATGTTGTATGATTCCATTTATATGAAGTACCTAGAATAGTCAGATTCAGATAAAGAAAATAGAATGGTGGTTGCCAGGAGCTGAGGGAGGAAGGATGGGGGAGTTCTTGTTTAATGAGTAGAGAGTTTCATTTTGAGAAGATGAAAAGTTCTGGAGAGGGATGGCGGTGATGGTTGTACAACAGTGTGAATATTCTTACTTCCACTGAAGTGTACACCTAAAAATGGATAAATTGGCAAATTTTATGTTTAGTTCACCACAATAAAAAAAATGAACATTTCCTCATTCCTGTTTCTTTTCAGTTTATTCAAGCTTGTACTTTAGCAGCTGCACTGTAACTATTCTTGCAAAGTTTACTACAATTCCTTAATTTTCACATCATCTTAATCTTTCACTTCTTTGTGGTATTTGCTTCTGTTAATTAATCTCTCTGAAACCTTTTTTCTTTCCTCCTAAACCATCACTGTATACTGGTTTTCCTCCATTGTCTGATCACATCTTTTGAAAATCTTTTCAGATCTCTTCCTAGACCTACCTCTAGGATTCTGTTCCTTTTACAAATTCCTACTGGACATATGCTCCCTACTGTTTGATCTACCCTACTGGCTTTTACATAGCCTTTATATGCCAGTGATCCCCCACATATCCTCATCTCCTTTTTGAGTTGCAGAATAATATTCTGTTATTTGTATGATAGCTCCACCTAGATCTTCAACACATTGTCTAACAGAATTCACCCCTTTCCTAAAGGGTTCTTCTATTATGTTTAGTATCTCAGTGCCATGTATTCTCAGTAATGTTGCTTCAGAATCTTGGGCTTTTTTTTTCTCTGTCTCTCCTCCTCCTTTGCTCCCTTCCTCTCCCCATCCTCTCTTTCTCTCCATTTATCTCTTGTCCCTCTCACAGTATTCATATACATTAGTTTTTAATTCCTACTTATTCTGTCCCTAAATGTCTCTTAAATTTATCTGCTTCTTTTCATATTTGTTGTTCATCTGCAAGTAGGTACACAGCATATTTTATGGTTAATCATAATTATCATCAGAAAATAATTAGTACCATTACAAAATTTATCACTCCCATTTCATGCATGAGTGAACTGAGGGATAGAATAGTTTTAAGTAATTTGCCTAAGGTCTTCCATCGTATAAGTGATAGAGCCAGAATTTGAACATAGGTCTGACTTCAAAACCCATCCCCTTAACTACTGTGCTGTAGTACCTCCTATGAACATTGCAAAGTTCTTGCAAAGGAACTTTATCCCCAGGAAATGTGATGAATGAGGTGTCAACAGATGTAATGTATGTCACAGTTGGTTACAACCATATTTTGGAAGACATAAATATCAACAGTTAGTTCAATATTTAGTACATGAATATCCACTTATTTAGAAACTGTCCTAAAGAGAATTAGTCACTTTCTTCACAGTTCTATTCCTCATTTCTGTCTCCAGCCCCGTTGTCCACCCCTTGTCTCCTCAGTGAGACCTTGAAACAAGGTAAAAATCGAAAAGGATATGCGTGCAAGAAGTGGTAGGAGAAGGTGCTAAAGGTTAGCTTGACTAATTTAAAATTTACCTGTCATTGACTCTCTTGAATCAAGAAAAGTCTCTCCTATGTGGCCACCCAATCTGAGGGTCCATGTTTAGTTCTGATAGTTCAGCAACATTAAGAATTTGATAGCCTTCTGTGACCTGTCCTGATCATCTAGTAACCATTTATAACATTTTTAAAAACACCTTTTGTGGTCTCCATAAAACTGATGATAAGGATGTTTGTAATATTAATTCATTCACTGTTAGCCTGTACTAATGCTTCATCACTTCCCCACCCCTAAGGGAGGCCTAACATATCATCGTTTGTGCAAAGATAATGAAAAATGAGTGCCACGGAGCCCAGATCTGTAACTTTTACGTAACCTTGAGAACTTGAGAATTTCCTATATATGACTAAAATAAACAATCAGTGATTAAAAACAAGTACACATTTCTTTTATAAGTCGAAGTAATTTTAGAGTTTGTCACATTTATATTTTTAATTTTTTTTTAAATTTATTTATGATAGTCACACAGAGAGAGAGAGAGAGAGGCAGAGACATAGGCAGAGGGAGAAGCAGGCTCCATGCACCGGGAGCCCGACGTGGGATTAGATCCCGGGTCTCCAGGATCGCGCCCTGGGCCAAAGGCAGGCGCCAAACCGCTGCGCCACCCAGGGATCCCGAGTTTGTCACATTTAGAAAGCGAATATCCCTAATGAATATTAGACATTTGACCTTCTGTATTGCTTTAAGTATTAAGAATTTGATAATAGTTAACTTTACTCCCTTTGCAGTACAGCTTTATCATCTTCATTACTAAGACAAAAGGCTTTCAGAAAACTTTTTGGTGTTTCTTCATAGAAAATACAAAATTTTAATTCTTCTTTTAAAATATTTTGTTAAAATATATTTTATAATGAATTTTCATCTTATTAAGATGCCATGATATAATTGTAATGGTGGTTCTGCAGTCAAATGCTCTACCCCTGAGCTATACCCCCAGTAATGGTGGTTCTGGATGGAGTTTTTGTCTTTTAAAATTCATTGTAATTTTGTAAATATGCCAAATAAAAGAATATTTTCATTTTCTATATTCCATTATATCAAAATGTATCACATAGCTCCTGATATCCTCTTAGATTTTTCTGTTTGTCTTAAAGATTAAATGTAGACCATAATATTTGGGGCATAAAGTGTGCTTTGGTGGAGGATTGTGGGTGAATGTATAATACTGGCTTTCTGGGGATTGAGGCAAGCAGTACTAGAAGAGAGGAGATGTACCCTTTTTAAGCTCCAGGAAATGGAAAAGTAATGTGCTTCTTGGCTAGTTGCCTAGCTATATATTTGTACCAAATTTTAAGATAGAGAATCTGTACAAGGAAGAAAAAGTCTATTATACAGTGAAGCAAGTAGAACCAGATCACTCATACCCAGTGCATCCTATGCTTCTGATAGAAAGGTTTTAATTTAGGGTGTAATAGGTAAGTTAACATTTTAATTTTTAAAAAAGTAAGGGAAATACATCGTTGCTTGTATCAGTTGCTGTCATTGTTATATGCCTATCCTAATGAACTTGACGGCAGTTAAACCCAGAGATCCACTGAATCAGAAATAACATGGACTAAAAAGAAAATGAAACCCAAGACGATTTCTTCCCAAATAGATCCAGAAACTGGCTGTTTGGATATAGACGTGCTGAGATACAGTACCCTTCAGCTCATGCTACATACTTGGTGGTCGTTAGATACTGACTAGCAACGGATCAAAATATTTTAAGTAGGAGTTACTTAATCTGTCATCCAAATTGACCTGAAATCACCTTGATGTGCTTCCCGATAGTTTAGATTATCATTCTTTAAACTTTAAAACTGATATATACAGGTCAGAAATGTCATTTTTTATATTAGAGGAATCAATATATTTAGTTGCAGGCTTTTAACATACGGGATTAACTTTCATTTCATTGTACAGTCATACCTGGTGGGTAATTCATGTAGTATATTTCAATTATAATTTCTGATAACTTTTAGATAAGCATAGATTTCTTTTTTTTTTTTAAGATTTTATTTATTCATGAGAGATACAGAGAGAGAGAGAGAGAGAGGCAGAGACACAGGCCGAGGGAGAAGCAGGCTCCATGCAGGGAGCCTGATGTGGGACTCGATCCCGGGTCTCCAGGATCAAACCCTGGGCCAAAGGCAGGCACTAAACCACTGAGCCACCCGGGTTGCCCATAAGCATAGATTTCTTTCAAAGATTGTTTTTACTTTGGTCTACATTCAGATGTATTTATCAATACCTGATCAAGATATTTAATTGTTTGATTTTGCTTGTGTATCTTTTTTATTTGCCAGTTCTGTCTCCAGGGTTATTAATACCTTGTAAAAACAGTAATACCATGTTACCTACCTAATTTTGATTAAGAGATACCTAGTTTAAAATGTGCCAATACGGGATGCCAGGGTGGCTCAGTGGTTGAGTGTCTGCCTTTAGCTCAGGGCATGATCCCAGGTCCGAGGATCGAGTCCCACATCAGGCTCCCTGCATGGAGCCTGCTTCTCCCTCTGCCTGGGTCTCTGCCCCCCCCCTTTGTCTCTCATGAATGAATGAATGAATGAATGAATGAATAAATAAATAAATCTTTAAGAAAAAAGAATGTACCAATAGACAAACATCTTAATCTTGTGTAATAAGCATGTTTACATTTAGGTAGTTTACTAAATCTATAACATTGTTAGAGAGAGATCTAATCATTATAAATGGATATGTTAGGTGCTAATTAAGATTTTTTTATTCTGGTAAGTAGATCTTTACTATACCTAAAATTGTTAAAGTCTGTGACAGAGTAGATTTAACTGACATGTTAACAACTGATTTTAAGAGTTTTCATACATCTTATTTTACTTCTTTCTTTCCTTGGCACATCTCAGTTGGCTGTTTCTTCCAAAAATAAATTAGTAATTGTAATAGACTATAAACCTTAGCCTGCTGTTTTCAACTAGTATAGAAGGGAAAGGGCTGTTTGAGAGTATGGTCATTGATTAAACCATATACAGGGCCTTTCCATGGGCAAGATCATTACTAGTAGAGTATGGGAAAAACAATTCTAAGATTTGTTTTTGTTGTGCAAATACGTTAAACAATTTTATAGTGACCACCATGACTAAAAGTGACTACTTTTGTTAAAGTACTTTTTCAAACTTTATATCATTTATTTTATTTTATTTTATTTTATTTTATTTTTTAAACAGATATTCAGTAGTGATTTGATTTTTTTTCTTTTTTAATTTTTATTTATTTATGATAGTCACTCAGAGAGAGAGAGAAAGGCAGAGACATAGGCAGAGGGAGAAGCAGGCTCCATGCACCGGGAGCCCGACGTGGGATTCGATCCGAGATCTCCAGGATTGCGCCCTGGGCCAAAGGCAGGCGCTAAACCGCTGTGCCACCCAGGGATCCCTATATCATTTATTTTAAAAGAAGTTTTACTTATAATCTTTTTAGGTACAAGTAAATGGTATTGCAAAAACATTAACTGAAATTAATTTTTGTCTCTGAAGAGTGACTTCACTTAAGCACAGAGGAGGCTTCCTGATTTGTTCTTTAGACTGTATATTTCAAAAGAGAAGATACCAATCCTCACACTTAAAAGCATTTTGATGATCCTCTTGGGAGACTCACAGAAGTTATAAAAATTCTGCCTAAAACCAAAGAGTTGGAATTTAAGTGTTTCTTAAACATAAAATAATGTCAGAATACCTGATTTCCCAGTGCTTTCATAGAATCATATTACCTCAATGTTAGAAGATCTAGACTTTTAAAAATCCATCCAATTCTTGAATCTCTTAGATGACATCCCTCCAAAAGATTGTCAAGTAAAGGACAGATTCAGACAACTCTAAAAGAAAATCACTATACAGTTAGGGAAGGAAAATCTTTCTTGTACTCTTAAGTTTTGTGGCTGGGCCTGAGAATTGAATAGAAATAAGACAGATAAACAGGAGAAAAACATACAGATTCTTACTTAGGATTTTTATGTGCACGTGAGGGTCTTCATAAAGAAAATGAATACCCAAAGAGCAATTGGGACTAGGAGCTTTATATTTTAATAAAGAAACGAAGCTTTTGTGGAGAAGTGATAAGACAAAAGGGCTTGAAATAGGGGCAGTACATTGAGGGAAAATGAGTAGGAAATTTAGGAGGGAAACTATTGTAAGATAAGGGCTATTTTAGTAGGTTAGTTTGTACAGATTGATTTTAGTGTTGACTGCCAGTATCCAGTGATAAAAATGTCTTCCTGGAACAAAGAAAGCACCTTTTTCATGGGAAAATTTTTGATGTGCTTTTAGGTAGAAAAGTGGAGATTAGAGAGCCCTTTTCCTGCATCTGCTGTTTCTCAGGTGCCTTCAGTTCAAAATAATCAGTATGCCAAAGTGGCTGATTTTGAGGTGGCATGCTCTGAATCCATTAACAACCATTCTCTAAAGCATGGGTTGGCGACCCACAGATAAAATCTGGCCTGCCACTTGTTTTTGTAAATAAAGTTTTATTGGAACATACCTAAATCCATTTGCTAACTATCGTCTACAGTTAATTTTGTACTACGAAGCAGAGTTGAGTACTTGCAACAGATCCTATGGCTGGAAAAGCCTGAAATATTTACTATCTGGCCTTTTGCAGAGAAAGGAAGAAAGACCCCGCCTCCAAAATGTTTTCCTCATCTGTAAAACAGGGTAATGATATTATCTATCTTAAAGGCTGTGCTTGTAACATTCTTAAACTAATGCATGGCATATGATAAACATTTAAAACGTGTTAGGCTTTATTACCCGCAATTTCTACTCCACTCAAGGGTTCTTCCCTTAGCATGCTTAGTGGTACAGATCCCTTTTGTTTTACACTCTGACTGAAAAATCCCTTTCTTCGTTCTAGACTGAGGCTTTCCTCCTTTGCACATCCATTAGGAACGTGGAAATCTGTGTAGACTTTATAGAAACACATGTCTTTTTGACTCTCTGGCTTAAAACTAGATAAGATGGTAGTTTGTATCTTTTGAGGCATAGCACTGTCAAATTTATTGTCATAAAGTTATTTTTATATCCTCTTACTGTCTTTTGAATGTCTGCATAATCAATAACCATGTACCCTCTTTGATTCTTCTCTCTTTTTTTCTTTTAATCAGTTTTGCCAGAAGTTTTATCAATTTTACTGAACTTTCAAAGAAGCACTTTTTGGTTATTGATATTTTTCTGTATTTTTTTTTTGTTTCACTCTTATTGAATTCCATTTTTTTCTTTTTTTCTGCTTACTAAGGGTTTCATTTGCTCTTTTTCCAGTTTCTTTGGGCAGAATCTTAGATTACTGATTTTAGAAATTTCTTTTTAATATGAACATATAAAGCTATACATATCTCTGTAGGCATATTTTATGTGCCTTGTACACATTTTGAAATGTATTTTCATTTTCATTCAGCTCAAAATAGTTTCTAATTTCCCTTGTGATTTCTTTTTGGGTTATTTAGAAATGTATTTAATTTTCAAGTATTTTGGGATTTTTCTGAATATCTTTTCTGTTAATGATTTTTTTTTTAAGATTTTATTTATTTATTCATGAGAGACAGAGAGAGAGAGAGAGAGAGAGAGGCAGAGACACAGGCAGAAAGAGAAGCAGGCTCCATGCAGGGAGCCCGATGTGGGACTCGATCCTGGGACTCCAGGATCATGTCCTAGGCCCAAGGCAGGCACTAAACCGCTGAGCCACCCAGGGATCCCCTGTTAATGATTTCTAATTTAAGTTTACTGTGTAGAATACTTTGTATGATTTAAATTCTTTAAAATTTATTTAAACTTCTGCTTTAGATCAGGATTTGGTTTGCATGGTAAATGTTCCATGTGTACTTGTAAAGAATTTGTGTTCTGTTGTTACTGGATAGAGTGAAATAATATCAACTATATCAGATTGGGTGATAACATTCAAGTTTTCTGTATTCTCACTGATTTTTTAAACTTACTAATTCTGGGGCACCATGGTGGCTCCGTTGGTTTAGCATCTGATTCTTGAATTCACCTCAGGTCATGATCTCGGGGCTGTGAGATGGAGCACCAGGTCAGACTCTGTGCTGGGTGTGGAGCCTGCTTAGGAATCTCTGTCTCTTTCTCCTTCTCCGCCCCTCCCCCCCATACATTCATATACATAACTACTTATTAATTCTGAGATTGTGCTGTAATGTATAATTATAATTTTTCCTTTTCTGTCAGTTTTGCTTTGTGTATTTGATGTTCTGTTGAAGTACATACACATTTAGAATTCATCTGTCTTTTTGATGAATCAGTCTATTTATCAGTATGAGAAAGTCCTTTTTATCCCTGTAATATCCCTTGTTCTAAAGTCTACTCTGGGGACACCTGGGTGGCTCAGCGGTTGAGCATCTGCCTTCGGCTCAGGGCATGATCCTGGAGACCCGGGATTGAGTCCCACATCAGCCTCCCTGCATGGAGCCTGCTTCTTCCTCTGCCTGTGTCTCTGCCTCTCTCTTGCTCTCTCTGTGTGTGTCTCTCATGAATAAATAAAAAAAAAACTTTAAAAAATAAAAAATAACAATGAAGTAAAAAAAAAAAACCAATAAAGTCTATTCTGTTCTAACATCAATATAGCCTGCCCAACTTTCTTTTCCATGATATGTCTTTTTCCATTTGTTTACTTTTAATCTATCTGTGTCTTAAATTTAAAGTAAGTTTCTGGGATCCCTGGGTGGCGCAGTGGTTTGGCGCCTGCCTTTGGCCCAGGGCGCGATCCTGGAGACCCGGGATCGAATCCCACGTTGGGCTCCCGGTGCATGGAGCCTGCTTCTCCCTCTGCCTGTGTCTCTGCCTCTCTCTCTCTCTCTTTCTCTGTGTGACTATCATAAATAAATAAATAAATAAATAAATAAATAAATAAATAAATAAATAAATAAATAATAAAGTAAGTTTCTTTTAGGCAAAATATCTTTGAGTTTTATATTTTTAGTCAACCTACGATCTCTTCCTTTTAATTGGAGTGTTAAGATCCTTCCACTAAATGTAATTATCAGTACTTAAATTGCGTTTAAATCTGGTTGGATTTAAATCTACCATATTGCTGTTTGTTCTCTTTGCTCCATCTGTTTTTAGTTCCTTTTCCCTGCTCTTCCTGCCTTCTCTTGGATTGAGTATTTCGTATGATCCCATTTCAAACCACTTTTGGTTTGTCAGTGAATCTGCTTTGTTGCCATTGTTGCCCTAAGATTTATAATATATACATCTTTATTAGTTTCTTCAAGTAATATCACACTATTTCATGTATAACATAAGAACTTTATAATGATATATTCTTAATCCCTCCCTTCCATCCTTTGTGCCACTGTTGTTGTATGTTTTGATTCTATATATGTTATGATCCCAATAATACATTAATACCATTATTGCTTTAAACAATTATCTTTTTTAAAAACAATTATCTTTTGAAAAAAAACATGAAAATGAGAAAAAATTTTATATTTATCCACCTTTTTACCAGTTCTGTCCCTCCTCATTCCCTTGTGTAAGTGTGCATTTTTGTCTGATACAATTTTCCTTCTGCCTGAGGAATTTCTCTTAACATTCCTCCTTGTCCAAATCCATGACAGGCATACCTTTTATGGTATTCGGTATATACTACTATAGAGTATAGGCCTGTTGAATTCTCAAAGCCTTTGTTTTACTGAATAATGCTTTATTTCACCTTCATCTTTGAAAGATATTTTTTTTCACTGGTACATTTTCCTTGGAATTCTAGGTTAACAGCTCTTTTCTCTTAGCACTTTAAGATGTCTTTCTACTGTCTTCTGGCCTCCTTCAATCATTTCTTTGTTCCTCTGTACCTTTTTCTTAAAAGGCCAGGTAGTAAATATTTTAGGCTTTGGGTCATCTAGCCCTTATTGCAACTGCTCAGGTTTGGCATAGTACAAAAGCAGCAATAGATAACTGAAAGCGAATGAGTGTGGTTGTATTCCAGTAAAACTTTATTTATAAATCACATGGCTGGCCCATGGGCTGTGGTTTGCTGAACCTTGCTCTCTAAAAACAAATCTCCTTTTATCTGACTGCTTTTAAAGATGTTCTCTTTATCATTGTTTTTTGGCATTTTGATTATGATGGTCCTTTGCGTGGTTTTCTCTGTGTTTCTTATGCTTGGTGTTGAGCTTTGTGGGTTTGGTGGTTTATAGTTTTTAGAAAATTTGGAAACACTTCAGTAATTATTTGTTTTAGATATTTTTCTCCCTCCCCACTTGGGACTCCAGTTGCCCAAATGTGATTCTGCTTGATATGGTGTTTATTCTTTTTCCTGCTCTTTTTCTTTCTATGCTTCATTTTGAATAATGTCTGTTGCTATCTTAATAGTTCTCTGCTAATCCTCCTGTAGTGTCTAACCCGTTAATTCCTTTCAGTATATTTTTTCATTTCATATATCATATTTTTCATCTCTGGAAATCCTATATAGGCCTTATTTATGTATTCTCTTTCTCTCTTCATGGGTTCATGTTTTTCTTTACATCCAATTTATAATAGCTATCTTAAACGCCCTGTCAACTAAATCCATCATCTCTTTCATTTATGACTCTATTTCAGTTGATTGATTTTTCCCCTGGCTATGGGTCATATTTTTCTCCTTTCCATGCCTTTTTTTTCCCCAATGGATCCTAGATATTTTAATTTTTGTTGTTGTTGTATTTTGGATTTTTGTTTTATTCATGTAGCAGTGCTAGATTTTGTTCCAGTATCCGTTTGATCCCTTTAAGGACTGCTTTTGAGTTACCTGAGGCATATCCAGAGCAGATCCAGAGCAGATCCTTCTTTGGGAGGTAGGGTGGGGAGATAGCCCCAGTATTTCTGATTTATTCTAATTTAGACCCAGTATGAGCTGTGACATAATGCTCTGCATATTATGAAGTTTAGGAAAGTGTTTGGCCTGTTGCTTTTGGTGTTTTGTGTTGTTTTCCTCTACTAGCTTCTTGTTTTACATGGAGAGATAAACATTGGGCAGAAGACTCCAGAAGGCTCTCTGCAAATCTCTGGAGGTCTGTCTCTCTGCTACCCTCTCCTCTCCAGTAGTCTCTGCCCTGCAAATTCTAGCTACCCAAACCTCCCTGAATTTGAATCTGTATCCCCTCAACTCAGCAAGACTACCAGGTTCTGTTGGGGTCCCCCTCCTTGTACTGCAGCTTGGAAGCTTTCTTCAGGCAATAAGCTTGGGCACTCAAAACATTCATCTTACTTGTTTCCATTCTTTCAGGGGTAGAAAATGCTGCAGATTGTACAATATCTGAAAACCATTGTTCCTTACCTTCTGTATGATTTTCTAGTTGTTTGGAATGGACCAATAGTTCCCGTAGCATTTAACCCTACATGGGCAGAAGCAGAATTCTGATTACCCCTTAACAGACACAGATAAATAACTATTGATAAATGTACCTTTATTATCTATTTGTGGGAACAGTGGGTTCTTAATTTAAGAACTGAAAAATAGATTCATTCATTTCAAACTTCAAATTGTTTTCACATTTTTAAAATAATTTCTTAAAATTTCTCACCAGGTATTCTTAAGATAGATTGTACTGTTATTTTATTAATGCAATTCTTAATTTTTTTCCATAAATAATAAAACCAAGAGTATAAACTAGTAAATCAGAATTTAATATTTGAATGTATTTCTTATTTTCAAGCAGAAAATAGTATGTAACTAAGACAAATCAATTGCTCTATTATATTTAAAGCTTAGGAGACCTTGATAAGGTACAGAAACAGATACCCCAGACATCACGGTGTGGTGGAATCACACCCACCAATTGACTATGCTATAAGATAGGAGCCAATTACTGGGGACTAGAGAAAAAGAAAAGAAATGAATTCTTCCTGGGGTATGAGAACAGGATTCCCCTGGAGATGATGTTTGAGCAGGGTCTTAGAGAATGAATAGATAATGGAAGAGTAGGAGGAATTAGACTAGAATATTTCATTCTCTTCACTTCTGTTTTTTAAACGTATACAGTTAATATCTTAATCAGTTATTCACCCAGGGAACAGTTACCAGATGTGATGAATGGTTTCATTTCAAGTCTCTTTTGTAATTAGTTTTCTGTTGCTGTGTAACAAAGTTAGTGATTTAAAAGCATTATTATCTCAGTTTCTATGCTTTCTGCGTCTGGGCGGAGCTTACCCTAGCCCCGTGCTCAGGGTCTAACATCAGAGGTCCGACATCTTTGATGAAGGTGTCAACTAGGAAGGCAGTGGCATCTGAGGCTCACGGCCCTCTTCCAAGTTTACTGGTTATTGACAGAGTTCAGTTTCCCGTGGTTGTAGGGCTGACTGAGGCCTTCAGCTCCCAGAGGCTGCTTGCTTTCCCTGCCTGTCCTGCTCTTCACAACACAGCTGTTTGATTCTTCATGAGCCGCAGGAGCATCTCAGTGGGTTCTAATATATCTCTGTCTTTGACTTCTGTCTCTGATATGTAAGAGTCTCTTTTAAAGGGCTTACCTAATCAGGTCAAGCCTCCCCCCCCCCCCCCAGAATAATCTCATTTTTGATCAGCTGAAAGTCAAATGATTAGGGACCCCAATTATATCGTCAGAATCCCTTCATCTTTTCTACGTAATGTAACCTAATCGCAGAAGAGAGACCCCATCAGATTTACAAGTTCTGTCCACACTCAAGGGGAAGGGGCTAGACAGGGAGTGTACACTAGAGAGAGGGAATCTGGAGGCTGACTTAGAATTCTGCTGACCAGAGTTTGATTTATACTATTAATATAATTTGAAGAGTACAAATTATATTTATAGAGATACAGATGGACTGGAAGTACTAATAAACCACCACATATCAAACAGTTGAAAACAGCTATTTTCTAAAATAATTAGAATTGTAGCTTCAGTGTACTGTATTTTTTTCCCTTTACTTAAAATATAGTTTAACTGAACTGATTGATCATTATATTTTAAGAAAAGAATCTCATTGAAACCTCATTGGAAGTTTTTTATTTGTTTCCCAGTAAACATGTACAATTTTGAAAATCCTCAGTTTCCACTTTTTACATTAGATCTATGCTCTGAACTATTTTGCAATTCTACGGTAATGTTCTCCTAGCAGCATGAAAGGGGAGACTGAATATTGTGCACAATTGGCAGTGCAGTGTTGCTTAGCTACCTATCTTTTTAATTTGAAATATTAGGCATTTCAATAATAGGTAGCCCTTAAGCTCTTAAGTGTTTGCTCATGACACGTTTGCAGTGTTTTATGTGTGCTTTTCACCTTTGTATTGTAGCTGTTACTGTGAAAGGCTAAAAAAAATAAGAATGTACTTAATAGCAGTCAGTAGACTACTTTAACTACATAAAATCAGTCATTTTATGAGAAGTTCTAATAGGGACACAAGTGAAATTATAAGCTATACTTTAATATGAACCTACCTCAAATGCAGCTGTACTACCAAATGCAATAATTATACCAATCTGTCATTTGATTGCAAGGAAAATCATTGTAGAATGTCTAAAGTATTACCTATAGTTGTTTTAAAAATAGCAATCTTGTTACACTCCAGAAGTATCATTAAATAGTACTGGAAAAGCACTTTATTATATTATGTTGCTGTCATGCTATTCGTTATTTTTCCTTAAAGTAGGATATCAAGTACTAAACAGTATTATTGCAGTGCATCTTCTAATTTGGAAAAGATGAATATATGAAGATTCTTCTAAGTGGATTCTTTTAATAGAAGTTTTTCCTATATGTTCCTCTTCCCCCTACACACACACACACAAAATAATTTAAGAAAATACATATCTATTGTAGAAAATGTATTTTCAAAAGTATGGGTAAGTTTAGAGAAGACATTAAAACTACCTAATTCCAGTTTCTCCAAAGAAACATTATTAAGATCTTAATATGGTCCTTTTCTTTGAATATGTGGGGTTTTTTAAATATTTTATTTATTTATTCATGAGAGACAGAGAGAGAGGCAGAGACATAGGCAGAGGGAGAAGCAGGCTCCATGCAAGAAGCCCAATGTGGGACTCGATCCCAGGACCGAATTCCAGATCACACCCTGATCCAAAGGCAGACACTCAACCTCTGAGCCACCCCACCCAGGCGTCCCAACTTTGAATATTGTTATAGAAGATCATACTTCATACTTAATTTGAATTTTGCTTTTACTTTCTTATTATTATAAGTGTGTTTCCAAATCATTAAAATTGTTTGAAAACATTTTTTGATTATTATTTATGTGGATGTACCATATTTCCTGCATTGTTATTTAATATGGATTGTTTTCTGTTTTTTATTATGTAAATAACAGAGAAGAAAATCTTTGTGCAAAACCTTTGTCAGCATTTTTTTTTTAAGTTTTTAAAAAATTTATTCATGAGAGACACAGAGACAGAGACACAGGCAGAGGGAGAAGCAGGCTCCATGCAGGGAGCCTGATGTGGGACTCAATCCCAGGACCTGGGATAACACCCTGAGCCAAAGGCAGATGCCCAACCGCTGAGCCACCCAGGTGTCCCTGTCAGCATTTCTTAATATAGATCCTAGCCCAGAGTATAACAGTTCCTATGAGTGAAAAAATACGAACATTTTGAAGACCTCTAAACATGTTAATAGATTATTTTTCTGAAAAGATGACCATCCTCATTAACATTTACTGGTTAAAGTTTTAAAAGAGGAAGAAATAGTGAACATATTGTTTTTGATTTGTTTTTATGATCAAGCAGATTAAGTTTTTTCAGTGTTAATTAGCCATTTGTAATTATTCTATGAAAATTTTCATTTTCCTACTCCATTTATTGATAAATCTTTGTGTCATTGATTTTGAGAGATCTTTATGTACTAAACTTATCCCCCTTTGTGTCCGATTTTCCCATTTATTCACCTTTTGATTTGTACACTTTTGCAAAAACACAGAGCTTTCAAATAGTTCTTTTAAACATCTCTTCACATTTTTAATTTTCATTTATTACTTTTAGATTTATAAATCCCTTTACAGTGCAAATTCTCCTACATTTTAACTCCTTTTACTGCATTCACCACCAGTGGGTGGGCACTGACTCAAGCTGGTAGAAACTTCTTGTCTCAAATCCCAACTCACAACTGAACATTTACAGAATGGATCTTTCTGGCCCTTGATGCTTGCTTGCTGTGCCCAAAGGGCATCCATCCTTTCAACAGTATTTCCCAATTGCTACTGTCCTAGGGGGCCAGCAGCAAATGAACAGATGTAAACCTCCACCATTGTGGATCTTCCACTGCATTCCTTCTGCCTTTCCCCAATGCCCGACTTTTCTCATCACCATGACTTCGCTTTGCTCTCCACCAACCCAAATGTAACACGTTGCTCAAGGGCCAGCTCTCCTAAGAAGTCCTTTCTGAGTCAGGTTGCTGGCCCTTAGACTCATCTGTTCTCCCCACAATGAGTTTTCTCTGCCACTGCTTTCCACTGGTACTTTTAACATAGCTGCCATTAGGATGTGTCCCTAGGTGCAACTTCACAAAGAAAATTTAAAAAAATTTTTTTCTACATCTAATATTTCTACATCTAATTCTAAGCCATGTAAAGGGTATTTTTGGTTTATAGTATTGGGCTAGAAACAAAACTGACTTTTTTCAAATGTTAATCCAAAGCATCAGTAAGAATGTTTTCTTGCCCACTGATCTTTGATAGCTTTTATCATGTACTAAATTCTTGGCTACTGGGCTTGATTGCCTGCTTTCTATTCTGTTGCGTTGATCTTTCTATTTTGCATGAGAACATTATAGATTAGCTTTATCATATCCTTTTTTGTATTCAGGACTGTTTACTTGTTTTTATAGCATTATTTGGATTGTCTACCTTACATCTCATGCTATGGCTATTTCTATTACTTTGTTTTTTTATTGCTGTTATGAATGGAATTTTTTTTCTGTTCTGCTTTTTGACTCATTTTTGCTAACATTGAAAGATTTTTTTTCATATTTATCTCAAATCTGAGCTCTTTATTCTTCATAATTATTGAGTTGATTTTGTAGAGTTTGTTGATATCTAATCACAGTATTTGCATATGAAAATTTACTTTTCTTTACTAGAAGTTATGTTTAGGTTGGCTGAAAATTCCAGAGCATTATTAAGTAAAAATCTTAACTGTGGATATTCTTGTCACAGGGAAACTATAAAATCATAGTTAAGGAAAAACTGTGGTCACTTTTATATTTAACAAATTAGAATTAAAAAATAAAGCATCTTTAAATATCCTATATTATACTAATTGCTTTGCAAATTTGCCATGAGTAAGTTGCATGAAAATCCTGGGTGAAGTTTATTTTCTCAGCAGAGGGGCCACATTTGGGTAACATTAATTACTAACTTCGAAAGTAAAGGAACTAGACTTCCCATCTAGGTTTCAGGTGGGAGGAGGAAGCTCGGTAAATCAGTCTCTGGCTTCCCCTACTTCATTTCCTGGAGCAATTCCTGGTATGGTGGTGGTGAAGTTTTGGGATATAGGTGAGGTCCGGTGCCGACAACCAAGAAAGAATTCTTGAGATGTCTTTGGTACAAAATGGTTGTTTTATTGAAGCACCAGGACAGGACCCATGGGCAGGATGAGCGGCTGCCCCGGGCCTGTGAGGAGTGGCTGATTATATAACCAGGAGTTGGGAGAGTAAGCAAAAGGGAGATTCCAAAAGGATTTTCGTGTGCTGAGGAGGACCTACAAGATCCTTGGAGGCCTTGCCATTGTCAAGTTAAAGATTGGTTTTCCCTCTAGCAAGACAGTAACATTAAGACAACTGAAGGTTCCTGAAGAATGTCACAGATATCCCACCTTGGGTGGGGGTTGTTTGTGGGATATCAGCTTTGTCCTCAGCTAGCCCTGTACCCTCTCAGTGGCAAGTGGAGTCAGTCTCTTTCCAGGAAGACCATAAGAGAGAGCTGAAAGAGCATCAATATAGTTCCTTTAATGGGAAGGGTGTGCAAAGAACATTCATGAAATTTGCCTTTAGAAGACGTGTAGCAGGTATTTTTCCTGGATGGCTTCCTCAGAGGAGTCTGGCTCTAGAGAACTGTTCAGGTGTGACAGATGCTGGTTGAAGTCCTTTGTGAAAGTTAGATGAGTTAATGGGCCTGGATTTCTCAGTCGGGCAGGGTCAGAAGAGATTATCTTGACAGACCTCCCCCACCTCAACAAAGTTCATGGTGGACAAGAGGTTGATTAGTTGCCCTTATGCTGTTCTTATTTATACCGTTTTGCAGAAATCTGAAGCCACAGTATGAGATGGGAACTTTATTTTCTTATGATAATAAAGGATCAAGGTATTTCCTTCCACATTAATTATCACTTCAGTGGATGTATCCCATAAGTTTTGATGCATAATAAACCACTTTAAAACTTAGTGGCTTACAATAGCAGCCATTTACCTTAGGTCATAATTCTGCAGGTTGACAGTTTAGGTCAAATTTAGCTGGGCAGTTCTGTTTTTTGGCTGAGTTCCCTCATGAGTCTGATAGTCCTGGGTTGGTTAGATGGGTCTGCTTCTGGGAGTTGGCTCTTGTCGTGTGGGGGACCTGAGTTCTTCTCCACATGGTGTCTTCCTCCAGAAGCCTTGCCTAGATTTTTTCTCATGGTGGTAGCAGAGGTCTGAGAGAGCAGAAGCAAGCAAAGCCTCTTGAGGCTAGCCTTGGAATTAGGATACTGTTGCTTGTGTTGGATTTTGTTGACCAAAAGATGTCACAAGGCCAGCTGATTCAAGGAGCAAGAATATAAAATGCCTTTTTTTTTTTTGGTGAGAGTTGCTGTAATGGCACATTTACAAAGGACATGGATACAAGGGAAGTTGGGAGAATTGGGCCCTGTTTTTTGTCACCAGTCTGCCACAATTAGGTGAGTGAAGGACTCAAAGATATGCTTAGGACACCATTTTCCTCACCAATGTAAGATTTTAATTTTGCTCCCTTTTTATCTCAGCCTGTTGTCCTTGTATAATTTTTCACTTTGTACCATTCTTTAATTTTTGATTTCTTATGCATCTTCATTTAAGTCAATGCCAAATAAAATTTTTCTAAAATTATCTTTTGGTTCCTTATTAAATCTTATTCCAAGATATGTTCTCTGCGTCTTCAGGATATTTCTTTCTCATGTGTGGGAGTGTTTTTACGCATAGACCTCATCGTGTTTTTTCCTTTTTCTTAGAACGCTATTGGTATGTGCCAACAGACTGTGAGGATGCTTCTCACGATCTACTTAGGTTTGAATGCCTTCTTAGATCTGCATCTGAAAAATAATTTGTTAGACATTTCCCATGATTGGCAGGCAGTCATCAAATGTGGTTTTGCTAAACTAAACCAGGATCATCTGCTCCTGTGCTACCTATGCCTGGTTTGGGGGCATTTTAAAAGGATAAAGTGTATGGAAAAACCTATTTCTTAAAATGCACTACTAAAAGGGTTTTTCCTGTATTTTCCCTTCTCTTCAGAGCTTTTCAGGTAGATATTGAAACTTCTTAGATGCAGTAAACCATGGTCAGTGCCTCTCTACCTTCTGACTTTTTCTTTACTGGGAATTGTGTTTAAATGGACAAAGAGGGGATTTGCCTCAATTTGCCATTGAGGGGATAGGAATGAGTTACACTACTTGGGCTACCTCATAAAGCTACCCTTCTACTCTTGTAAATCCTATTTCTCTTTAACAGCAGGCAGAAAAAGGAAGAGAGCTAAAGTCTTTTTCTCAGTTGATAGAATTATTGTGTTTCACAGAGCAAGGCAATCCTTTGCATTGTGTGGACTAATCAGAAAACTTTCCCACTGTTAATTTGTTCATAAACCTGATGTGTAGGACTTTCAGATAGTAAATTATCTGAGGTTTCTCATCCAGAGGTTAAATTCATTTTAGTAGGATGTACTCTTGTCTTTCCATGCCTTTATATGTATTCTCCTGAAAAGATGGGCAAGGCTGCAGTGGATGATTCTACTTAAATGGCATGTTAAGCTAAGAGTCCAAGTTGTATTTAATTAATAATTCATTTGCCATTTTTTGTTAATCAGAAATACATAATGAATATACAGTAAAATATGGCAACTGCAAATAGCCATTTTGGAAGCTGAGATTTGCTGCTTTTGTTAGCCTGTACAGTGTTATAATGTTAAGTAAATACAAAATTCCATTATAATTTTGGAGTGATTACATACATTTCTTAGTCCTCCATTATTACATTCAAAGCTCTAGCACTTTGCTCTTCTCACTGGTCCTTTCCTGGGCATTAGTAGTCTAAATATGGGACACATCTCATTGAAGGACCAGGAAGCAGTGCCTCCAGAATTCTCTGAGCCAGTCTTTGGAATAATAGATTAAAATAGCTGCCAGGACCAATCTTGGAAGAAATAATAGTGACTTCCAAAGAAGATGTAGTTATCTTCTTTCTTTCTTTTTTTTTTTTTAAAGATTTTATTTATTCATTCATTCATGAGAGACGCAGAGGGAGAAGCAGGCTCCATGCAGGGAGCCCGACTTGGGACTTGATCCCGGAACTCTAGGAACACACCCTGGACCAAAGGCAGGTGCTCAACAGCTGAGCCACCCAGGGATCCCAAAGTTATCTTCTTACAACTGTTCTAAGTTTAAGATCTAATGATACAACTGTGATCTCAAGGAATCCATCTCATTGGAAAGTAACTAGAGTTTCTAGAGCTGCAGAACTAAGATTGCTATTAAGTACTTGATTATTATTTCAGTAATCTCTAATGAATCAGAGAGCTTAAATTATGTTCACCTTTTTTGTTTTTAAAGCATGAGCTGGTTTAAGTACTACCTGAAAGTTACAGTATTTTTAAACTCTGAAGGTTCACATCACTTGAAATCTTTTATTTTATTTTATTTTATTTTTTTCACTTTAAATCTTTTAGCACTGAAATTCATTAAATTGGTTTATGGAACAGTGATCTGTATTATATATTATAGCCTGTTTTTTAAGGCCAGATTTTGACAACATTTATTTGAAATTTTAAAAATTAACCTCTGTGTGTGTGTGTGTGTGTGTGTGTGTGTGTGTTTAAATACCATATAAACCGAGACTCCTGGTTATTGGGGAAAATGTGAATCTCCTTGTTAAGGTCAGTATTCTTAAACTGAATTTCCAAGGAACATCTGCAAACTATTGTATAAAGGTGTGCTTTCACTAATAAGAATGATAATCTTTTCCCTGTTTATGGAAAAGTAATTTTTGATTTTGCTTTTTCAACCCTTTGGCATGGATTACAAATTGTTTGACTAATAGAAAATAAACATGACAAAAAACAAACAGTAGTCAATCATGGATAGTTCAGTCACTTGCCTTTCATTGTCACATGCTTGTGATATTTACCTTACCTATCTTTAATAGAACTATGCTTTATATTAATCTAAATTTTGTACTGGAATTAAACAAAGATTTTTCATAGTGTTTCACAAAGAACATTGAGACTTCCAAAAGCTCTGCCATCTGAAATGCCACCGGACTTACCATCTTGTAAGATACTAGAGGGAAACAACTGCGTCATCATCATCATTTCATATATGATCACAGCCATTGTAGAGTTTTGAATAGAAGGTAACATGAGGGTGGGATGCCTTGGTGGCTCAGCGGTTTAGCGCCTGCCTTCGGCCCAGGGCATGATCCTGGAGACCCGGGATCAAGTCCCACATCGGGCTCCCTGCATGGAGCCTGCTTCTCCCCCTGCCTGTGTCTCTGCCTCTCTCTCTCTCTCTGTCTCTCATGAATAAATAAATAAAATTAAAAATTAAAAAAGGGGGGGTAAATAGGCCTCATAACAAAGGATGAGGTGGTCTCAAAAAAAAAAGATAACATGAGGAAGAATTGGATTATAATATTTTTGGTGTTTGAGGAGATTTCTGGAAGGAGGTGAGAATAGACTTAGAGTGAGAGTGGCATGTAACCACTGTAAACAGTATCGTCAGTTGTGTCTATATTATGTAGTTGATTAAAACTCCAATATTATCATCCAGATGAAAATGGTAAGGTGGACTTCTTTCCTATTAGGTTGACAAGTTAATTTTGAATTGATATGTATACAAATTAAAATAACAAAACTTGGATTGTTTAAAACATCGTTCCTTATAACTAACAAACACAAAAGAAAGTTACCTAAAAAGTACTTTGCATTTCATATCATCACTTCTCTAGGTAGGAACAGGTAGTTTATAGACTACTTTTTTAACAAACACATCATTGCTAGAGTTGTGCCTTCATTTCATTCCCAGGAGGTTTATGTTACTATGCCCATTTTATAGATTGAGAAATTCAGCATGGCAAGGTGGCTTGACAGGTAACATGGGCTTTAAGTGTTAAAACTAAACATGGGACCCAAAGCAGCTGATTCTAAGTCCCATGCTCTTTGAACCATACCACACCGAGCCCTCATTTTTTAATTATTTATTTAGTTTTTTAAATTACAAAAGTAATGTGTGCTTAAAACCCAACAATACCTACATTCATACATATGAGGCTTATATACATATATATACACACATTATACAAATATATATTTGTATTTTAGGGAAATATGTCTAGCAGCAATATGATTGACAGATGGAAAAGAGAGGGCATCTTGGAAGAAGAGAACCTAGTTAGGACACTATTTCAGTAATCCTGACAAGAAATTATAAGAGCTGGAACTAGAGTAGTGGCAAAGGCAGGAGAAAACTTAGAAAGGACAGGCATGATGGGGGAGAAAAACCTGTAAGAATTAGTAACCCATGGAATTGGGAAGGTCTGAGAGATGAAGGAGCTAAGAATGACTTCCATCTTTATCACTTGGGCAACATGAAGATGGCCCTCATGTGGATGGAGAGATGGAAAACAGAAAAGAAAGAACAGAATCAGGTGGAGGACTCAGGAATGAATTTGCTCTTGGCTCTAGTAAAGTTTGTGATCCTTTAGAATATCCAGTAGAGATGTCTGTTAATTGTACATAATCCTAGGGATTAGTATAGAGTTCCATGTTAGTGATAAAGATTTGGGAATCCTAAGCTGGCTGACAGAGGTCAAAACCAGGTTACAGGTGTCACCCAGAGAGATTATATAAAGGGAGAGAGTCCATATCTGAGGGCAGAGCTCTAGACAACCCTAGCATGTAAGGAGCAAAGAAGACTGAAAAGGAATAGTTAGAGAAGTGGAGGAAAAACCTGGGGAGAGTATCACTGAAGCTAAGAGAGGAGAACTTCAGAAGAGAAGCAAGAAGTTGCAGAAGGATCACCTAATTGAAAACCAGGCATTTCCATAGGTAACGTCTCCATTTATAAAATTAAAAGAAAAATTGAATTCCATTGTATCAAAATATGCTTTTGAATTCTTTTAGTGGGTTTATTATAATGTTGTGTACATTCGGCAACCATCAGATATTTTACAGCATAGATAATAAACATTAAGTAACTACAGAATGTGGCAGGGTATTACTAGCATGGCCCTTACTGATGAATTCTGGTTGATTTGACTTGATTTGTTTAATATTTAAGCTTGCCTGCCTGCCTCGCTTCCTCCCTGCCTGCCTCCTTTCCCTTTGTAATGTGATAAGTTTAGGATTAAGATCAGGGGGAAGCCTTGGTGGCTCATCTCCTCGTGTGAGTGTGATCCCCGGGGTCCTGGGATCAAGTCCCACATCGGGCTCCCTGCAGGGAGCCTGCTTCTCCCTCTGCCTGTGTCTCTGCCTCTCTCTGTGTGTCTCTCACGAATAAATAAATAAAATCTTAAAAAAGAAAAAGAAGAACATTAGGTATCCTGGTTATGTATGGAAAACCAAAGTATAAGATACAGATCCCTTTAAGAGATTTATGAACCTTTCTTGGCTAGTTTACATGTGACTAAAGCAAATTTCAGATTACAGTTCCTCCTCACTTTATTCTACTCCAAAGTATGATTTTAGGGGTGCCTGGGTGGCACAATCAGTGAAGCCCACCAGCTCATGGGTTCAGCTTGGGTCGTAATCTTGGGGTTGTGGGATGGAGCTCCATGTAGGGCTCTGTACTCTCCTCAGTCTGTTTGGATTTCTCTCTCTCTCTCTCTCTCTCTCTCTCTCTCTGCCCCCCCCCCACCACCCCCACTCTTTCTCAATAAATGAATCTTTAAAAAAAATATGATTCTCATAACTATCCTTACAATATTGGCCAGCAGTTTATGAGTTTTTATGAGTCCAACTCATAAAAAGATCATAGTCATCGACCTCCAATTTCAGGGACATAATGTAGCTGTTGCAATGACAACTAAATGGAGAGGACTGGTCTGTCTTTCCTCGCTGGACAAAGAAATATACAAGACACTTGGCTGGGTGTTGAGGGGTAGGGAGTAGACAAGGGGATGTAAAATGGACTCAGCCAGACTTTGCCCTCTGGAAGCTTGCAGGGAGATAAATGACATAGATAATTATATTAAAAGAGAGATGTAAGAGTAGAAGGAGCTATACATTCAAAGAAAAGAATATATCAGGTCAGAAATTCTGGATGAGTTGGCATTTCAATTTGTGAGTTTTAAATAGGGAGAATGGAGTAAGGAACATACTGTCTCAAGGGCTTAATATGACCAAAGGTCTGGGCGCCCAAGCAATTATTTGTTGAATATTAGAACAAATGGAATTGAGTGCATTTGTTTTCCCACTGACTTCATGAGTTTATATATATATATATATATATATTTGTCTCGTGTGTGCCAGGCACTGTGGCAGGTGGGTGCTAGGAGGTGGGTCCTCCGACCCTCATGGAGCTACAGTTTAATAGGAGAGACAGACAAAACCAACAAACTAATGAATATATAAATTCAAAGCAAGAAGGATTGTTAGGTTACTGAATCGCTCGGGTGAAGAGAGCGATCGGTTGGCTGGATAGGCAGGGAAGCCTCTTTGAAGGAACAAAACGGCATCTGAAACTGATTTTTGTAAGAACCACATTGAAATATTACCCAGTTAGAAGTTTTTTTGTCATTGTTGCTATCCTAATACGTTTAATTTGGCTAAATTACTTCCCCGTCAAATATAGACTGAAATTTCTGTGTTCCATCAGTATCTGATCCATTGTTCACTTTACCGTGTCCTCTTTGTTTTGCAGAAACCAAAACTGAAAGACTGGCATCCTCCTGGGGGTTTTATTCTGGGATTGTGGGCACTCATTATAATGGTTTTCTTCAAAACGTACGGAATCAAGCATATGAAGTTCATTTTCTAGACGTGATGTGTGAAGAAGACTACATGGAAGACTACTACCTTGGATAAAATTTAATGTCATTATACTTTTTTAAAAAATACATTGTTCTTGTTGAATTGGGCACAAAGTATAGGAAACCAAATTTGAGTGAACTCAATATAACTTAAAGTTATTATAACTTAAAGAAAAATAATTGTTAATGCAAATGCTAAGTGGCACTGATTATACTTATTTTTTGTTGTGTGTGTTATTAAAAAGATGGAACAAAGATCAGTGTATATTTAATGGCTATTTTTGAAAATAAAAATTTCCCCCCATCTTAACTTCTTTCCATTCAGAAAAGAAAAAAAACGTGAACACATTAAATGCTCACTAGCCGAGGTAACTTCTTTCAGTGTTTTTGTGTGTGTTCTCCTAGTCTTTTTTTCTATATTTTTTCCCCAAATAGAGATCATATAGAATATTTCATTCTGTAACTTTGCTTTTCATTTTACAATATGTTATCAACCCTTTCCCTCTCCTTGGACATTTTTCAGAACACATTGTCAACGGTTGCACAGTATCCATTTTATGAATGTACAGTAAGTTATTTAACACTCTTCTGTTGTTGGACCTACTTACCTTGTTCTCAGAATCTTCCTTTGGTTTGATCTTTAATGTGTTAATATTTTACCGTCAGCCATTCATGGAATTATGCAGCTTTAATAATAACTAAATATGAAAGAATTGGTTCCTTAACTTACGATACTGATAGTCTTTGGGACCTTACCTGCTGTCAGTTTATCTGGAAAATGTAAGGCCTTTGAAAATTTCATGTTACTGACTGCTCAAGAGAAACAAACTGTCATTTTTCATTTCTAAGCATTCTGTGATCATGAATTGATTATGTCCTCTTCAGTTTCCATATCTAAAAAGATATTGTTTCAGGGCAGCCCAGGTGGCTCAGCAGTTTAGCCCCACCTTCAGCCTGGGGCCTGATCCTGGAGACACAGGATCGAGTCCCATGTCGGGCTCCCTGCATGGAGCCTGCTTCTCCCTCTGCCTGTGTCTGCCTCTGTGTCTCTCGTGAATGAATAAATAGAATCTTAAAAAAAGAAAAAGAAAAAGAAAAATATTGTTTCATTCTGTTTAGGGTAAACCTGGTTGGTTTATATACTGCCTGGATCTGTATTTCTGAGATAATCCGTAGAGTGGATGGACTGTATGGAAATTACATGCTTATGCTCCTGCCTTCATGTTTGACTGATGCACCACATAAGGCAGAAAAGACCCTTCTGGTCTCTGAGACGGTGCAAGAGCTTCTATCTTCATCCCTGATGTTTTTTATCTTATCACCCATGTTCCTTTCTTTCTCATAACTGGAAATAGTATTGAGATTGTGTTTTGCCACCAGCCCCAGGTATTGTTTTTTTTTGCACACAAGGGGGAAAAACATGCAAGTTAAGTGTGTCCCACAGGATACCTTTTTATATCTTATCTGGTTTTGTTCCAAGAACTTATGTGTTAATAAATCTTTATTCATTACAAAGATCTGATTTATAATTATAGGCAACATAAAGAAGACAACTCTTCCTCCACAATAAAACCTCCTAAAATTAGTATTCCTGAGGACTTGTTTGCCTTTTAACACTTAAAATATTACTCTTTAATTACATGCAAAATGGTCATGCTTTTCACAGGCAAAGGATTAACTGCTATCTCTCAGGTTAGAACAAATGATGTTAAGGCTTTTTGGCAGCTATTAATCTTCATTTTAATTGATCTTATTGGTGTGCTAGAGAAATTCAGGTATTTTATCTGAAAAATGGAGAGGGATTCTTTTGTACACAGAAAGGGGGAAAAGCAAACTTACTCCTGACTAGCCAGATCATAGCAGCACTAAGAGACAAGAAAAGGTTGACCATAGCACGCTGCAGAAACTGCCACAAGGTCAGGGACACCGTGGTGGGGCGGAGCTACTTAGCGTCAGAAGGAAATATGATTGATCTTGAGCCAAAGTAATTTAGCTTGAATGTAATGAAACGTACCCTGATGGTAAAGACTGCTGGAAAGTAAAAGGCTTCCTCTTCAGAGGCTGCAGAAGGTGCCCTTCTTAGTTAAAACCAAACTGGGAAAAGTAATACTGGATGTAATATACAGGATTAATTTTGCCCAGGCAGGGTTTCAAAGGGCAGTTATTTCTCTTTCTGTTCCATTATTGAATTTTCAGAATACAGTTAAAGCAGAAAGCTTAAACTATGCTAAATGTTCAGCTCGTAACCATAATCTTTTTGCATAAAGTATATTCTGCTTTCAATAATAAGTAAATCCTCTGCATGTGGTAAGTGGGTAATATTGTAAGTGCAATTAAATAGTCCAGACTTTAAGTTATACCATAAAAGCGCATCCTTAAATATATTCTGGAGTCACAAAGAGCTGAACACGGTTAAGAGGTTTTCTTTTTTGTCTTTCTCAGTGTTGTTGTGAGGATCAGGTGAGATAATGTTACGACGAAACACTCTGGAAATTGTAAATATATGGCGGTGCTATTCTCCTTGTTTTGGCCTAGGAAGCCGCCAATGGAGAAGTTAACGCCGCCGCCGTCCCTCTTCCTGGTGCACGCACTCACCTGTGTAAGCTACTTACTGTGGGTCTTGTTCTCTTCGGTCTTCTTCTTCGCCCCTTGCCAGGGTGTCCTTCAGGGAGACAAGGAAAATAGATAAATGGGTCCTGGCAGACATGGCCTGACCTTTTCGGGGAGGGACAGGATATAATGAGGCTGTTCAGCAAAGGCAGCCCGCAGGAGAAAAAGAAACCAAATGATGTGGATTTTGAAATTATGAAAGACATTCATTTGCAGTTTATGAAAGGGAAATGTAGTTTGGATGCAAAGCTGATTAAGTTGGATCAAGAAAAATTGGAATTAAATACATAAAATAATGCATGCATTTATGGTTTCAATTTTTATATATCCTCAGCTAGTTGAAAGTGATGATTCCCACAACAAGCATAACTCAGCTTGTTTCTGCTTACTGAGTATTTTCTACTATGGTATATGCTGATAACATTCCTTCCATTATGTATGTTGTATAGCAGAGTTACAGTTACTGTGGGAATCATAATTTGAAATTTTGACTCGCGTGTTTCTGGAAATCTCTACAACAAATGTTGCATTAACATAGAACTTTTTCCATTGATTTTTACCAGAATTAAAACCATCTGTAGCAGTTTCTGTTTTAACTTGTGAAAGAAATATTTTATAAACATACCACAAGGTATGGCTATAAAATAATGAGATCAGCGTCCATTTTGGCTTAATGAAATCAGCTTCATGACCTTCTTGTCACATCTTGTACCCGGGGGCATGTACCCCAAAGGAAATGTTCTCCAGTATCGCCATCCTGTTGCCTGCCCTATCTGCACTTGCACTTGCTGTGTAAATATGAAAGGCTTGCAATTCATGGACAGTACACCTGGGCAGTACCCGGTTGTTTTCTCTCAGTCAATGCAAAAATATTTTGGAAATGTGCTATAAAACATTTGGTTTATTTTAACTGTGTGGACCCTTGGATATGGATGGGATTGATGCAGTTGGAGGTGTAGACCAAGAAGACACTGGTTATGAAAAATCCACGTACTTCAAACATAGAAAAGTGGTAACTGTCATAAAAAGGTGCTTACTGTTTCATCCAGGCTGCTTGCAGCCTCAGAGACTTCAGAGGACTTCCAGATTTGCCCACGGAATACCCAGTCATAGGGTCTCCCGGGTGAGGCTCGTGTGATGTGTCTCATGTTCTCAAGATCTGACCTTTTCTGGCTAGAAGTGCCAGCTGCCAACTGCTAGAATTTCAGTGACAGCTGGCAGGAGCAATGTAGGACACTTTCCTAGGGGTCATTGAATAAGGTCATAAATGTAAAGCACATCATACAGTGTCTAACACAGGAAATTTTCACCCTTTTGTTCTTTGCTGGGCAGGACTCTATCTAGCTCCTGTCTTGACCTCCACTCTGGCCCAGGGGTCACTCTAAAGAACATCAGCTGTGGTGCTCCTAGACTCTCCGGTTCCCTTCTCTTCCTCAAGCCTTAGTTTTTTAATGTGTTTAACTCCCTCTATGGTCTGTCCATTTTGTTAGAAACACACCTTTAGCGTGAGTTAATGGACAGGCTCTCCTCAGCCCAGGCCCCAGATGTCTGGATACTAATCCAGTCTGAAGTTTTCCATTGTTCCTCCATCACAGCAGGTACTGCATTCCCAGGAGACACCTGCCCGGCCCCCCGGCCCCCATGTTAGTTAGGACTTTGTAAGTTTCGAGTGATAGGAACCCAACTGGAACAAATTTAGACTGAGAAGGGAATTTAACAGGGGGACAGTAGAAGATCTCACATAATTTAGGGGGGGATCTGGCCTGAGCCTCACCGGGGACTGGAATGGCACCCGGATCCTCTGCATTTCTCCTGGAGCCCGGCTTTCTCACATGGCTGGTAACACCGGAGCTGTGTGTCCTGTACTTCGCCACAAAGAGGAGTATTAGTGTCTTCCTTTATTTCTATTCTAAAAGTCTTGCGGAAGAGCAGGCTAACCTTGCCAGTGTCGGATCCACTTGGCCAGGAGGTCAGGGTCCTGTGAGCATACCCCTGGCTGTTAGGGCCTCTCCCAGGGAAGGGAGGGACCGCGGACTGCAGGAGCCGCGCAGTCACCCTTACTCCCTCCTAGTTTGCTGATCCCGTGTGGTCCGTGGAGCTCTCATCACCCGGGAGCTTGCATAGAAATGCAGAATGTCAGGCCCCACCCCTTAGACCCACCGAACCAGAATCTGCATTTTAACAAAATCCCTGAGGAAATTCTCAAGCACATGAAAATAGAAGCACTGATCTACTTTATCTTCATAGACTAAACAACCCGAGTTTATCCTACAAGGAGACTGTAAAAGCAAGTTCTTGTAAAACAAACAGCCATAGGTAGCATATTTTACAGGTTAATTGGCTTCTCAGCATTATTATTGAGTTCTAGTCAGACCTTTTAAGGCTGTACCACTCTCATTCTCTGTTTTTTTCTTCTGAGCCCTTTGCAAAATGTTTAATGGTTAAACAGGCATCTAATTAGCACTTACTGTATGTAGTACCTGCAAATCCTTTGGCACAATTCTCATCAAGTGGTCCAGATGGGCCCTCCCCCCTGAATGTGGGCTGGCCTTAGTGATTTAATTCGAATAAATAGTTTGACAGAACAGTACTGTGTGACTTACCAAGCTAGATCCTGAAAGGTGATCTAGCAACTGCCTGTTTTTCTCAGGACTCTAGCTCGCTGTTGGAACCCGGCCACCATCCCCTGAGGAAGGCCAGGCCACATGGAGAAGCCACGTATGTGTTTTCTGGCCAACAGCCCCTGGTAGGTCACAGCAAGTGGCCCACAGCAAGCTCCAGAGGCATGAGGGAGAGAGCCTGCAGGTATTTCCTGACTGCAACCCCTGGAGACACTGACCCCCAAGTGAGAATCACCCCGTTGATCACCAGAACTGTGAGGTAAATAATTTGGGGAAAAATTACTTTATCCCACTAAGTTTAATATGGTTTGTTGTACAGGGATTGTTGCTGAAACACTGTTAAGGTTACCCACTCTGGCCGATGCTTTGAGGGATACGGAAAAACGGAGTTCTCATCTTAAGAGTTACAAGTTAATTCTTGAAAGACTCACAGGAAGAAATGAAATAACGGCACAGCAGCAAATGACAAGTGCCATGTAAGAGCTACCCTATATGGGTTTCAGGAAAAAGCCTTCTATTGCTAATTGAGATAGGCCTATGTTACTAATATTGTTTACTTCCAGGGGAGGGAACAGAGAAGACTCCAAGATGGAAGTGAAATGAGTAGATTTCTCTATTTTTCCCCCCTCCGTTCACCACTACTGCTCTTTCAAAACTGTAGATTTTCTTCGGTCCTGTCTCGCTGACTCAGACTTTCCAGTCATTGGAATAGTTTGCTCTGTACTCTGAAAGGGACATCGAAGGAAGGTAACCAGCTAACCTTCCTTCTTTACTTCCTACAAATTGACCTCCATTTGCCCCCCATCTCCACTCCTTTGCTCTTGGAGATTGAGTCACTGACTCCATCTCCTCTGGGATTTTGCTTACTCATAAACGCACCTCTCTATCCATCCTGCAGTCTTCCTTTGCATGGATGTGATTTCCCTTGTTTTATAAGATGTTCGAGCTTCCTCATCCTAACAACTCAAAATTCTATATTCCCTTTTAAATGCAAATATAGAAGTGCCACGTAGAGTTCTTTTCCTCTTCATTTCATAACCTATTATTTTGAGTGAATGGGTGGCATTCGCTGCCTTGACTTCCCTGCCCTCTATTTGTGTGGGAACCTCTCCCCTAATCCAGCTTCTGCTTCCACCACTGCCCCAAAACTTTTTTTTTTTTTTTCTGGTATCAGTGATCTTGTAATTTGCCAAATCTGGTGAAATTTTTCTGCCTGTACTTTTCTTCTCTCTCCTGTATATATACAATGGTCAATTACTTCCACTTTTATTATTATTATTATTATTATTATTATTATTATTATTATTTGGATTTTATTTATGTATTCATGAGAGACACAGAGAGAGAAGCAGGCTCCCTGTGGGGAACCTGATGTGGGATTCGATCCTGAGACCCCCAGAACCTGAGCCGAAGGCAGAGCAATCCAGGCGTCCCCGATTATTTCCACTTTTAAGAGCTTTCCTCTGCCTCCGTGATGCTGCACCCTCCCCAAGTTTTCATCACTCAGCCTCTCCTTTTTGATCTTCTCCTCCTCCGGGTCCTTCTCTTTGACATCCCACTGCAGCTGTTCTGCAGAGTTCTGTCCTCAACCTCTTCAGGTTCAGCACCGTCCCTGAGGACTTGCATCCCCATCTGTGGGTTCCACGACTGCCCCTCCGTCACTGTCAGCCAAATTTCTCCATCTCAGAATCTCTCTTGAGTTCCAGAAAGGCCCTTTTATACTCCAAAGCCCCTCAGGAATCTCAACTCCGTGTAGCCCAGCCTGAATTTATAATCTCTCGTTATTGCCCCACTACCCAGCTCTTCTCGATTTCCTCGTGCTCAGTTAAGATTCTGAATCCTCTCTGAACAGACACAGATTATAAAGATACCTGTCCCGTGTAAGGGCTCACCGTAAGCACTTACTGCAGAGGAGGCTCTTAGTAATCGGGTGGGCTAAACAACATACTGTGTAGATATTGGTTAGCCTTTTTGCCCAGCACTTGCTCTGTGGGCCCATGGGGGAATAAGTGGTTATGGGGGCCAGGATGGGGACCACGGGCTCAACAGGTCCTGTTTCTCCTCACTAAGGCTGGTCTAGCTAATGCTACCTCTAAGTAGTGCTTAGTCTATCAACAGCAGAGAAAACCCAGCCACGAATTGGTGCTTCCCTTCCCCAGCTGACTGGTAATAGGTTGATTATGTTGCCCATCACAGAGTGGGAGAAACCACCCACACAAGCAGGCACATATATTGGGTATGGATTTGTGTTCTCTACTCTGAAAGCTTTTGCCTGCATCACCATCAATAAACTCACCGAAATCTTTATCCACCATCATGGCCTTCTGCCTGAGCAAGGAACTCAGGTCACAGCAAAGAAAGTGCATCCGTGAGCATATGTGCATGGAATTATTTGAACGTACCACATGCCCCGTGACCTGAGAGTGGCTGGCCTAATTAAAGACGGAATGGCTCACTGAAGATTCAGGTATGACACCAGCTGGAGACAACACTCTGAAAGAAGGGAATTCTCTTTGACAGGGTATAGACAGGCTTCGAGTCAGAGACCACTACGTGGCATTATTTTGCCCATAGCCAGAATCCACAGTTCTGGGAACAAGGAGTGGAAATGGGAGCAGCTCTTCTCACTGTTGCATCTAATAATCCGTTCACGGAATCTCTGCTTCCTGTCCCGCCAGCTTTGTGCTTTGCTAGTATGGAGGTCTTAGTTCTTTTTTTTTTTTTTTCTAATTTTTATTTATTTATGATAGTCACACACAGAGAGAGAGGGAGGCAGAGACATAGGCAGAGGGAGAAGCAGGCTCCATGCACCGGGAGCCCAACGTGGGATTTGATCCTGGGTCTCCAGGATCGCGCCCTGGGCCAAAGGCAGGCGCTAAACCACTGCGCCACCCAGGGATCCCGGAGGTCTTAGTTCTGAAGAGAGGAATGCTTTCATCCAGGGGACACACAGCGGTTCCATTAAACTTGAAGAGAAGACCACCACTTGGCCATTTTGGGTCCTGATAGCACTGAACATGCCAACGATAAGGGGTTACCCTACTGACTGAAGCAATGGAGGCCAATTACCAAAGGGAAATTGAGTAGGTGCTACTCCACCTGAAGGCAAGGGGGGGAGCGCCGTATGGCAAAGGGATCTCTTTGGGGGTGCTCCTTGCTAGTTCCATGACCAATAGCAAACATTCATGGGAAGCTATAACAGTTGGCCCCCACCCAAAAAAAAAAGCAGGATGATTGAAGACTCAGTCATCTGAATGAAGGTTTGGGTCACTCCACCAGATAAAGAACTGACCAATTTGGCTTCTGGCTGAGAGCAAGGGAAATAAACAATGGGTAGAGGAACATAGGAAGCCGCAGATCCAGAATACCCCATGGCCAACTACTGGAATGAGATTGTAATAGCCCTACATATCTCCTCTTTGTCCGTTACGTGTTTATGTGTGCATGCTGTTTCTCTCTTTCCCCACTTTTCTATTATGCTAGTTGGTGGTACTTAACCTTATTAATGTAGCATTTAGGGAAGAAACTATTCAATGGGGGACACCTGGGTGGCTCAGTGGTTGAGAGTCTGCCTTTGGGTTAGGGCATGATCCTGGGGTCCTGGGTCGAGTCCCACGTTGGGCTCCCTGCATGGAGCCTTCTTCTCCCTCTGCCTGTGTCTCTGCCTCTCTCTCTGTGTCCCTCATAAATAAGTAAATAAAGTCTTTAAAAAAGAAAAGAAAATATTCAATGGGACAGATGGAATTCAGGAGCCAATAGTGAGTATGGTACCAGTTGTGGCTGCGTGTCTCCTTGTTTTGTGAAGTGTGAGAATTTCTTCAGTTGTATAAATAGCAGCATCTTGTTAGATGGAAATATAAAGTTGCATCATTGTTGTATAGTGTCAGCTGTGTGTACAAGAGTGAATGCAGAAGCTAAGTAGCCAAAGGGATATACTGGGCCCATGATCAATTCATTGTCCCCTAGCTCCAAACCCACTCATTATGCATCTGGGATAATGGAGCTGAACCCTTTAAGAATTTCTTTTGTAGTTAACATGATGCGAAGCTTTGTCAAGAGAGGGTGCTGGGGGAACATGGCAGGAAGAAGGAGCTTCTCTTCCTGTTTCTGGTGTGCTCCTCCCTGCTGTGTGTGTCTCTGTGTGAGAGCATCCGTGTGTGTGTGTGTGTGTGTGTGTGTGTGTGTGTGTGTGTGTTTTCTGCAGCACCTAGTGGCTGGCAGCACAGAGCACCTTTGTGTGGGCAGCTTCATAGCAAAGTTGCTAACAAAGCACCTTCTTATGAATGGCCACCCCAGGCAACCTGCCCCCAGCAGCTTTGCAGTGGGTACAAATACAGGGCACCTTCCCCCAGCACACACCCTTGGGCACCTCCATCACGGGATGCTGCTGGCAGGGCACCTCTCTTGGACAACTTTCCCTACACCTCTCAGGTGGCTTTTCAGAGTTCTTAGGTATGCCTTCTTTCAGAGGATAGCTTTGCCTAGCAGTCCAGAGAACAGCTTTCCAGCAAGTTCCACTGAGATGGCCTCTCTGCCATCCAATGAGCCCCACTGCATCCTCTCTAACAATGTCTGGACCTCAGCCCTCTGGGGACTGGGGGGTTCCTTCTCTCTTGGGTCTCCTATCTCAACCTGAGGGGTGGTGGCCGCCTCTGACGCCTGCTGTTTTTCTATTCTCTTTCTCTCTCAGCAGCCAACTTCCCCTTATTCTTAATTCCTTGTTCAAATGGCTACGTAATCTCTGTCTTCTCTTTGGACTTTGACACACCTCCTCACTGAACCTGATGGCATTAAATGGTGAGATGCTTGGCCACAGTCATTTAAATTGTTCAAATTACGCCTCTGGCTGGAGTCAAGGAAAAAATCCTCTTTCCTCCCGGAGAGCTGGACAAAGGATTGGAGCCGCTTCTTACCACCTCTGCCTAATTCTGAAGGCTTCCCTGGGAAACTTGCACTGAAGGTTAAAAGATGGAAGAAGTACTTCCTTGTGACACAGTCGGGCAGCTGGAGCCAGCCCAGGAGATGCACAGACTTATCATACACGTGGAAACCTTCCCATAAGGGTCACATCGACTCTGTTTTTAAAACTCTGGATCCTTTTGGCTCTAGGCAGCTTCTTCTTGCTCTTTGTAGTAAGTACATGGAAATGAAAAGATCTAGGCAACAGGATTTCTTGTACACCTGCCAGGAAAGAAAATGGATCAAAGGGGGAAAATATGTTAGAGGCACACTGGTGTGGGAAATATCTAGTTTGCTTAGTTTAGGAACGTGCTTACAGAGTAAGAAGGCTGAATAGTATAGTGGTTAAGAGCCCGAGTTTTGCATTTCTGTAGCTTGCCAATCTGATTAATGCACATTATACAAGGAAAAGAATAATTAAAAATTACAAATAAGAAAATACACTTACAAAAAAAAAAAAGAAAGAAAGAAAGAAAATACACTTACAAACCAATAAAAACCCAAGGTTGGGGAGAGAAATTGAGGCTGAAATAAGAGAGACCAAATAAAAGGAGTAAAAGCAGTACACTACAGAAGTTAAACAACAAAACCAGAAGCTCAGTTACAAAGTATAACCAGGGAAAATTAGACCAAAAAAATTAAACCTTTAGTTGTTAAAATCAGAAGCTTAGAATTTCAAGGATGTGTTTGTGAATAAAGCAAAAGCAGGAACAGGAAACAAAAATGTTTTAAAGTGGCAACAATGGAGGCAAAATTTAAATGGAATACAAAGAGCAAGCGAAGTAGCTGGAATTATTCATTTTAAAGGAAGATTTAAATAAAACTGAAACTAGTCAAAGGAATCTAACATTCTCTAAGTGCTAAACATTTAGAGAATGAAACAAACTAAAAATAAATATGGAAAACAAGGGATGAACAATTTAAAACATGAGAAGAGCAACATTTTTTTTTTTTTTTAAGCAATTTGCCTGCTTTTTAAGAGACACCTGGCTTTTGTTACTTTTATCCCCTAGGTAACTCCAGCATCCTGGAATTCTAGTAGATTGTCTCTGTAACTTTCATCCCCAAGGTCAGGTTTTTTGCAGAGCACACACCTTTGGGGCTCCTTTAGGCCAAAAGCCAAAGGTAACAATCAATTCAAAATGCTTAGCCTTTTTCTCCAAAGGCTCCTGGCTCCTGTGTCTACAAGGCTTTTACCTCATACCCTGAAGGGTTGGGCGTGGACACAGGCCAGCAGGTGCCTGTCACAGATCCTCCAGCAGCCCAGCGGGTGTTCTGCAAACATGCTGCCTGCTCTGTAGCTCTTAGGAAGCCTCCTTCCTTCTCTTCACTTTGGGACTGTAGCTCCCACAATCCTGCTGTTTGGTAGTGTTTCCCGCCTTAGAGGAGACGCAGGTAAGTGGTCTCCAAAATCTTCGGCGACCACCCACAGTAAGACATGTACCTCTCACTGTGACTCCTGCAGGATGTAGGGAAGGCGTTAGGGTTCGGCCAAGAAAGAATTCTTGAGACCTCTTTGGTGGAAAAAGGTGATTTTATTTTATTTTTTTAAAGATTTATTCATTTATTCATGAGAGACAGAGAGAAACAGACACCGACAGAGAGGAAGAAGCAGGCTCCATGCAGGGAGCCTGATGTGGGACTCGATCCCAGGCCTCCAGGATCAGGCCCTGGGCTGAAGGTGGCGCTAAGCCGCTGAGCCACCCGGGCTGCCCTAAAGGTGATTTTACTAAAGCACCACAACAGGCCCCATGGGCAGAAAGAGCCGAACTGGGGTCATGAGAAGTGGTCCTTTACCTACTTTCAATTTGGGGGTGGGGGGTTAGGGAGAATGTGAGTCTATAAGGAATTTTGGAAACAAGGTTTCCAGGACCCTGAGGGGCCTAGCTGTTGTTGGGGAAAGGTCATTTATTACCATCTAATAAAACCTGAGTCAGGAGACCCTTCAGATGTGTATCGGGGGCCCATATGCTTGGGGGATGATTGCCAACACGTATCTTGGGGGTTTAGAGATAAAGGAAGTTTCCAAGGGAATTTTTGTATGTTAAAGTAGACCTGCAGGATCCTGGGGGTCGGGCTAAGGTTGCCTTTTGCCTTTAGCAAGGTATGAACATCGAGGCAGCTGATGACCTTCCTAGAAGAAGGTCACGCTACCTGTTTCAAGGACTTGCCTATGGGCTGTAAGTAGTAAGGAACTTTAATTTTTCCTCTGCCTTGGTTCCCCATATCACTACATATATACGTGCATCTATCTATACAACTAAAAAAGAAGTTATACAAAAAAAAATACAAATAAAAAATAAAAAAGTTATACAAAGTAAGTACCCTCTCTAACATCATACGCTGTTGTCTTCAGCCCCTTTATAGTCTATATTATAGGATTGTCTCAGGTGGGAGCCAGCTCAATGGTTTTCAAAAATCCTTTGCTTCCATCTGCAATAAGAAATGCATTTTACACTGTGACCTAATGCACAGACGTGTATGTATCCACGTAACAAAGTTTTACAGACAGTACCGACATCCTTCCTGAAACGCACCTTTTAATTTTCTGTCCTATTACAGTTTTATTGATGGCTTCCTCGTACTGTCTGGCTATACTTGCACCACCAAACTTCTACCGAGAAGACATAATGAAAGCCTGGAGAACCATGGCCACAAATAACCCCCAACAGGATGGTAGATCATTACAAACATCCTTGTACTGATAATGCACTTGACGGCTCCCTGGTGCTACTCTGGGTCCTTACACTGTGTTGTTCTTCCTCCAACGAATGCCGAGTATGAATACCTTCTGTGTGAGTGGCACAGCCTCTGTCCCTAAGGCATTTATAGGAGGGGAACCAGAACACTGGTGCAGAGCGCACCCGGAGAGATTCTAGGTGCCCTTCAATTGAGAGTAATGACACAATTTTTTGGAAAGAGACAGAAACCCATTTTGCTTAAATACGCTTAGAAATAAGCAGAAAATACGAATGAATAATAATTTTTAAAGCATTTTTTGACCTACCTGAATGTTCATGAGAGGTCTGTCTTCAGGCTAGCCTGATCCAGGGTCTACTGACCTTCTAGACTCTGTTACATCTGCTTCCCCTGGGACGGCTCCATGCACAAGGTGATTCCTCTTGTGGCAGTAAATTTGGGTTTGGCGTCTCACACCCTACAGCATCATGATCTGGGGGGGAAGAGTTTGTATCCCTGAATATTAGGGTCATGTTCCCATCCATGAACTAATTATTGGGTCGAGGAGACTGGGGTATGCCGGTGGGTTTAAGCCAATTGGAGCCTATTCCTGGAGCTCTATTCAGAGTTAGTCCCTCGTTATCTACATAGTTAAGAGCAGAAGGATTGATTTCTCCAAAGAAAATATGGGGACCTATGGCCTGAAAGGTGAGAACATGGAATATAGGCTGCCAGTGGCAGCAGGTGTTTGAGCCAGGGAAGGCTTGTCCGTGGGTGAGAACACAGGGGAGGGGCGGCAGTCCAGGTGCAGAAGCAGCATGAGCAAACCTGGGCCCCCCCGAAATCACCTGCAATCACCTGGAGCTTCGGGACAGTCATGCAGGAGCCGTGGGAGAGGAGACAAGCCACGGGCTCAGCGTCCGGGCTCTGACAGAGACTAACTGTAGCAGATAGTCAGGATTCAGAGAAAGGGTCAGAGTGAAATTTATATTTTATGAGACTCCCTTGGCCTTAGGGAACGCATGCATGGGAGAAAGACAGTCCTGAAAGGCCAGGGTCGTCCAGGCAAGAGTTGGTTAGATGAGTAGGAATCGGGAGCAGGGCCGTGAATGGGGAGGGAGGGGACGGACTGATGCAAAAGCTCTGTGCTCCTTTTCTCTGAACCCTGTGAAATGAACCTTCAATTCTGTGGGCTCATGCAAAGGAGGGAGAGATCCTTTAATATTTAATTGACTTCAAATAAAGATCAAATAATTCCTGAAAGCTTTACTTTTCCAAAGGGAAGAAACTACTTGTTGGGGAAAAAAGCCACTTGTGATGTAAGTCTCCATATGAGCCTATCCCATCAAAGAGTTAAATGACTTTGTGATAAATGAGGTGGAATAAAGACGTTTCAAACTCAGCAGACAGGCTCCGAGGCCTCCCCCGGGCCCTCGGGGCAGGATTCATCTCCTCCCTCTCCCACTGAGCCTTGGGTTCAACCGTCTTGTTACCAGCTCTCCCCGTGTGCATCTTTATCAGCCACTAGATTATGAGGGGAGGACAGAAACCTTTTTCTGTTGACGGAAACAATTTTGCTTTTCCTCTCTCCCTGCCCTTTCCCAAGCACCTCTACTGGGATCAAGGCATCCCAACAGAATCCCAGCTGGACCTGAACCTCAACTCCTTGGGTTCCAGCGTGGGAAGTGAGACGTTTAATGAACGCTGGGAGAGACACTGATACAGAATAGCATGGGAGGAGGGGTCAGCTCCACGGGCTGAGAGCAGGAAAGGCTTCATCAGAGGCCACAAGCCACCTGAGGCTTAGGGCTAGTGGCCAGAGAAGGTGGCAGGAGAAGGGAAGGGCATCGAGTGGGAAGCACTTAGCAGGGAGGCAATATTTGAACATGGGGAAGCCATAACGACGTTGACCTCATGGGTGCCTACAGACATATGTAGCCATTTCTTTATTTTTCTTTTTTAAAGATTGTATTTATTCATTCATGAGACACAGAGAGAGGCAGAGACACTGGCAGAGGGAAGCAGGCTGATGTGGGACTCGATCCCAGGACCCCATGATCATGACCTGAGTCCAAGGTAGATGCTCAACCACAGAACCACCCAGTGCCCCAGGTGCCCCCATGTAGCAGTTTCTTTTAGGCACTTTTAGAGCACCTCTCTGCCCACGCTGGGACTGGGCCGTCATGGACATGAGCCCTTCCTATATTCTTATTTAATTCTTACTACAACGGAAACAATTAGAGGGACCCCAATTTTATAGAAAATAGAGGTTTAGCTGAGAGGCACACAGCCGCTACCCTGAACTCTGTGAGCCACGACTGCTCCCTGGAGCCGAGTCACATGGACACCGAGGGCTCACTTTTCTGTCCTCACCTGTATCATTTCTCTTTTTTATTTGCCACAATCAGACCATCAGTTTTGAGACCCGCTAAGGAAGCAGCCCGTGTAGACACAGGATTGACCGTACATGGGGACACACATACACATGGACACACATACAGCCACATCTGGCCATACCGATGGTTACAGGTTTGTTATTACTAAAATAAACCAAACCTGATTTTTTTCTCTACGTTAGACCCACTTACAATTAAATGGGGGAAAGAAGAATAATCCTTTAGAAATTGAAACTCTGATCCTTAAAAGTTATTTTGATGTTTTCCTTTATTTTTTTTAAAAATTTTTTTTAAATTTTTATTTATTTATGATAGTCACAGAGAGAGAGAGAAAGAGAGGCAGAGACATAGGCAGAGGGAGAAGCAGGCTCCATGCACCGGGAGCCTGATGTGGGATTCGATCCCAGGTCTCTAGGATCGCGCCCTGGGCCAAAGGCAAGCGCCAAACCACTGTGCCACCCAGGGATCCCTGATGTTTTCCTTTAAAACATGATTCTTAGCAGAAGAAAAGTTTTCAGCGTGCCCAGAAACCCATGAAACATTGCTTTATTCATATGACTTCCATGCTTAACAAGCTCCAGCGATACACGGCTAACATCACCAAGTCCACATCTTCATCTTGGAATTCAAGGTCGGCCACAATAATAAAACCGAAAGGACACTGAGGTAGCTATTTTAATGGCAGAAAAATAGAGACTTTAAGGAAAAGGCTGGGGGGTGGGGTTAGTGGTTAATACCAAGTGATAGGTAACTTAACCAGGAAGATAAAATAATTGTAAACGTGTCTGCATCTCACAATAGCTAATGCAAAGTGTGTGTAAGACTACTGGAAGAAAACTCAGTGTCATCCTGGAGGACTTTAAAATGCTCCTCTATTGTTATTTGAGCAGACTAAAATTAGTAACAGTATAAAAAATTTAAACAACCCTACCGGCAAACTTGATTTAATGGACAAATACAGAAATCCGGACCACCAAAATTTTAAAAATACAGTCTTCACAAGGACTCATGGAATACTTACACAACTCAGCAAATGTATTATATAAAACAAATACTGAACGTTTCAAAGAATTAGCATCATGATTACATTCTCTAACTTAAAGCACTTAAGTTAGATATCACCACACAAAAATTAATAAAACCTTGTATATTTGGAAATTCTTAAAAATTTGTATTTTATTTTACTTTGCTTTTTTTTTTTTGTTTTATTTTGCTTTGAAGTGGAGATGGGTCCACCTTAAACTTCTTTAGACTGAAGTGTAATTGACACACAGTATTGTATTGGATTCAGGTGTACACCATAGTGATTCGATATTTACACACTTTGCAAAACCATCACCATGATAAGTCTAGTTACCATCTATCACCAGACAAAAAAAGTTTTTACAGTGTTATTGACTATAGCCCCTATGCTGTAGATCCCCACGTCTTATGTCTAACTGGAAGATTGTACCTCCTCTTCACCCTCACCTATTCATCCATCCTTCCGACCTCTCCCCCTCCTGACAACTATCAATTTGTTCTCTGTATCTGAATGTTTTGTTTGTTCATTTGTTTCGCTTTTCAGATTCCACATATAAGCGAAATTACATGGCATATGTTTCCTCTGTCTGATTTATTTCACTTAGCATTATAACCTCTAGATCCATCCATGGTGTCACAAATGGCAAGATTTCATACTTTTTATGGCTGAGTCATATTCCTTTGTATATACATGCTACTTCTTCTTTATCCATGGACACTAAACTTCCTTCCATATCTTGGCCTTTGTAAATAATTCTGCAATGCGTATGTATTTCTCAATTCATGTTTTTGTTTTCTTCTGATACGTAGCCAGAAGTGGCATTACTGGACCATGAGATACTTCTATTTTTATTTGTTAAAGGAATCTCCTTATTGCTTTCCATAGTGGCTGCACCTATCTACATCCCCATCAACAGTGCATTACTTCTCCTTTTTCTTCACATCCTCATCAACATTTTTTATTTCTTGCCTTTCCCCCTTCTTTTTAATAATAGCCATTCTGACAGGTGTGAGGTGATGTCTCATTGTGGTTTTGATTTGCATTTCCCTGATGATGAGTGATACTAAGCACCTTTTCACATGCCTGTTGGCCATCTGTATGTTTTCTTTGGAAAAATGTCTACTCAGGTTTTCTGCTCATTTTTTAAGATTCTATGTTCTTTTGGTGTTGAATTGTGGGAGTTCTTTGTATATTTTGTTGTTGACCGCTTATTGGATAGATCATTTGCAAACATTTTCTCCCATTCAGTGGGCTGCCTTTTCATTTTGTTGGTTTCCTTTGCTGTGCAAAACCTTTTTAGTTTGATGTAGTCCTATTGTTTTTTTCTTGCTTTTGTCGTTATTGCTGAGACCAGTGTCAGAGCTTACTGCCTATGTTTTCTTCTAGAAGGTTTATGGGTTTATTTCTGACATTTAAGTCTTTAATTCATTTTAAGTCTTTTTTTTATTTTTTATTTGTATTTATTTATGATAGTCACACAGAGAGAGAGAGAGAGAGAGAGGCAGAGACACAGGCAGAGGGAGAAGCAGGCTCCATGCACCGGGAGCCCGACATGGGATTCGATCCCGGGTCTCCAGGATCGCGCCCTGGGCCAAAGGCAGGCGCCAAACCGCTGCGCCACCCAGGGATCCCAAGTCTTTTTTTTTTTTTTTAAATAGAGTATAAGAAAGTGGTCCAGTTCATTCTTTTGCATGTAGTTAAGCAGTTTTACCAGCACCATTTATTGAAGAGATTGTCTTTTTTCTTTTTTATTTATTTATTTATTTTTTCTTATTTTATTATTTATTTACGATAGTCATACAGAGAGAGAGAGAGAGAGAGAGAGGCAGAGGGAGAAGCAGGCTCCATTCACTGGGAGCCTGACGTGGGATTCGATCCCGGGTCTCCAGGATCGCGCCCGGGGCCAAAGGCAGGCGCCAAACCGCTGCGCCACCCAGGGATCCCGAGATTGTCTTTTTTCTATTGGATATTCTTGCCTCCTTAGTTATAGATTAATTTTATAAATGTGAGTTTCTTTGGGGGCTCTATTCTGTTCTGTTTTTCTGTGTGTCTGTTTTTGTGCCAATGCCACTCTGTTTTAATGACTAGAGTTTTGTAGTTTAGTTTGAAATCTGGGAATGTGATACTTTCAGCCTTGTTCTTTCTCAAGATTGGTTTGGCTAATTAGACTGTCTTGTAGTTCCATACAAATTTTAGCATTATTTGTTGTAGTTCTCTGAAGAATACCATTGGTGTTTTGATAGGGATTGCATTGAATCTGTGGATTGCTTTGGGTTGAATGGACATTTTATCAATATTAATTCTTCTACTTCATGATCATGGTATGTCTTTCCTTTATTTGTCCACAGTATTGTATTTACATTTATTAATTTCTTTCATCAATGTTTTATAGTTTTCAAGGTATAGGTCTTTTACCTCCTTGGTTAAATTTATTCCTAGGTGTTCTTTCTGACACAATTGTAAATGGGATTGTTTTCTCAATTTAAAAAATTGGAATAAATGGCAAAAATGGTTGGCTTTTTCCTATAGTACAATTCCTAATCTCAGGCAAGATAAATATAGAATAAGTGATGAAAACAGAAAAAAAAAACCCAGCATTTGTCAAGTACCAAAGAAACAATTATTATACAAGAATCATCTGTGGATGCTAAAATTAGTGCTATGTTGAGAAACAGGAAATTCACATATTTAAAAATATCTTCCTGCAAGATTCCTAATAATTATAAAGGGGGAAATAGTAACTTTATAGTGAAGAAACCTGAGACATCACTTGTATGAGTCAGGCTTTTCCAGAGAAACAAAACCAATAGGATACATCTATATCTCTATATCTATCTATAGAGAGTTTATTTACTTGGCTCATGTGATTGTAGAGGCTACCAAGCCTGAAATCTTGGGTAAGCTGGCAGGCTAGAAATTTAGATAGGAGTTGATGTTACAGTCCTGAATCTGAAATTTGCAGGACAGGTTAGTAAGTGAGAAACTCAGGCAGGGTTTCTATGTTGCAATCTTGGGAGAAACTTACTTCTTTTTAAGGAAATCTCATTCTTTGTTCTTATGGCCTTCAAATGATTGGACGAACGCCATCCATTGCCATCCATCTAATTCATCCTTCAAATGATTGGATGAATGCCCCCCCACATACCATGGAGAGTAATCTGTTTTACTCAAAGTCTACTTTGTCAGTGTTATCAAGTCTGAAAAATATCTTCACAGCAATAGCTAGACTGGTGTTTCCCCCAAACAACTAGGCATCACAGCCTAACCAAGTTGACACATGAAATTAGCCATGACACTACCTTAATATAATGATCAAATTTAGCATCACTGTTAATGAGACATATTGACATCTTGTACCTCCTCATACTATGCACTTAAAAAAGTACATCACTACTACATGGCCTTCATTTAAACTTGACAATTGCTGAGTTCACTTAGCTCTAATGCTGAATATGAGATCAATATACAAAAATCAATTGTATTTTTCTATATACTTACACAAACAGGTAGAAAATTAAATTTAAAAAATTTATGATAGTACCAAACCTTTCAAACACCTAGAAACAGATATAAGGAAAGATGTGTAAGATCTCTCCATGGCAAACATATGTTCATGATCTGAAATACTTGATATTATTAAAATGTCAGTTCTCCCCAAAGTGATCCGTAGAATCAATCCAATCACAATGGAAATCTCAGCAGGTTTTATTAAATATGGAAAATGACACTCTGATTCTAAAAATCTATGTGTATGTGGAAATACAAAAATGCCAAAAATAGTCAAAGCCATATTGAAGGTGAATAAACTGGATACTTTCAACTTCTAGATATTGAGATTTATGAAGTTATAATAATTAAGATAATATGTTAATAGTACAAGAGTTTAAAAATGATACAGAACTCAAAGTTGAGAGACAATCCCACATATACATGGTAGCAGCCTATTTATTACCAAAGCAACAGTATCAGTGGAGAAAGGGGGTATATACAATAAATGGTGCTGTATCACTGGATTTCCTTAAAAGGGGTAGGGGGGAAACCCTTTGACTGTTACCTTATATCATATCCCCAAATTAATTTGGGATGGATCACAGATCCAAACACAAAAGGAAAAAAATATAAAGCTTTTAGAAGAAAACATAAGAGATGGCCATGGGCCAGGTAAGAATTCTTAAATAGGACACAAATTATATTATACATGAAATCCAGATAAGTTAGAATTAAAATTATTAGAATTAAGAACTTTCAGTCATTAAAATATACCATTAAGACATAAACTGCAATATATATAACAAAGGAGTTGAATCTAGATTATATAAAGAATTCCCAAAAATATATAAGAAAAAGCACGACAACCCAACTAAAAGGATGGTCAAAAGCATTGGTAAATATATGGAGCAAACGGATCTCTCAGTTATTGTTGATGGGAGTATAAAATAGGGCAACTAATTTGGAAAACTGACAATATCGAGTAAGACCAAGCACAGGTATATCTGTAACTTGGCAATTCCACTCCTTATTATATATCCAATAGAAACAAGCTCTCTGTCCATCAAAATGCATGTACAAGAATGTTCATAACAACTGTATTCATGGAAGCCCTAAACTGGAAATAACCCCAAGACCACCTATATTAGAGTTGTTAGTTCTAATGCAACGTGATACTATCTAGTCCCAAAAAAGAACCACCGCTATATGTATCAACAGAGATGAATCTTACAAACATGACTTTCTTGACTGAAAGAAGCCAGGGACAAAAATAAAACACTACAAAACATATAATTCTATTTATGTGAAATTAAAAACACAGGCAAAACACATCTATATTGGTAGAGGTAAGAAAGTGCTCACCCTTGACAGGGGGATTGACTACAAGAGTTGAAGGAGCCTTCTGGGGTGCTGGAAAGGTACTATGTTGTCATCTTAATAACGGTGACATGGGTATACAGATTATAAAACTTCAATCTCTATACATAAAGTTTATGTACATTATTGGACAAAAATACTTTGGCAAAAATTAGTCATTAAAAAAAAAGAATCAACAAGACATTCTTCAACATTCAATAGGGTGAGGGAAAAATTGCCCTACAAGATACCAAGACTTATTATAAAGCTATAATAATTAAGACTGTGTGGTATTAATACAGAGATAGACAATTTGGCTAGAATGAAACAATATAAAGGACAGAAATAAATCCTCACGTATATGGAAATTTGATTGCTGATCACTGGAGAAAAACGGATTCTTCTCCATAAACGGTGCTAGGACAGTTGGCATTTATATAAAACAAAAGGGATTTCTAGCTTGCTTTTATGCAAAAGTATAAATCCTTTACTGCCACAGAAGAGACAAAAACTTTGAAGTTTTTAAGAATAAGATATACGAAAATAATTATTGATCAGGAGATGGAAGATTTAGTAAAGAGGGTATAAGAAGCTCTAATCATATAAGAAGATGGAAAACATGACTACATTGATATTAAGAACTGTTCACTGAAAGTCACCATAGAGAAAAAGAAAAGACAAGGCACAAACTGCAAGAAGATATTTGCAAACAGTCGACAAAAATTACTATCTATTCTTATATTAAGAATTCTTTAAGAGAAAAAAAAGGAAAAGTTAACTATCCCGGCAGGAAGGTGGACGAAAGTGGGGCAGGCATTTTACAGACGAGGTGATGCTAACGGAAGAGAAAACATGCTAAACCTGATAAGAAATGAGGGGAAATACAAGTCAAAATCACAATGAGATACAATTTACAGGTGCCAGGAGGGGAAGGTTTCACACTTCCAAAAAAACCAAGCCAAGTGTTAGCAAAGATGTGGACAGCCACTGATAGGAGTGTAAAGTGTCCAACCACTTTGGAAAACAAGCTAGCGATACCGAGCACATGTGTACAATTTTACGCTATCGCTCTGTGATTTCATTCCTTAGGTGTAACTCTCCGTATAAAACTTCTTGCACACGTGTCCTAAAAGACTTTTCGAGGAATGAGCATAAAAACATTGTACATACTCGCGGCAAACCGAAAACCCGAATGTTCCCTGAAAGAATGGATAAAAATAAGTTAGGGTATCGCCACACACTGGCATTCTGCAATCATGAAAATAAATTAGAGGAGCAGGCAGAGAAAATGGATAGAGAAAAGATACAGCAAGCTTGGAATGTCCTAAGTCTTATGATATTTACTACTATGTGAAACTAACTAATACATTGTTTACTGATACATCTGTAGGTGATAAAACTATTTAGAAAGTAAGTAAATTGAAAATCCAAGACAACGGAAGGAACACTCAGGTGGGCTTCAAGGATGGTGGGGATATTCTCCTAACGTTTGCCTCATAATTTATTATAATTGCCATTTATTTTATGTGTATCAAATGTATCACACCCTGTGAATATGCTGAAATAGAGTATTTCAATATTCTAATAGAAATTGCTATCTATAGGTTAAATTTCTGCCAACAAATACATGGTGGTGACTGAAGGTAGAGGCTCCAGGGACAGACCCTGTGGCTTCTATCCTAACTTTCCTACTGATGTGCCTCAGTTTTCACATCTGTAAAAGGGGAATGATAAAAGAACCCATTTATTAGGGTTATTGTGAGGATTAGTTGCACTTACAAAGCTTTCAGAGGATGCCTGGGACATGGCAAGCCACCTGTTGACTCTCATCTTCATTGCCCAGGGGGCTTCTCTTACTTCTCTTACTCTCAGTTTACTTATCTGCACAACAGGATGATCAGATTATTGTGAAAAAGTATATACAAAGCACATGACACTGTGCAGACCACTCAGTAGGTATTTAATGATAAAATGGAATCTTAAAGATTTTGGTTCAGTCTCATGGAAAACAAAACCTACGTTTGGTTTGAAAATTAAAGAACTAGTTTCCCTGGTACAGAAGTAAAGCTGTTACGCTTGAGATGATTTATGTACACAGCAAAGACATTCTTTTATGTGTAGTTGGACATGGCATTTACCAGGTTTTTCCCAATCTCCCAGCTGGAATTCTGTTTGAAATCCTATTATTAATGTCTTTTCTAATATTTTATGAAATAATGTTTTGCGGTTACAATAAAAATTTAGAAAATGTGGGAAGATCGATAATCCTGTCCATTCAGAAAGAAGCATTCTCTCAGTTTAATGTAGTGTCCTAGCCCTTTGCCTACACTTTTACAAATGAAACTGAGATCACACAAATACGTGGAAGAACAGGCGATGAAAGAAGAAGGATTCCAAGGGGTCCACACGCTCACGAAGGTAGTGGTCATGGTTCCTTGAGGAGGCCCCCACTGGCAGCTGACTCACCTTGACTGGCTTCCGTCTTGCCCTCTCTTGTAACCGGGAGGTAACTGGGCACCAGATGGCATCCAGGTGGGGACTCAAGATGATGACTGGGATGCTCCACCCGAGGGCAGCTTCTCCTAAGAGCTCTCCTTTCCCCTCCTGTTCTGGAAGGGATAAAAGCATTTGGGATCTGCCTCATGGAAGCAAAAGGGTTTGGGGCTTCTTGTCGGTTTCATTTTGATTTTAAGAAAAATGTGCCTGTAATTGACACAGACCCTCAGAAATCACCAGCGGAGTCGCAGCAGATTTGGGAAGCTGTCACGCTGAAGGCAGGCTACGACTCATCTCGTTATAGCCTCCCTTTTGTAGTGGGACCAGAGGAGTCAGAGCCCGGGCTGCCTCTACATATGGTACAGCATTTGTCAATATTAAATTTAATTTGTGCTCCGAGCGGCCTGCTGACGGCGAGAACACAGCCTGCTGAACTTCGCTTTGTGTGTGCAGCACAGCCAACGTTAACCAACCTAATGAATTCAGCTACATTATCCTGCCCAATCTAGGCCAGTTCTGTTGATTAAAATCATTACAGGTTTGAGGGCTGACCCTGGAAAATCCCACTTAAAATTTAACTGCTTCATCACCTATCCTGTCTCCCGTACTTCTCCAATGGAAGGATATACATACACCGCTTACAAAGCCAGTGGACCACCATGAAGAGGTCGTCATCAACAACAGACATTTATTGAGCGCCTATTGTGTGCAAGGCACTGTGCTAGGGACGAGGCTACAAAGACAAAGGAGAAACGGTCCCTGCTCGCAAAGAGCTTACAATCTAATTAGGCTAATAGGACACATACATAGAGAGACCAGAACAATCCAAGGTAGCATTTAATATTAGGGCACGGAGTAAAAACAAACAGGATTGCAGCCTTTTTTTTTTTTTTTTTTGCTTTTCTATGGTGGCTCAATATCCTGAGTAGGTGAGGATGAGTGAGCTACAATAGAGGGCTTACTCCTGCTCGTTGTTGAAGCCTACAGACCCTCTCTCACCTCACTCCACTCCAGTGTCTTCTGGCAGGTGCTAGAACCTAGGCAGTGGATTCACTCTCCCCCCAAGGCCTTAGTATTCTAGTTCCCTTTGAGGTGGCCTTTTGATAGATAGGGGGACGCATTGTCCCAGTTTGTCTGGGACTTGTCCTGGTTTTAGCACTGGAAATCTGTCTTGAAGTCCCACCCCCACCCCCACCCCCCACCCCAAGCCTGGGGGAAACCAGGACAGTACTTGGGAAGTACCTAGTCCTGTAGCCAGATGGAGTCCTCCCACCTACTACGGTCACTGCATCGCAGGGCCTACCCCAAATCTGTTCCCCAGGTAGGTCTCTAGTTTAAAAACCTACCAGACTAACTTAACAGCCTCCAAAGACGGCTGGTTCAAGAGCCCAGTGTAGACAAAAGACAGGAGAGCATGAAGGTGGAAAGATGGGATTGAGGTTTCAGAGAGAAGCAGTGAGGATGGAAGGAATGATTGGATGGGATCAGGTATGGAATGTGGAGTGTTACCCTCCCCTCCTAACACCGCAGACAGAAGAGGAATCTCGGAGTAAGTCGGAATTAACAACCTGAATCACCCCCGCCCCCGCCGTGGGATTCAAGGTGTATTTCCATGAGGTCAACTCCTACACAAGGGCAAATACTTGGGTGGCTACTGAACAGGTGCGGATATGTTCAAACAACTCTGTATTAATCCTGACAAAATTCCCACGTGTTCCTTTCACTTCCACTTCGCATTCCTTTCGCTTCCTAATCGATAATTCTAACCTTCGAGGTGAGTTTTTGTTCCCAAATGAGGTTATATCCTTCAATTTTAATGTAACCAAAATGGATCAGTAATGCAAAGTATTTCAGGACACAAGGGTAATCTGTCCGGAGAGGTGGTGGTGGTGGCTGGAATCTAAAGCACATACCTGGCAGTAATTTAGGGATTCCGAGAGACCACACACAAATTTCTCTTCCAGGTACAGTATTTTGTGGTTTGCTTTCATTTCTTTCTTTCTTTTATTTATTTTTTTTTAAGATTTTATTTACTTATTCATGAGAGGCACACAGAGAGAGAGAGAGAGGCAGAGACACGGGCAGAGGGAGAAGCAGGCTCCATGCAGGGAAACTGATGTGGGACTCGATCCCAGGACCCCGGGATCACGCCCTGGGCTGAAGGCGACGCCAAACCACTGAGCAACCGGGGCTGCCCTCTTTCTTTCCTTCTTTCTCTTTCTTTCTTTCTTTCTTTCTTTCTTTCTTTCTTTCTTTCTTTCTTTCTTTCTTTCTTTCTTTCTTTCTAAGTAAAGCTCTCACTCTGAAATCTCAGGACCTTGGAAGTTCCTGAATCACCCTGGTTTTATGTCTAGCCCTTAGGAGCACATACCAGGGTCAGTGAAGCACAGGGACTTAGTTACCAAACACCCATTAACCATAATGGAAATCACACAGCAAAGTCCCCACGCAGCACACTGAATATTTACCTCCTAATGTTCTTTTAATGTACGCTTTCTTGGGTGAATATTTACCGTACAATAATAAATGTAAGATTCCTCTTTTTATGGGCCATTTGAAGTGATTGATTTTGTTTGTGAATTCCTGTATCTTTGCCCATAATGGCTATCTATTGTAATGGCCTCTGCCAAATGTTCTTGCGTTGAAATAACAGACGCCATGGATCGGCCAGCTGTGGCTTTGTATTACTGTGGTCTTAAAAGCCAGGCGGTAGCTGATGACACAGCTGGGAAAGAAGAAAAGGTGTATAACATAATGAGTCCGACTAAGACGTCCAACACAATGGGATATTGAAATCACTGAGGTCTGTAAACATGCTTCTGTAGTCATCTTTTATATCAGGGTTGATGTGTAATGGTGTTGAAGGGTGTTGAGACCGAGTCACAAAATGATAGCAGCAAGGTAAGAATTCAATTGCCCACAGCCAAGTCCATCAGCATAATCTATCAGAATTCTAGGCTTTTTTTTTCTTTTTTTTGCAATGGTATAATAAAAACCACTGCCCAAGTGATAACTCTTACACCTATTTATACCATATTTTTAAAAATATAAATTCCCACATTCACATATCTTAGCTATGCTTAGATTGAAGCTATTTCCCAGTGAAGCCAGGGATTTCAAAATTTGGTTGCTGTGAGCTCTTCTGAGTATTTAGGAGGGAGGAAGAAGTTACAAAAAAGATGGAGTTATCATATGGTCTTTTTAAAAAAAAACCACAAAAACCGAATCCTAAAACCTAAAGATAACACAGGCATTTGAGATATTATTAGATTAGGTAATTTAGCTACATTTTTGCATGTCCCAAATATGCCTTTCCAAATTTCCATAAAAATAAAACTTGTTAAAGGAGCTACTTACATCTGAACAACATAACGCCTTCAAGTGATGGTAAAGGTAGCCAGTAAATCAATCATGAAATTCATACTCTTTTTCATATGTTCATAAAGTATTGTGTGTTCAGAGTCCATGCTGCAGAAGAGATTGTGCTGGAATAAAGTGCTACAGTCTCTTTTAAAACTATGAGAAAATTAAAAAAAATACATACATTTGAATTGTACTGGCTTTTAACAGCTCAAGCTACACCACAATAATCCCAACTTTGTTCCTGCCATATAAATATCCGGACCGTGTTTGCATCCAACCACAGTACTCCCTAAAATTAGTAGTACTAGTTAGTGCAAGGGAATGGAATCTTAGGACTAATTAAGGAAAGGCAAAGGAAGTGGCAATGTGAGAAATCTTTAATCCCAGGTCAGGTCACATTCTGTAAAACAACGTTGGTCTCCATACGTAATACGTGCTGGTGTCTTCGCGTCAGAAAAACCACATGCCTTCTAAGTCATGTGTAAAAAAAAAAAAAAAAAAGACACACTGGTATATTTTTAAAAAGACTATTTTTGAAGACTATCACTTGCTTAAATGAATGTCCTATTTCATACTGGTATCTTGGCTCTGAATAGAAGGAGTCCTTCTTACTCCTCCAGACCAGGGAATGGCTAGGACCATGTAAGACTTGCACGAGGGAATCTGAATAGTTCACGGGATAAGTGAGTCGTATGATAGGGACTTGTGTTCTCTTCTCACAGACTCTCAGAAGGGCCGTTCCTTGCTCCTGTAGCCAGGGACCAACACCACAGAGGCTCTCTCTCTCTCTCAGGTTTTTTTTTTTTTCAACCCTCGTTCCCCCTTTGGGTACAAGAAATACCAGAAATGCAGGGGGTAGACTGTAGCCAATGGGGACCAGTTGAGGAAGTTATGTGTTTAACCACAGAGGGAGATAGATAGTAGGGGAATAAAAAGACCCCCTAAAATCAGGCTTTTGCTACTGCGGAAACCCCATCATTCCAAGTGCAATGCCCTCAAACGGGTCGAGAGGCTTACAGAATGTTAGATTTGGAAGGAAACTTAACGCAGTCATCTGGTACAGGGGCATGATTCTCAGACAAGGAAACTAGGGTTTACACCAAGGAGCCTACACCAACTATTACTGAAGATGTATCTTTTTGTTGTAATAACACCGTTTTTGGTTATCAGTTTTGTCATCTGGAGCATCTTACGTTAGAAAATGTCACAGCTATTCTTGAAGCCTAAGGGTTCAAAAAATGCAATGCCACATTTCCAAGCCAACCACATGCTAACAATGAGCATCGTGAGCGTAGTCACTCATCAGCCCCATCTCTAGGTGTTTTCCAACCATCATTCAGGGTTAAAGAGCTAAGAAGGAAAGATTAGCACATAATCAACATCTATAAAAATACTGGCCTAGAGTACACTAAAAAACTCTTAACAAATAAATAGTGGGCATTTGCCTTATGAAAGTCAGTGGAGATGTGCTCTTCAGAAATCATGTCCAGACTTTCGGACTGTTTTTTACAAATCACACATACAGAGCCCAATGGATGACAAAGATTATAGATCAGGTTAGGATACAACTTGATAGAAAAATGTCTTTCGATGTGGTATTTCTATAAAGGAACACAACTAACGTTGTTGAGTTGCTCGTGTTTCGGTTTTGAAGGCAATACTTAAAGAGATCCAGAATGTTCTTTTAGCCATGGCAGCATCACTGAAATGAGTGTTTAGCTCCGAAGGTCCCTTTTGAGAGGAATGACACTCATGGGGACATATTAATTCTTGAATTTTCTCCTTACACACCAACCGCACTGCTTTGTAGTCACGCCTCAGAGGCATCTGTACATGTTGCTTACTGAGGAGTTTCCTGCTTCCAGTCTGGTCCCTCTTTTGTGTCTGGTGGCTCAGGACGTCCAGTGCCCTGGCGTCTGATACAGTAGGTACGTGGGATTTCGGTCTGGCACACGCATTGCTCAGAAGACAGGTTTATTCTCAGGATGCTTTATAGCAAGTGACTCTGGTTTCCAGTCTGGTTGAAAAAAGTGAATGTTGAATGTCCGTGCCCAGTTCTTAAAGACGCGTTTCTCCGTGATGAAGCGGTGATGACTGCCCTTCCGTCCTCGCTCGTGGGAGAGGTACATTGTACATTCATCAGGTCCGAAAGGTTCATAATAGTGGTAAGGTACTGAAGGGTGATTAGGGTCCCTGTAGGAGGAAAACGAGATGACTGAGTAATGGGGGAAAAAAATCCCTTTGACTGATTAAGCTGATGAACACAATGCAATATTTCCAAGTCAAATAAATTTCAACAAATGGTTTTTCTGATGGGTACACTTAAGCAAGGGGAAAGCTTTCGAGGTTCTGAAATAAACGCACTGAGCATCATTATCAAAGAGATTATAGGGTGTTATATGAACTTGTTCTCTGTGGAAACTTCTCCTAAGCCAGCCCTGCCCACTGTGCTCCAGCCATACTGGCCTTTCTGGTCATCAGCTCTGCCAAGCTTGACCTTGAGGCCTTGTCACGTGAAGGCGGTCCCCTGGTTGTGACCCACTCCTAACAGGTTCACTCCTCACCCCTGGGCATTGACTTAAATCTGTCCTCTTCAGAGAGGCTTTACCTGACACCCGTCCCTTTGCTCTCAGTCAGATTTATTTTCCTTACAGCATTAATCCCTCTCCAGAGCTGCTGTTGTTTACCTGTTTATTGTCTGTTTATGAGGGCAGGCCTTGGTCCTGTTCCTAGCAGGTGCTCAATAAATAATTTTTGAATTCCTGTTGTTGAGAGAAACTTATATGGAGTTAGCAGCTAAACAGCAAACCTCTAAAGAAAATTTCTCCTCCAACACGGTAGGTTGACGATCCTGGTTTGATCCCATGGAACAAGCACAGCAAGCACGATGCCACCATTTTCTTCTTGTTGCTCTAGGTAAACAATGGACTCAAATCCACAGTCTCTGAATCCAGGAATTCCAAATCCTCAAATCCTTGCATTGTAGCCTGGTAGCCCCAACATTTTTTTCTGTTTCTCTATCCCTATTTCACCTCAAATGAGAAACACTGGCTCATTTCTTCAAGGTAGCGTGCAAAGGATGAACATGTTGAGGAGGTTGGGTGCTCTGTTGTGGGGTGACTAAGATATCTGACCCCCAAAGAGCCCTGGTCCAGGCTCGTTTCCATTCTAGTCCAATCCACTCCACTTCTTCAGTCTTCAAGTCTAGATGATAAACTTAGTCAAGGTATCCCAGCAGGTCAACCTTCCTAATCTTGAACTACGCTCACCAACCGGCTTTCACGAAGGGTTTAGTTCTTCTCTTAAAAGACCCAGGCAAACCACCTTTCCGTGCCTGGTCCCCTGGGGTCCCCACTCCGGTCACTCGGGCTCTATTCTAAGTACCAGTAACTTTGTTTCCCAGAGATGTTCATCCTGCTAGACACCTATTCGTCTCCTTCAGAGGAGATCAATACGCAGATAGCTTCTAGAGTAGCAACTTTACTGAGGTCAGGGATCGAAGTCTTTTATCAAGAGGGGTGTCAAGTTTGTGGCTCTGACAACAATAAACCTTTTGAGCTGCCTGTCCTCTGAGGTTAAAGTTCTTCCAGGAAGAGAGATTTATTTTCGTCATGCAGCATTTAAGCGTTCCTCATCCTGGGTTGGATGCTATGCTGAATTAATCCTTTGCATCTCTATCACATCTCAGAGGTACCTCTGTTCCACGGTGGAACTTCAGATCCGGGCCTGTCTGGTTAATAAAGATTTCACTCACTTACTTCAGAAATAGGAATCCCCTTAGAATTTTAATAGAGGGTATTTTCGAGTCAGAAAATGCATTCTAGGAAGAAGTCAGGTTGGAATTGGCCACCGTGGAGAAAAGAATAAACAAGAAAAGATAGTTTGTGAGACAAATGGCCCCAGCATACGGGATAATTTGGGGGAACCATGCCAAATTCACTGTGCCACGGTCTACTTGGGGTTAAACTTTTATTCCAACATGAATCAGGTGTTAAATCTGATTTATCTACACTTTGAACATATTACTGGCATCAATCTGATTAAAGAAACAATTAGGCTTCTAAAAATAGCATGAGATTGAATTGGCACCTAGGAATACAGAGAAATTGGAAACCAGCGAAAGGATGCCCTAAGATCGATTTCCTGATTCAGGAAGACCTTCTCTTTGAATGAAAACATATCTGGCTCCCTATTGATCACCTAAAGGGAGGATTAAACTTACACATTTGATTGTTATGATTTCCAAAGGGTCCAAATAAGGGGTTGTTTCCACACTTTTAAAAATCTCTGTCCAAGCGGCAGAGGAGTGCTTTGCGGGCCTTGCGAGGTCAGAGCCAAGGCAACTGCAGGGACAGGCCCCAGGGGAAGGCCTGCCACCAGCCATAATCCACTGCTCGGGCAGGAAGGCCTTCCCAGTGCAAGGCCGGGACTCCCTGGGTCTGTTCTCAAGCCCGACTTCCCGACTTCCCGAAGGCTGCCGTGGCTTTTCCTTCCACCACCTGACCCAACAGCAATTAAGGGCGGCAGGACTGCCACGCCAGGAGGCCACCCTGGTAGGGAGGTATTGGCCCCAAGTGCCTTTCTGGGGGCCCGGGGACGCTGAGGGGGTGACGGTGTGGGGCCAGGGGCGGGGAGAAGCACGCGGCCCGTTTCCCAAGCGGCGGTGGCCTGTCATCAGCACTCCAAGGGCCACCTCGGGAATAAATCCTGCAAAAATAATGTACAGAAGGATTTATATTTCTTTAGAGAGGAAGCGGAGTGGAGCGGGGACTGGGGCTGGGGTAGTGAAAGCAGGAACATTCAGCGCAGCAGGGAGCTTTGGGACAAACCATTGCCTGTGTTCCACCTCCACCGACCTGGCTTAATTGATCTGGGGAGGGTCCCAGGAAAGGCAATTTGAAAAGGGGCCTTAGGTTCGAGCATCAGAATAAGTAATGGTAGTATCGCATTATAAGACCCGTAAAATAAAAGAAAGATCCATGAGTCCATGATGATTTCAATAAATAATTGAACCTGGAAATAAGTGAGGAAGGAGAAAGAGCATTTCCTGGCAGAAGAAGAGTTCGACCGGGAGAGAAGGAGGGGACAGAGAAATCGCCATCAGAACAGCCCCGTGGTTGTCCGGGCAAGGGGCGCCGACGGATGGAACCCTAGTGGGGGGAGGACGCCGAAGGGAAACGGTATTGGCATGAAGGGTCTCCCCGAGACCTTTATTAATGACAAAGGGAAAAGGAAAACCCTGGAGGCTCAGCAGTGGAGCACCTGCCTTCAGCCCAGGGCGTGACCCTGGAGTCCCCGGATCGAGTCCCGCTTCGGGCTCCCTGCATGGAGCCTGCTTCTCCCTCTGCCTCTCTCTCTCTCTCTTTCTCTCTCTCTCTCTGTGTCTGTCATGAATAAATAAATAAAATCTTAAAAAAAAAAAAAAAACCAAAGGGAAAAGTAATACCTTCACGGTGGATACCCCTTGGCCGGCGATCAAGGTCACCTCCGCAGGTGACAAGACAATCGCTGGCAGGTGCCTCCTGCCCCGGGGTCTGGGGGTGCTGGGGGTGCGGGTGGGGGTGTCCCGACTGCACGGGCTGCATGGGGTTGGGGGGGGGAGTCTCTGTGAGGATGGAGGAGGAGGGGGGGCCCCTGTGAGGAGGGAGGAGGCGGTGAAGGCAGACGGGGGGGCCAGGCCGCAGAGGCCCGTGTGCCTCGGGAGCAGGTGTGACCTCGGGAGCAGGTGTGACGGCCCGCAGGGGAGGGAGGCCAGAGTGGGGCCGCGGCCGGGAGCTTGGGGCAGCACCAGCCGAGGAAGGACTGTGCCCTGGGGCCGTCGTGCCTCCCGAGGCGCCCATGTGTGCGATTGGGCCACCCGAAGTCCTCTGGCCCAAGGTGGACCCCCGGAAGTCACCCGGGCCCTTTGGGCGAGGGGAGGGAGGCCACAGGTCCGGGGGAGCTGGATGGAAGACGGGAGCTCGAGGCTTGTGGGGCGCCCCATCCACCCGTGTCTTGGGAACCGGTCACTCGTGATGGCCTGGCTGTACCACGGTCCCCTCCTCGGGCCCCTCGGGGTCTGTCTGTGCCTTGGTTTCCCCAGCAATCAGAGGCAATGATTATACGCTCCCGGAACGCGTGTGCCAGTTGGGTGTAGACGGGGAAGCGGCATGACTGGGTGTAGACGGGGAAGCGGCTGGACTGTAGCTCAGGCCAGAGGAGGCCGGAGGTCTTGCGAGGCCGAGGGTAAAGCAGAGAAGCGGGGGGCTCTGGATGGAGCGGGGACAGAAGGGCCCAACAGTCTTTTGACTGAATTTCGTCCAGGTGACCCTCAGGAGACCGAAGCCAGAGGCCCTCTGTCGCCTCCCACCATGTCCTCCGCACCCAACACGACTCGGTGGGGCGAATGACGTCTCTGTGGTTAATTTGGCAAATAACCCCTTTTGAGGATACTCGTTGTGTCCTACGGTCTGAAAAAGTTAATTGACCAAAAATGAGCATTTGGCTCTTTCTTGCTTGCTGATCTGGCCCCAGGAGCCTAACTCTTCAGTCCAGGGAGCAACTGGGCAGCGTAAGGAAGCGGCAGGAGGGGCAGGTGCACCTGAGCTGGGGGCCCGCGAAGGCCACCCCCAGGGGGGCAGGAAAGCGGCGTCCAGTCGGTAGCGGAGGCCATCCGGCCGCGTCCTTCCCTTTCTGGCAGCCAGGCTCTCCTCACCAGCTGGGCACCATCTGTTAGAGCTCGCTGGACACCCCCTTAAAACGTGCTACCGGGCACCCCCACTCGCAGGTTAGCGAGTCCCGTCGCCTGGTGCACTCACGCACGTGGGTATACCCCGGGGGGGGCGGGGGGGCCAAGCCTTCCTCGCCTAGTGCCTTGCGAGTGTCACAGAGACTCAGGCTCAGCACTGCTGTCCCCACCACCTTACAGACACGGAAGCCGAAGCTTCGGAGAGAGTAAGGAACCTGCCCCGATCGCTGAGGTCAATACGGTCAAAGAACCGTCTCCAAGTCACGCAGTTTCTAGAAGCAGAGATGGCTGTTTTCTCACCCACGTGAACACCCCTCTCCTAGAGCGCTAAGGACGGAGTAGCGGACAGGGCCTTCGTTCACGTGGGATTTAGGGAGCCCCCGCTACGGGCCGGGATGGTCCACGTCTGTGGTCCTGCGCGCCAGGGCTCGTCGGGAGCCGCTCACACACATCCCTGCCCCTGGAGAGTCTACACTCGCAGGTTCCACCAGCTTGAGCTTGGCCACCTCACAGAGCCTTCCCTACGGATTTTGGGGCCCTTGGTGGTATCTCACCCTCACGACCCACCAACCCCGCTTGGCCCACTTCTTTCCAAGTAAAAACGAAAGAGGGGAATGGGTGGACGAGCAGAAGGACCGAGAAGTCGCTTTGTCATCCTCGGGTGCTAGGTACTGTCCACAAGAGTCATGCGACCCCAAGGGGCTGTGCTGTGTCCATCACAGTTTCAGGTGGATCGAGCTTACTCTGAGTTTCTGGGAGGCAAGAGCTGTGCCCTATTCTTTGAACCACCCCCCGGCCCCCCAAGTTCTTGGTACCTTTTGGGGCAACTCTCAGCATATGGAAGAAAACTGATAATTATTATTATTATTTATTTATTTATTTATTTATTTATTTATTTATTTTTGATAATTATTTTATACCTTACAACATGATGTGATGTATGAGTCACAGTCCTCCCGCTAAGAGCCCTTCCTGAGAATGGGGAAAATTAACAAGGCAGGAAACCACAAATGTTGGAGAGGATGCGGAGAAAAGGGAACCCTCCTGCACTGTTGGTGGGAATGTGACCTGGTGCAGCCACTCTGGAAAACTGTGTGCAGGTTCCTCAAAGAGTTAAAAATAGACCTGCCCTACGACCCAGCAATTGCACTGCTGGGGATTTACCCCAAAGATTCAGATGCAATGAAACGCCAGGACACCTGCACCCGGATGTTTCTAGCAGCAATGGCCACAATAGCCAAACTGTGGAAGGAGCCTCGGTGTCCATCGAAAGATGATGGATAAAGAAGCTGTGGTCTATGTATACAATGGAATATTACTCAGCAATTAGAAACGACAAATACCCACCATTTGCTTCAACGTGGATGGAACTGGAGGGTATTATGCTGAGTGAAGTAAGTCAGTCGGAGAAGGACAAACAGTGTATGTTCTCATTCATTTGGGGAATATGAATAATAGTGAAAGGGAATATAAAGGAAGGGAGAAGAAATGTTGGGAAATATCAGGAAGGGAGACAGACCATGAAGACTCCTAACTCGGGGAAACGAACTAGGGGTGGTGGAAGGGGAGGAGGGCGGGGGGTGGAGGGGAATGGGTGACGGGCACTGAGGGGGACACTTGACGGGATGAGCACTGGGTGTTTTTCTGTATGTTGGTAAATTGAACACCAATAAAAATTAATTAAAAAAAGAAATAAGAGCCCTTCCTGAGCGCCGCCCGTGTGCTGGGCGCGGTGTCGGACACTGTCCATCCCTGATCTCGGCCCTATCACTGTGACCCGCTCGCTCTTATCACCGTCTTCTTAGTCCCATCCTGCAGATGAGGGAAGCGAGGCTCAAGGTGACCCGGTTTCTCCCCGGGGCGGCGGGGGGGCAACTAATGGGGAAGGTTAAAGGAACTGGGGGGTCAGGTTGTGCCGCTCCTGGTTCTCCCCCCCTTTGCCTCCCTCAACAGGAGTTGGGACCGACCAGGACGCGCTCTCTCCGCAGCCGGACCCCCTAACCCCCCGCTTGCTCTGACGGGACGCAGTGTGCAGGGAGCCCCCTGAGCAGGTCTTGGGGAAAGCTCCCGGGGGAGCGGCCACGGAGCCTTTGGGACGGTGGCTGGGGAGCAGGACCCCGGAGCCGGGGGCGGCAGGCCGTTCGCCAACAGCGTCTCGACTCCCTTGGCGCCGTCATGATGAACTAACTCAGAGTAAGAGAAGTGACAGGTTAACTTGCCTTTCATTTGTTTTCCGTAATAAATGGAATATTTCCTTGAACACTCGGAGCCATTAACATTTCAATGTATTCCTGCTCTTTCTCTTGGCGTCCTAATGGCAATATTACATAATTGCACCTGCCACGGGGCTATCAACGCCGCCGCTGTCTGCGTGTCCACGAGCGCCGCTCCCGCCCTCGTCAGCCTGGTGGGTGGAGGAGGCAGTTGGCTTCAATTTTTCTTTTTTTCTACACTCTCCTACCTTCTTTTTGCACATGGATTGCTCAATAGGGAAACAAGGCCAGTGAGTGAGTGGTGAGGGCCTGGGTGGTATCTCACCCCCCTAAGTCCTAGAGCTCGCAACCCACCAACCCCGCTTGGGCCGTGTAGTTCTCCACTTCTTTCCAAGTAAAAGCAAAAGGGGGGAATGGGTGGACGAGCAGCAGGACCGAGAAGTCGCTTTGTCATCCTCGGGTGCTAGGTACTGTCCGCAAGTCATGCGACCCCAAGGGGCTGCGCTGCGTCCATCACGGTTTCGGGTGGATCTGCAGCCACGGGAGCCAACCGTTGGCCGAGGCGCTGTTCCAAGCGCTTTATGTGTATTAGCTTCTTTGACCACCTACGACCCCGGGGCTGAGTCCTACTGGCATCGTCACGTCCACTTCTGACGAGGAGGAGCCTGAGCCCCAGGGACACTGCACAACTCGCTCGAGGTCACACTCAGGAGGCAGCCGGGTGCAGCGCTGACCCTGGGCCGTCCGACTCCCCGACGCACAGCCCTCCTCACTGCATCACGTCGCTCTGGGGACGAGTGGGCCTAGGCAGTCAGCCCAGGACGCTCCTGCCCAACCGGACCCTCGCCTAGAAACTGGTGCGGCTGCTGTGTTGGGCCTGCGGGTGAAGGAGAGCGCGGGAAGAGCGGCGCAGGGTAACGGCATGACCCAGTCCTCTCGCCCTGGCCTCCAACCTCCAAATTGCCGACTTCGGTAAAGGCCCACGTGGCCTTCAAGAGCTGTTAGGTTTCGAACACACGAAGGTCTAAGCACGCATGGATTTTCACGAGCAAGTTTAATGCCCTCACCCTCGCTGTTGCCGTTTGAAGGTCAGGACCGAGGCCTTGTGCGGGTCATCAGGCGTTCCTGAAAAGCAGGACACTTTCTGAAGGTGCTGGCATCGCTGCTTTACGTCACAGGTGGATTTTCAATCAGGCTTCCACAAATGAGGCCCTGAGTGTTTCTCAGTGCGTGTGTCAGCACACACCAAACCCCGGCCGGGCACACGCCACGAGGGGACGCAAGGCAGCAGCAGAGATGTGCGTATGTTCCCTCGGAAGTGGTACATCAAAATAATTACGCCGGTGCTTTTGGCCTTAGAAGCCCAAACCGGAGCTACTGATGTGGGGAGGAAAAGAGGCTCAGAGCAATATTTTAATTGAGAAAACAGGCCTTACCGTCAAAGAAATTGCCCTCTTTAATTCATTAAAAATTACCGCATCCCTTTCAAAGGAGGATAAAACTAATATTCCTTAATGCTTGCTCATCATTAATATTATGCCAATTATTGCATTACATTTGGGTGATAAATATTCAGAGGATAAATGAAGCCCACAAGATGGATTAATTCTCCAGCAGTACAAACAAAAACTTTCAATATTTTATATCACATAATTAAATGCTGTTTGTTGTTTCTAGAACCAGAACTTGGGACGTGTTAATTAATTGCTTCAAGAAGACAGTTAGACATGTCTCAGGGTTGATATTTGGAATCAGATATTTATGAACCGCGCACAAGCCCTGCTGACGAATTACACTTGCAGGATAAATCCTACCTGCAGAAGTCGGGGGGCACCATGCCGTAAACATTGATCCTGTCACACAGCTCCAGGGCAATTGTCATGGTGAACCAGCCAGTGCTGAGCCAAGTGTTAGAGATCTTCCTGGAAGGAACAACAAGTCCGCAAGCTGGTAAAGTGATCATTACAACCATTACCGTCTTAAATCCTTTGGGGAGCGAGGCTGGCGTTTGACACACACCTCCTCTGTCTATCCAGCTGGCAAGTAGCTGGAACTTTACCAGGTAGGAGTCTCTTACCAACAGCCTCCTATTCCATGGTACGGTCACAAATGATACTCCGGTTCTATCACGGTGGATTCTGACACGAAAGGATGCTCAACGACTTCCACATCATCACAGATGATGACCCGCGTGTCAGGATTTAAGTGCATGTGCCCGCAGCCCAATTTCTTGTAAGATGACAATCCCCATGTGTCAACTCTTTCTTTATTAACTAGAATACTCGACTCATTAGAAATAGTCCTTGTTCCCCAGGCAGGCTACAGAGGGAAGAGCTTATTAAATATGTAAAAACACACACATGTGTCTGTCTGTTGATTGATATCTACTGATCGATCAAACAATCTTAGGATAAAAGCTTGCCTTCAATGAGACTCATTAACACGGACACCCTGATTTTTTTTTTTCCCCTCCGGACAACCTGATTGAACGTCTTTCCGTAGGAAGCGTACATTCATTTGGGAAGGGGCAGGTTACCAGAGGAAAAAGAGCACAGCGATGGCGTGCGCTTAATTGAGCATTTGCTTTACTTTACCTCGGAATATCCGGAGCCCTCGAAAAGTTCTTTTCATTAGAAGACCGAATCGACCAAGTTTAAGGAATGAACCTGTGTGTTGCTAAATTCATTCATTTGCCCACTCAAACACCTGTCCTCCGCTCCAGCCCGTGCCAGGCCTAAGGATGACTGTACGGTCTGATTTGACCCTCTGAGGATAACTCGGTCTACCATGCTTTGCTGCTGTGGATATTAATTTCAATTCTTCGGGGGCTGCTGCTTTTGCTTTTTTCCCCCCAGTGCTTATGGCATGCCTCATTAGCCAGTTTCAAACACCTTATCCCCAAGGTCAGACTGTCTGACTTTGCCCGGCCACAGCACCGTATGTGACGTGCATAACAGAGGTGCTGAGGAGCTTGCCCAGTTGCACTGTGCAGCGCCCCACTTTGAGGGGGAAGACTTTTTGTTAATCAGTTTGCATGATTTCCAAATCACACATGGACCAAAAAAAAACCCCACAAGAACCCAAAAAACCCAGAGAGGCATATTAAAGAGTCCTTTGTTTTGTCAAGTGTCTGACACGAATGGGTGATAGAGTTACTCCTGGGTTCATGGCCTCCCCTCTGTTGCTGTTGAGCCATGTTGTTACTCACTTCAGCTTTCCATTCCATGGTACCCCACCTCATACGAACCCAGGAAGGGCATTTAAAAAGCTTCTAAAGATGGAAGTAGCATGAGTTTGTGTGTTGGCTGTTCCATCACTGGCCAGCAGCATGACCCGTGAGGCAGGTTATTGCTAATCTCTGAGCCCAGATTTCGCTGGCCTGGGAAGCTCTACTTCCCGGGCTGCTCGGAGGACTAAATGGGAGAACCCTATAAAAAGTATCTAGCATGGTGTGTTGATACACCGACACCCCTTCCTCCTCTCTCGGTTGCCAGATTGGAGCAAATGAAGCAAATAATTCAGCCATTACTTTCAGTGTGGGATTTTTTTTTTTTTTTTTTTTAAGCATCCAATACTCTGTTATTGGCTCTGGTGTAGGATCCATCCTCAATCATCAGGGCAGTACGTATGAACTTCTGGAGCCTCCAGCCTAGATAGCTATTAACAACCCTCTCTTCCTCACCAGGGCTGTGTATTCATAAGAACCCTGGGACTTGGGGCGCCTGAGTGGCTCAGTCAGTTGAGCATCTGACTCTTGATTTTGGCTCAGGTCATGATCTCAGGGTCATGAGATGGAACCCTGTGATGTGCTCTGTGCTGGCCATGGAGCCTGCTTGGGATGATTCTCTCTCTTTCTTCCTCCTTGCCCCTCTCACTCTCTATAAAAATAAAAAAAGGGGGAAAAAAGGACTCTGGGCCTGAAGGAGGGGGCGCAGAGCAGAGCTAGCTGGAAGGAAAAGAGGAAGGAGAAGGGGAGAAAGTCTCTTGCCTCAAGTTAGATTCTTCACCTGTGTGGCTGTGACAGTGCAACGGCCAGTTGTTCCAGACTCACACTGGGTCGGTGAATAACTGGGAGCTCGTGAGGCCCAGGAAGAGGCTACGTCCCTATGCTTTTAGAGTTGTCGGAAGCCTCAAGAGGGCTCTCCCTGGGGTAGAAGCTCCCCGTTCCTTTGGCTTTCTTTTGTGGGATACGGTAAGATCGTAAGGCACAGCCAGAGATACAGAAAAAAGGTTTCAAGGGTAAAATGGGGGAGGATACAAAGTGAAGGACGAAAGAAACTCAAGTGAAGAGTTCTTTAAAGTGCCACTTACAATTCCCCAGACTTCTTAAATAATAGCCTGTTGGGATCACGTGCTATCGAAATGCAACCGCTTTGTGCTGTCTTTCTAAAAAGATTTGAACTCTTTTTCCAACAAAGGAATATCTACTGTTTTTACACTTAATCAGCTATAATGAAGGAATATGAAGAGCTGTCATGTGCTTATTAGGGAAAATTATCAGATATTCTTTTATATGATGAAGTAACACACTGAGCTGATAATTCTATAGTGCACACTAAATTACAATTAAAGGCCTTTCTGCTCCACCAGAATCTCATTTATAATCTCTATGGAAATATTCTTCCTGCAGTTATTTCATTTATGCTTCCTTTATCTAATTACTATAATATTGGTTCTGAATCATATTTTCCTAATATACCCTTATTCAATTATAAAGTTATTTTCAAGTACAGTTACTTTCTAATATCAAAGAATACCACTTGGCCATCTCTGTCATTTGTCATGCTTCTTAATTGCAGATTTTTCCTGAGCCATTTTCCCCTCTCCACTTTTAACGGTGAAACTTCCATAAATCAAAATCTATTGAATTATCCTGGGCTATTTTTTTCCCAAAATAATAGCCCGAAATGAATGTCCTGATAATGAGATGTACAAAATTAGACCTTCCACATTTTGTGTACCTGTAATACATCTTCCTGTTTGACCGGGTTTCAAGAAAAGCAGAGAGAGAAGAAATACTCTTAGATCCCCAAATGTTTTGTGTTTTAATTTTCAGAAACACGTTTGTCCTGAAGGGCTATTTCTCACTTGGTTCTTTTAGCTTGGAGCAGCCAGGTTAAGAAAGTGGACACATGAGAACATTGAGTCAGTACAACATTAGCGTCTTTAAGGCAGTCTCCTGAAGGGAAGAGGCATAAAGATTCCAGAAGTTTGGCACCCTGCAAATCCAGACGTGTGATCCCCCTGAAGAGGGAATGTATGGATCCTAGTAGATGGATGTATGCACGTGAGAGGCCCAGCAGCCAATCCACAAAGACAGACTCACTGAACAAAGTTTTCAGTGGTCAGAATTTAATAAGCTTAGTCAATGGGGTATGTCTCCACGTGAGTGTGTTTCCTACAGATCTAAGTGACCACAGGGTAGAATGATGGTCTGCAAGTTATCAACTTAAAAAAATCCCTTAAGAAGATCCAGAGCAATGTGTAGTTATCTTAAATAGCTTAGACTGCAGCAGTGTTTCAGGAATTCTTAAATTTAGCAAACAACCATTAAGCTGAAAAGAGGGAAAGTGTTTTCTATTGAAGAGTGTTGCTACTTATTTCACATTTTCCAACCAGCACAAATGAAACTGTAAATAACTCCTCTCATTCTTCTTCCCTTATAAAATGCTCTGCTGGTTAAATAACTCATTCAAGTGAGTGACAGTCTCTCTTATTTGCGGTTTTAAAGGGCAATAAGTAACTGGATTTCATGATGACCAGGATCCCCTGTGTGATCTACTGGCGAGGCTAACCATGGAGTCCCCTGGGCCTCTAGGGAAGGAGGCCACAGGGTCAGCAGCCAGCCCTCCCCACTCTTCTGTCCACCAGATGCCATGCTTACCCTTGCCTAGATCTGCTCTCAAATGGTCACAAGGCTTCCAGGATTCAAAAAGAAAGGTCTTCCACACAAAGAAGTTGGGGTGAAGCTTTGGTCCTCCTCTAAGACCCTGTTCACTGACAATGAGCTGCCCAACCTAGCCTATCCATAGATTCAGTACTTCATGATCTTCATTTCGTTCATCATGTGCCTTTAGTTTTAAGAAATCAACTCAGCAACAGTTTTTGTAAGGCAAGGGGGTAAATTACATCACTGAATGTATATTAACTATAAAATTACATAGTTTAGAATGAAGGACACAAATTTAATCATCAGACCAGTCCTATGAGCCTCGCTAGTCATTATGCCCTTTTCACATGTCAGGTCCCTGCAAGGTTGGATAACTTGTCCAAGGCCACACAACTAGTGAAGGATAGAGTCAGAATTCCAGCCTTGGGCTGTGTATTTGGACTACACTGCACTACCCCTTGGGATACCTCGCTGTTCTTTCTTTTTCACCTAGATCGGGCCAGCTCATGTCCCTTCATCTTGGCCTCGTCAAGGGCCCTTCCTTGCAGCCCGCCCAGCTGTAGCCACACAGGATTTTTCTCCAACCGCCTGCATGTTCTCTCACCTCAAGCCCTTGTGCCCATAAGGAGGCTTCTCTCCCCTTCCAGCTCCTTGTTTACCTGGATAAATACTTATTGGTCCTGGTCTCAGCCTAACTACATCCTTTTGAGAAAGCCCTTTCCTCATGCCCCCATCTCCTAGACCAGTGCTTTTCAAAATATTTTGATATATAATGAGAAATACATTTTACCTCATGATTGAGCATATATGTGTGTGTGTGTGGGGGGCGGTGTGCATGTATGGTCTTCATTTCACTTTTTTTTTTTTTTCCCTTTTTATTTTTTTTATTTTTTTTATTTTTTATTTTTTTCATTTTTTTTTCACTTTATTTTTTAAAGTGTGTAATTCAGGGGCACCTGGCTAGCTAAGTTGGGAGAGCGTGACACTCTTGATATGGAGGTAGTTAGTTCGAGCCCCACGTGGGGGGTAGAGATTACTTAAAAAAATCAAGCTTAAAAAATAAATAAGAGTACTTGGGTGGCTCAGTCGGTTGAGCGACCAACTCTTGGTTTCAGCTCAAGTCATGATCTCATGGGCCTGAGGATGAACCCCGTGTTGGGCTCCACACTCAGTGAGGAGTCTCCTTGAGATTCTCTCCCTTTCCCTCCTCCCTGTCCCTCCCCTGGTCATGCACACATGTGCTCTTTCTCGCTCTCAAATAAATAAATAAATAAATAAATAAATAAATAAATAAAAGAAAATCTTTAAAAAAATTAAAGTAATTCAGTGTCTGTATATTCACAGGGTTGTGCAATCATCACTACTACTAATTCCAGAACATCTTCTTACTTCCCCAAACCCCTAGATGTGTATCTTTATAGGTACAAAGAGTTACTTCATTTAACAATGGTTTGCCCTACTTAGTATGGGTGATGAACGCTGATATTGTCTGTTCTATTCCATTCCATTTCATCCCATTCTATTCCACTACGTTAAAAAAAAAAAAAAAATCTTACAGTGACTCATTACATTGATGTCATGTGCCATTCCCGAGCTATGCCTGATAGTTGGTAAAACGGCCCTGGACTATGGCGGATCCCTCTGTTCTACATGTCACGGCACCATTTCCTTTCCCTTGCATGACCTTTAGCACGTGGGCCACTACTTGGTGACTATCTGCCCACCCGGTAGCACTTTATATCTTAGGAGGGCAGAGCCTAGATCTGTCTTGTTTTTGACTATATCCCCAGTGCCTGGTCCAGTGGAAGGGTAGCTACTCAGTAAATGTCAGTGCACTGGAGAGATGGTTGCTTCGAAAGGGAAAAATAAATGCGTCCCCTCCTTTTGGTTCGTGTTCACACAGTAAAAGGAAGTGCAATAAAACGATTATCTTGCACTTACTGCCAGGGGAAGCCAGCAGCTGTGTAGCCTGCTCCTCCAAAATAGGGACTTGGCCTTGAATGATCCAGACAGTGTCTCAGTGCTCCATTCATGTCGTCTTATAAATTGAGCAGCCGGGTGGCCGGGACCCTCCAGATGAGCTCTATCAGTGGCCCGAGCAAGGGGGCCCCAACAGAAAGCCCCAGCAAAAGCTCTGCCTGTGGGGTACCGGCCAGCAGCGCCGAGTCCTTGCCCTCCCCAGGGGCCCTGCCCTACCTCCCCCCCCACCTCACCCGGCCCTTTACCTGTCTTTGCCCGTCTCCTGCTTGAAGAGCTCGTCGAAGTGCAGCATCTTGTGGCGCGTGGTCATAAAGGCCTTCAGCCGGGGCAGCACCTGGCTCAGGAGCTGCAGGTTGTTGTAGACCTGGCCCTTGCCGTCGCGCCGCATGTAGCTGCTGGGGCCCCAGAAGATGAACACGGTGCCCTGGCTCACGTTGAGCAGGTCGTGGCGGTTGCGGAGGATCCTCTGGATGCTGGAATGCGCGATGACCCGCAGGCTGGTGCGGTTGCCCACGTCGCGCCCGTAGCCACGGGTCGGGGCGTCATTCATGCGGATGACGCACTCGGTCTGGTCTATCTGGGGGCCTTGCCGGCTGCGCAGCAGGTGCCCCGAGCTGGTCACCAGGGCACAGTCCCTGCAGTGCATTTTCAGGGGCTAGAAGGCAGAGGGAGAAGGACACCGTCAGCAGACCACCCTCGCTTGGCACCAATTCTCTCCCAAACTGGGGACAAGGAGCACATGACAAGACGGACAGAGGGCTCGTGTTGACCTGCCAAACACTGGGCTCTGGGCTTTACTGATATCGAGAAACCAAATCCCCACGTCAACCCGCAAGCTTGCTGTCACCACCAATCTACAGGTGGGAGTTCTCAGGCCTGCAGATGCGGAGAAATCGGCCCAAGGACGCAGAGCCAGCAAGTAATGAAGTCAGGTTTCAAACCCAGGTCTTTCTGAATCCAAAGTGACCCCACATGAAGTAAAGCCTGTGCGACAATTCGCTGTGACACTAGCTTGGAAGCTCTTAACTCACCGTATTGAAAGTTAAGCGAGTATCAATATTCTCGGATGCTGTACAAATATGTTTATCCTACATAAACATCGTCTAAGAATCACACGGGGAAAGACATGCAAATCGTAATCCCTCGGATGCTGTAATTTTGAAATGACAACTAGGAGAGTTGCTCCCATTCTAAGAGGAAAAGGGGGGGAGACTGACTTGGTCCATCTTCAAAAATGTGTAAAAAAAAAAAAAAAAAAAAAAAAGGCAAGCCTCAAGCTCAGAGCCGCAGACTCCAGCCAGCGAACGCGGGTCCCATGGAAGCCCTGGCCGGGTGGGGCCCACCGGGGACAGCCACGGTGACAGTGAGCATCTCGGCACCTTGAACCGATGCTTTGCTTTCTGAATGTTCCCACAAATTAAACATTCCCAGTCCGTGTTGAGCGAGAAAGATCTCCGAGTTGCTGTTTGAAGATGGTGTAATTAGGGCCTGAGGCCAACGCCGGCAAGTGCACAAGAAAATGACGATCAAGAATGGTCTGAAATGGGCTGAAGGAAAGCTGCACGGGAGGTCTGCCCCGAGCCCCTGCCCTTCCTCCCCGTCCACGCCCAGCAGGACGCACTGGCTGCCTGGGGTGGTGTCAGGAGCTGGAGCCAGTTTCGTGCTTCTAGTTACTCTGAGCTTCCTGAGCCAGAGCTCTGCCTCCAGAACCAGACCAGGGCACCTGGGGACAGCCACCTCCCCCACTGCACAGTGGCCGAGGGCACCGGCTCTGGGGCCGACCGGACAGGTCCAGCCTTGCCTCCGCTCCCTGCTAGCGGTGGGGCTTCGGCAAGCCACTGCCCCGCTCGAACCCCAGGTTTTCATCTCCGGATGAGGAGAGTCAGTCAATGCCCCGTCCGACCTTGGTAGAGTTAAAATACAGTCGTAGACCAGGCCATTTGAAATTGCCAATATTTGACCTGCAAAACCAGCAATCGAGGGGCCTTGAGCCCAGTCTTCACCATAGGAGCCGCACGGTGGTCATTCGGCAATGATGACTGGGGTTACCTGTCGGGGCGAAGTGGTTGCAGGCCCTCACGACTCAGGACGGAGCACTTCGGGTTGATCGTTGACATATATGCTCACAAAATGGGGATTCAATCATTGCAAATTCTCAACATTCGCGTGACCCCCAGTTGCTCTTAGGTGACAAGCTCTATGATGGGCAGCAAGATGGCCAATGGGATGAAAACACGGGGCCCTTCCCAGGTTACGCTCTAGCGAGGGACGGTGGCTCAGTAAGGACGTGCAGTAGAGTGCGACAGGACGGGGAGGGGGACCGCGTGGAAGTGTTAGTAAGGGGGCTGTTAAGAGGGGCCAGTTTTGGTGATGAGATGCCTCCGGGCGCTGTTCCAAGCTTTTTGTACAATTGCATTAAATCTTCAAAGAACCCTGTAAGGACGATACTACGCTATCACCCCGATTTTACTAATGAGGAAATTGAGGGATAGAAGAGCAGGGAACTTGCTCAAGGCCCTACAGTTAGGAAGTGGTGGAGCTGGAATCCAAGCCCTGGAAATCAGACCGCAGGGCCCATGGGATTAACCCTCATGGCACCACGTAGAATAAACAGAACAAGTGCCATGAGATGGCGTCTTAACTCATGGCCTTCTTCCTTTCCTCTCTCAACCCAGGAGCTCAGTGATGCTATTAAAGATTCTATTTATTTATTCACGAGAGACACACAGAGAGCGGCAGAGACACAGGCAGAGGGAGAAGCAGGCTCCATGCAGGGAGCCTGATGTGGGTGGGACTCGATCCCGGGACCCCAGGATCACACCCTGGGATGAAGGCAGATGCTCAACCGCTGAGCCACCCAGGCGTCCGGAGTGACGCTGTTTCTTAACCAGTGCTGTTGCTGTTGCTTTTAGGGCATTGAGCTGACCGGATGCAGTGAAGTGACAAAAGTCTTGTTTTTTTTTTTTTTAAATAAATTTATTTTTTATTGGTGTTCAAGTCTTGTATCTATATCTCCATTCCTTTGGAGCCCTGTTGACAACAGACCCGTCCATCTGGAGCCTTCAGTTAACGAGAGTAAAACGTGCTCAAGACCAAAGCTTCCTTTTGAGGACTAGCCCCATGACAGATGTGTAGGAAGTGGCCACTAGTCCCCTCAGGGAACTGCTGGAACCTGGACTGGAAGTCTTTCCAAATCCCCTGAATGAACTGCTGGGGGTGGGGGTGGGGCCATTTCATGGGTCCGAAGGATGGAGCAGATCCTTAATTTTCCTTTTTTCGTATTTTTACCTGCACATCGCACACAGAAAGGATGAAGAGGGAAAATGAAACAAATCTGTTCAACCATGGGGTTCCCCTCATGTCTGGCACTGAACGTGCTGATGGAGATGTCCTTCCTCGCAAGGGCGCACACAAGCCACGGTGACGGTGCCGCCAGAGAAGCAATCCCAGGACCGTGGAGTAAGTGCTATGACACAATTAGGCAGGGGACGGGTGCGGGTCATGGGAGCAAAGGTGAGGGGACAGGGGAGCCCGTCTGGAGGGGCCAGAGAGACGGGAGGACAGCCCGGAAGGTTCGGTGTGGCGCGAGGGAAACCAACAGGTGAGATAACCTTAACAGAAAAGGAGGCAGTGGCCGATGGGGTCACGAGGCACGAGAGGACAAGCGAAACCAGACTTGGAAAGCGTTCTCTGGATTCGGTGGCGATGGCCACAGTCCCCTCGGCTGGACTCGAGAGGCAGAGCCTGGGCCCGGCCAGCCGCCAGGACGCGGAGGCGGGAGCTGGGCTGCCAAGGCCCAGGGAGGGCTGAGGGCAGAGCGGTGGGTGGCAGGTGGGTGGGCTGGCCCGGCCTCTCAGGGTCCTTAGGGGTCACCTGGGTATTGCATGGAACGTCCCGCCTCCTGGGCAACCTCTACTTGTGGGGAGGCCCAGGAGCAAAGTCCTGCAAGACAGACGGGGAGTGTCTGCAAATAGCACGTTACTCCGTGAGGACGAGTCAGGAGGCCCGGGGTGTGACCTTTGTAAGTCAGGCCCAGACAGCAGACAGCAAAGAGGGGATCAACTGGATCCCGGTGGCCTCGTGACATTCAAAGACACTTCCTGAGCCCTCAACACACCCGGGAGGAACCGTGTGACTCAGTACCCTGGTTTCATAATGTCACGTCGTAGGATCTCATTCCGCTGGACCCTAAGGCCGTTGGAATCTGCTTTTTCTCATCAGACTCCCCTAGAATGATCCTCTTGAATTCTTCCAGTGTGACCGATAATTGCAAGACTCTGTGCTGATCTTGACTGGGGCGAGCCCTCGGAAGAAGAGTCCCCGCATCTCCCTCCCCCATAATTAACTGTTCCGCGGCGATCCTCAGAGCGCAGGCTGGTGGACAGGTGAGCCCTGTGTCCCCCGTGGAAATCCCAGTGCCTCGCGTCTCTCTCCTCGGCGCCACGAGGTCAGCGAAAGACCCTTCCAGGGAAGGCCAAGGCCAAGGCCATGAGCTCAGTGACTGCTGGCCCCTCCCGAATCCGCCGGCCGCCCCGTCCAGGAGGCCCTCCCTCAGGGTCCCTGCCCTTCTGCCCCGGCAACGCCACCCCACCCTCCCCGAGTGGTGCAGATGCACCGACAACGCGAGGAAGGTTGACGTCTGAATTATGCCTTGCGTGTCTGGGGAAGTGGCGCCAGGGAGCCGACAGGAGCTGCTCTAAACAGACCGTGGCACTTGCCGCAGCTGAGGAGAGCGCGCCCAGGGCCGAGTCGCTTCCAGGGGAGGAAGCGCCGTCTGTTTTCTGCGTGGGCAAGGGCTGAGGATGTCTTGGGAGGCAGGAGGACTGGAAGTCACGCAAACCCCGTGGCCCTGTTTCTCAGGATGCGTGGCGGCCCTTGGAGAGAGCCGCGCTCCTCCGCACCTCGGGCCTGCAGCCCTCAGGGTCGTAATGACGTGGGGGGAAAGGGGCACCCCTCGGTGGGTTAGGACTCCTGATGCAGCCGTCCCACGTTCCCCGGAGCACTCGGATGCTGGGTTGATGAACCACCACACCGAGCTGAGACGGGAAGGGAACTCATGGCCCTGCTAGGGGCCCAAGGGAGTGGGGGGGGGGGGGTCAAACTCCATGGAGGGCCTAAGAGCGGAGGCGACCCCCAGGGAACTCACTGGCTAGCAAGGCCTTCTCTCTGCCTTCCTCCTCACAGGGCTCAGTCTCCCTGATTCTGGGGGGACCTTTCCCTCAAAGCCCCATTTAGCGAGGTGGTCCATCCTTTTGGCACCCACACTAGGTGACTCCAATCTTGGTAACCACTCTTGCTTCCTGGCCCATAAGAGGCACCCAGTCAACACTGCATGGATGGATGGATGGATGGATGGATGGATGGATGGGTAATGGAGTGCATGACACCCAACCACCTGCCTTGTCTGTTCCTGAGCAGGCCGGCCTCCTGGCGCATGCAGAGAAGACTTCATGTGGTGCCCTCACCAAGCACCTGCCCGAAGGCCTCAGCCCTCTGCACCGATGGCACCGACAGACAAAGGGGGAGTGTAATGTGAAAGCCTCTGTCTGCTGAGAAGCAGGCTGCGGCCCTTTGCCTCCGGACAGCCTCTCCGTCCAGGGAGCCATCGTGGCCAGAGCCCAGGACGCCACTTGGAATGAATGGCTCGCTCGGAAAATGGCCCAGGACACAGTGAGGGCCATTAAGCCCAGCCAGTTATTAATCCCCAGTAAGAGCTTGAAGCCAAGGTCATTAGAGCTGCTGTGAAGTAAAAAAATGCCCAGGAAAACCTCCAGTGCACGAGGCCCCTGTGCTCAGAGCTGCAGCGTCGTGAGGCCCCGGCCGCGTGGCGTCCAGGAGCCGAGGGGGGCGGGCGGCTGGCCCTCCCCAGGGCGTGCCCAGCACCGGCCGCTCTATTTTTGCCATCACTTTGCTCACGTATGAGCGTCCGTCATCATCCCAGTACCTAGGGCGGTGTCTGCGCCTTCGTAGGGGCTTGGGGATGTTTTATAATAATTCAGGTGTGAATGAGTCTCCCCTTCCCCCCCTCCCCTCCCCAGAGCAGAGAGCAGGGGAGCATGACGACTTGCATCCCAGCCTACTCCTCTGGGCTCAGGCGACAGGAGCAGCCCTTGCTTGAGAAGGCCCGCTCGGGGAATCGAGGTCCGATTCCTGCCACAGCCCGGAGAGCAAGAGCAGAAGGAGTTGTCCCCGTGACCCCGCGGATGCCTCCAGAGCCTTTCTTAAGAGAATAGACCAGGCCAAGTCAAATTAAACCTGACACCGAAAACGCTCAGTGATGTCCTTGCAAACATTTGCAGCATGGCAATCTCGGGCTTCACTTTTTAAAATTCTGATTTATTTGGCAGAGGGAAAGGTACCTCAGAGCATAATGTCCATTAGCTCAGTAATGAGACCAGTCTTGCTCTGGGAGCTGCTTGTTGGTCTGGAGCAAACAGAAGATATATTAAATGGCTTCAGGTGGTTCAAGAATCTCTGCACCTTTCAATCTGATGTTTTCCTGTAATTACTGGGCTTTTATTAGCTGTCAATCTCAGTTCAGCCTGACATGGGTATAAGCCACTCTGATTATTTAATGTGATTCCCTAGAAAAATGTTACTCTTTCAAGCTGCTCCTGTCTCTCGGTGACAAGCCCACCCACCAGCCTTCCCTGTGGAGAAGTCCTCTATTCTCCCCCAACACCAATTCTCAGGATTTCCATCTCCCGGCTGCCTTAGGATGAGGGCTCGGCGGGCAGGGGCGGTACTGAGCGGCGTCACATGAAGGCCTTTGGAGTCACCGGCTGGAACCTGCTTCTTCCTCTCCTTAGGTGGATGATTTGGGGCAAAGTGGCTTAGTTTTTCCGAGTCCCCGTTTTCTCATCTGGAGTGTTATTACAGCAACGCCAATCGCAGAGGGAAGGCTTGCCATCCCAGTTAAGGGCGTACCTGCCATCCGGTTTCCCAAGACAAAATCCAAAGCTCACGCTCGATACCTCTTTCTCCCCACCTATTATGACTCTTGTTGCCCTACTGGGTCTAGCCCCGTCCACATATCCCAAACCCACCACTTCTCCCTGCATAGTGGCAGAAACCTCAGAGAGAGCTCAGGCTAACACTTTTCAAGGTGTGGTTCCCAGACTGGCAGTGGACCACAGAGGCTCGGAACTTTCTAGAAATGCAAATTCTCAGACCCCATCCTAGACCTACTGAATCAGATGCTCCGAGGTGGGCCCCAACAATTTGTGTTTTAACACGCCCTCCAGGTGACTTCTGATGCATCCTTGAGGTTGAGAACCCCCAGACCAAGCCATGATCCTCATTTTACAGGGGAAGAAACTGAAAGACAGGAGGTTATGTGATTTGCTCAAGGTCACACCCTAAAAGAAGCTCCTGGGATGAACCCCAGGTCTCTCCACTCCTAAAAAAAAAAAATCTAAGAAAAATCCAACTATATCCGTAGACTGTTCGAAGACACTGGGGACTCACTGGAAAGGAATCATGAGTTAGCAGTGCCCTAAAGACGGAACCTACAAATGGAAGTGGTTTTGTGGAGACAGAGGAGTAAGAATGATCATTCTTTTTTTTTTTTTTAAAGATTTATTTATTTATTTATTTATGATAGACATAGAGAGAGAGAGAGAGAGAGAGAGAGAGACAGGAGGAGGGGGAAGCAGGCTCCATACCGGGAGCCCAACGTGGGATTCGATCCTGGGACTCCAGGATCCCGGCCTGGGCCAAAGGCAGGCGCTAAACCGCTGCGCCACCCAGGGATCCCCAAGAATGATCATTCTTTATGTGACAGGCTGCCCTCAGCAGGGCTCCCTGCCTCTGCACCATCTGCCTGCTCCTTTGGAATAAGCAACCAGGAATAGCTTCCTAGCATGCAAAGCAGGGAAAATACATGTGCAAGGCTGGAGGCTGCCCCTGCCCCGGAAGGCGGGCCACGGCGGTTCTCTCCAGCCAGCGCAGAGCCTCAGAGGTGTGGCCAGACTCAGAGATCTGTTGTGGGGGCGCTGTGCTCATTAAACAGCCCCGCTCCACGCACACGCAAAGCTCTGCTGAAGGCCCACCTGTGGGCCTGACCTTACTTGGACAAAGCATTTCTGCCGACATGATTAAGATGTAAGTCAAGAGCAAGTCACGCCAGCTGAGGGCAGTCCTGGCGTCCTCGTAAGAAGAAACTCAGAGCCGCAGGGACACACAGGAGAACACCCTGTGGCGAAGGAGGCAGAGGCGGTGAGGCGCGCACCGGCCGGTGGACACTGAGGAGGCCGGAAGGTGCAAGGTGGGATCCTGCCTTAGAGCTTGCAGGAAGAGCCTGGCTCTGCCAAGACCTTGATCTCACGGCTTCCAGCTGCAGGAAACGTGGGACGATAAATCTCAGTTGTTTCAGGACAGCCAGGCCGTGATCATTGGTCCTGGCAGCTCTGGAAATAAATACGCTGCTCCCTACGCGGGCTTCACCCGTCCCACCGGCACCCCCACCCCCTGGTGCTGCTTCTGGGTCTGGAAGTTCTCCCCTTCACAGTTCACGCCTCACACAGCAGCAAGGCTGTGAATTTTAATGCACAGAGCACGCCACTCCCCTGCCCCGCTTGAAGAGTAAATTCCAGATTCTTTCCCCGGTCGGAGCCGTGCCCACTTTGTGGCCCTCAGCTCCATTCCCTGCCCCATAGGTGGCCGGCCTCCGTTCTGCTGCTGGGGCAGACATCAGGTGTTCCTCCTCTGTCTCTGGTCTTTGTGTCCCCAGTTCTTCACATGCCCCGCTCCTTCTCATCTCTCACGGCTCAGCTCGAAAGCCGACTCCTCCAGGAAGCCCTCCCTGACCGCCGTCACTGGAAGGGGCCTCCCTCACTTATCACAGAACAAAGATTTTAGCCACTAATAACACGGACCAAACATTGGGCTGACGTGCCAGGCACGGTCCTAAACACGACACATACATCATCTCACTTACCCCCGAGAGCAGCCTTGAAAGGCGGGCTCCACCATGGTCCTCATTTTTATCAGAGGAGGAAGTGGAGCTACAAGTTCCTCACGATCCTCTTATGCACGAGCCTGTGTGGCACTTACCACGGTCTCTAATGAGTCACATTTTTAATTTCTCTATTGTCTGTCCCTGCCACTAAAACACGAGATCGGGACGTGTGCATGGCCCACCGCAGCCACTCAAGAGATGGTTAAGGACATACCTGACCGCCTTACTCTCTCGGCACGCGGTGGATGATTTTTCTCTGTTCAAAAAAAGGTGTGGAGGAGCTTTGTCAGAGACACAAGCCGGGTTCTAGAGCCTAAGTCAGGACAAGGGTTGACTGTTACAGGATGGCTCACCTCACAGCCTTTCAAATAAGCCCCTGCTGTGCCTTCCCTCAAAGGTCACTCAGAGGTAATTCCTTCCTCTAGGAGGAGAGTGGCTATAAAGGCCCCCTGGGCTCATTAAAACCAACAAAAAGCTCCATTTTTATTAGAGTCGGATGATCTTCCCGACAATCCAGATTCCACAAAACCAGCTTCTTGGGGCCCTGCTGCATTGGAAAGGGCCTTCGGGTAAGCACAGCACGGTCCAAATCCTATAACTGATCATGGATGGTTAAAAACAAAGGGATTCTAAGAATTTGGGAGTTCCACGTAGAGCTGAATTAAATGGAGGGAGGAAAAAAAGCTATGGGTTCAGTTGACTAAATGAGAAAAAAAAAAAAAATATAACCATACAGAACATGAAATCTGTAGAGGTGGACCGGAAAGAGCACACCAGCGCGGGAATCAGACCTGGGTTCGAATCTCAGTTCAGTCATTTACTGGTAGGTAACGTCCCTACTCTGAGCCTCAACTTCCTTATCTGTAAAATGGCACGGGAGACACCGGGTGAGGTGTAATGAGTACGACGATCTCGGCGAAATTGTTACGGACACAAAAAGGACCGTCCAGAGGAACCTGCTACCTGCCTCCCCTTATGTGCAGTCACTCACGGAACGTGCGAACTCAATCTGGTGTATGTCTGTGCACTCTGATCTCACCGAGCCACCTGTACTTTGCTTCCCACCGCCTTCACTGGATCGCCGCCAGGCCCCCCACACACGCTTCCGGCGTCCACATATGCCAGGGTGGCCTTTCTAAAATGTGTATCTAATTAGGACCTGCTTGTGCCTAGCATCCCTCAATCCTAAAATCCCCGAGTAGCCTCCTGTTGCTTTGAGGATGAGGTCCGTCCAGTGGCCTATGAGGCCCTCATCCCTCACCCAGCCCTTCTGTAACCCCCATTGTCTTGCGGCTCTCCACATCCAGGTGCGCTGACTTTGACTTTGGAGCTCCAAGACGCACTACTCATTAGGCTTTGCTTTAGGGCCTGTGCACATGCTGTCTCCGGAGGTCGAGCTGGCTCCGTTATGAGGCGGAACAATAATACCTACTTCGCAGTGTGGTTTTGTGGCTGAACTGAGATAATCGGAACATCCAAAGTCTCCCTCCGCTGCCTCCTCTCTCCTGACTTTTGTAACTCCTTCATCGGTGGTTCAGAGCCTCACATCCTCAGAGAACCTTCCTAGACTCTAAGACTAGACTTCCCTAGACTGCAAGACTAGCCTAGCACTGTCTCTCCCTTTCTAATTCTCACCGCATCTGGATCTTCGAGTCAGTGCCACTTTTGCCCACAGAATGGCAAGGTTCTTAACAACTGGGTTCACATTGGTGTTGGGTTTAGGTCACCATAACATCCCCGGGACCTAACACATAGTGGCTGCTCACTAAATATTTGCTGTACAAGTAGCTAAGTTAGTTCATGCAGGTGAGAAGAGCATTCTAGAACCACGGCCTCACCCAGGCTCTCTCTTTGGTTTTCATTTCCATTTGGTATACTCGAGTGTAGACCAAGAGACAAAATCAACCAAAACTGAATATTTAATTTGGTGCAAATACTTAATCTTCTCCTAGAAGACTGAGTAGTACAAAGTAAGCTGATTACACTATAACCTTACTTCTATCCACTTTATTACCTAAGCATAAGGGAGTTTTCGAAACGAGTCGTTATTTGGGGCTTTGGACACTGACTATTGCCAAGTAGCAAATAACCAGATTGTGTCAGTGTTGACACTTTGGTTCTCGAGCTGATGGTTTGTTTATTGAACTGCCTACTTTAGGGGCTCTGAGAGTGGAAGAACGGTCATCAGCAGCCTGAATAACAACTCGGCACCCCAGCTGGAAACACATGAGTAAACAAAATCATAATTTTTAACTTTGCCAAGCTCAGTAAACACCATCATGATGCGCTACCAGTAAGGCAGCCATTAGTTAAATAAATAAAGCACGAGGCTAAGAACAGGATTATTGATGTTGGCACAGTATACTCATTTGCTGACCACTGATGGACATCAGCTGTGATGTACACACTAGGGAGGTACTTTGCCACCTGCTTTAATTTGCTAAACATCGTGCATCCTCTGGGCCACAGAATTACTTACTTTGTATTAGTGAAAAATCATCTTTTCTTCTTTTCCCTTTTCGTTTGCTCAATACACAGTTATTAAGTAGCTACTCTCTGTGTAATGGAACCTCTTGGGCATGCTGCCCGGTACACGACTGCCTTTGCTCCCTGGCTGTACCTCCACTTGGAGGGGCTGTAAACTACAGGGACGCTGTTCCTGGCAAGAGACACAAAGGCATCCCAGCTTTTTCAAGAAATCTGGGAGTGGATGAAGGCAGATCCGATTGATAGCTTAAGAGACTTGCAGCTCTATTTTTTGAGAGAGGTGGCTTTTTGGTCAAAACAAAGCGAAACCAAACAAAACCAGGGAAGATGTTTACCCAGTCTCCTTCTTTTCTTGATGCTCCTCTTTCGGCTTCATCCATATGTTAGATCTCTTTTCAGCTTACACTCCGGAATATTAGCACATCCGTAACTCAGGACCCTGACTCATGGCTTCAGTATGAGACATCATTCTCAGTGGAGTATGTTCAGCGGAGACGTCTCCGATATTCCAGTTCTTGGAGTCCAAATCCTTGGAGTCCGGTGGACTGTTTTTATTTCTATTGATATGATAGTGCCACTAAAAACCAGGTCCCATAAATGCTAGAATAACAACAATAATGGCTACCAATTGTTACAAGGAAATAATAATAATAATAAATATATATATAATAATATATTAATCTCAGTTAATTCTAATGTAAACCAGCAAGATATGTATTACCATCTTGGTCTATATTTGAGGGAATAGAGGTTTGAGGTTAAATCACTCAAGGTCATAGCGTTCCTAAGGCACAGGCTGTATTGGCACCTGGGTCAATCCCACTGCCAAGTGTGTGCATGCTCTGTCCACCGTAACAGGCTAAACAGAGTCAAGTGGAAGATTTGCCAAGAAAAGAAGATTGAAGAGTCTCAAGAGAAGGAAAAAGAAAATCTACAGAGGGGGCGAACTAGTAGATAACAAGAATGGCAGGAGACTGTAGAAAGCATTGGAAAACAGACATTAGAGGCACTTGGATGACCCAGTGACTGTAAAACTTCTTAAGGGGACAGAAAGATTAAAGAGAACATTTAGCAGAATGGCCTAGAATTCTGGAAGCATTCGGAGCAGGAACAAATATTTCCACCATTCAAAAGCCATCTGTATACAACACAGTCCATTATAATAAGTGACATTCATAACGAGGACCCTAAGTCATCAAGAAAAGCTTAAATTAAGTTAAGCTCTGTTCACTTAGGTAGGAAAGTATAAAATCAATTTGGAACCTTCAAGAATAATTTAGACAAATATGATTTGGTGCTAAAAGGGACTATGCTTATGTTATTTTATTTTAAGCCTCATTTGTTCTTAAGACTCATTCCTCAACCATGCTTCAAAATGGGGGGCTAGACTGCTCAGAAAAGTTATTGCTGACGGGGAAATCAACTTTTCTTTCTCCATTCAAGGGTGATAGATTTTCCACCAAAAGCCATGCTTCCTTCCCCTAGGGCAGTCTTAGATGGAAGTGGCTGCTCCATCAGGGACCATGGTCCTCGTGCCCATGCCTCGGGTGGTGGTTGGGGGACACAGGACGTGCCTCCCAGTGAAATCAGAGAGGTCACTGGAGAACTTGAGAAGCAGGTGCCTTCCCCACGGTCTCACTCTTTCTCATGTCCTGATATACTTGGAACCTATAAGCCACCTGTCAAAAATGGCAAGGCCAAAGACTAAAAGGAGACCAAGCTCTTGCATCATTGCCTAAATCAGAACTATCAGAAACTCTCACTTTTTTCAACTATATGAGCAAGAATGAAGAAACTATACATTTTATAGAGCAGGCAGCATCACTAGGATTGTTCTTTCAGACAGCCAGGGATTTTTAAATTTAATTTAATTTAATTTAATTTTTATTTTTTTTGGTTTACTTATTTTACGAAGTGGCTAGAGTACAGGAACCACTTTTTCTTTTTTAAAGTACGGCTCTGATCATATCACTCCAGCTCAAAGACCTTCCATAACTCCCTATCACCTGTAGAGGGAAGTCTGCATTTCTATAAGTGACCCTTCATATCTCATTTTTTACTGATCCATCTCGAGAACTCTAAACTCCCCCAAATGGGACCACCATTCATTTATCCTAAACATGTCATGCCTTGGTCTTTTGCCCACAGAGTAGCTTCCTTCTGGAATGACCCTAGTCACTGAAAGCTAACCCACCACTCATAGTCCTACGTCAAGGCTATGTGACCCACAAAGTGTCCTTCATTCTAAATGCTTGGCTTCAGATCCCATCTCTTATCAACTGCTGACTCTGGCAAATTTCTCAACTTGCCTGTGACTTAATTTCCTCATCTATAAAATAATGGTGCTGATAGAAACCACCATAGGAGGCTGTGAGGGCTCAGTGCATAGTCCACAGAGGGCCTTCAACTGCTGTCTGCCATCAGTGGAACCCACTTCATTTTTTTTTAAAAATATTTTTATTTATTTATTCATGATAGAGAGAGAGAGAGAGAGAGAGGCAGAGACACAGGCAGAGGGAGAAGCAGGCTCCATGCAGGGAGCCTGACGTGGGACTCGATCCCGGGACCCTAGGATCGCGCCCTGGGCCAAAGGCAGGCGCCAAACCGCTGAGCCACCCAGGGATCCCCTGGAACCCACTTCATACTGCAAATTACTTCCTCATCAATCTTTTTTTTTTTTTAAAGATTTTATTTATTTATTCATGAGAGACACAGAGAGAGGGAAGTAGAGACATAGGCAGAGGGAGAAGCAGGCTCCACACAGGGAGCCCGACGTGGGACTCGATCCAAGGTCTCCAGAATCAGGCCCTGGACTGAAGGTGGCACTAAACCGCTGAGCCACCGGGGCTGCCCTTCCTCATCAATCTTGACCAGTCGTGTGTCACCTCCCTGGGAGGCAGAGGAACTTCCCATTGCTGTGTCCCATACTGTCCTACAAAGTGGCTTAAATATAGAAGATACCTAGTAAGTGTTGGTCGAATGAATGGATGTATGAGTTTCTAAAGCTGCAAGAATTGGGTTTCTTTTTTCCATTTACTCATGGGCTCAGAAGACTGTGATATTTTCCTCCAGCTTGAATTCTACTCAGAGAAGGATGCCTTTTTTTTTCTTTAACACAGATCTTTCTTGACTTATGAAGGGATTACCTACCAATAAACCCCTTGTACGTTGAAAATACCATAAGCCAAAAATGCTTTTCCCCCCAAAAATGCATGTAATACACCTAACCTATCAGACACCACAACTTGGTCTAACCTAGCTAAATGTGCTCAGAACACTTATATTAGCCCGTAGTTGGGCAAAATCAGCTCATACAAAGGCTGTTTTATAATGAAGTGTTGAATATCTCATTTATTGACTGCTGTACGGACAGTGAAAAACGATAGTTGTCTGGGTACAGAACGGTCGTAAGCGTGTTCTCATGGTCATGTGGGTGACTGGAAGCCGCCAGCGCCCAGCCTCACCAGGGGGCATCGTACCACATACAGCTGGCCTGGGAAAAGACCAAAACTCAAAGTTCCAAGCAAGGCTTCTACTGACTGTGTATTGCTTCGCCACCACTATAAAGTCAAAAAAACGATTGAGTCGAACCATCTGAAGTGGGGGACCATCTGTATCCTGCAGTTCTGCAGAGGCCCTGATCATTTCTCTGACCTCTCATGAAAACGTACACCCCTTGAGCATGGGGACCTGTTTTACCAGGAAGTTTAATTTCAGCTTGGAAGGCAGGAGACATCGAGAGACACGCCGGCCCGGCTGAGCAGAGGCGGACACTCTCACCTTTCGTGCTTATTCGTGGACATGCCTGAGGTGTCCGAGAGGCCCAGGATCTTGAAAGGGCCGTAGGAGGGCTAAATGATTTGAGGCTGGAAGGACGAGCTAACCTTCGGAGCTGAGAGCGCAGAGGCCAGAGCAGGGGTCACTGAGGACGGGCGCTGGCAAATACACAGCCAGACGAGACCCTACTCCCCACTGCCCTGGCTCAGCTCATTTTCGGTTGTACTCAGGGCTGATGTGATGTTTGTTTCAAAGATAAGACCTCGGAGGGATGCCGGGACTATCAATCAGTCTTCCAACGAGGAGAGGTCTCTTTAGAACATCACTGGTGTTTAAAAATATTAAAACAGTGGCGCTCTCCCATTCCGTAGATGATAGCTGGTATTAAATTAGGTCCCTTCCCGATGGACCTTCCCCCCTGGAGCCCACATAGGAGCCTCACCCTCCCTCCATCTAAAGTGGAACTCTTCCATCTCCCCCAACCTGCCATTCTTCCTCTCCGGCGGTCAAGGTCCCAGCCCCGGCCCCCGCCCCCAGCTGCCCAAGCCCCAAACTTGGGAGTCACACTAACCCCGGCTCTCCTCCCCCACCTCAACCAATCACTACTCATGAAGTCTTGTTATCCTTCGCCTCAAGTTCTCCCAACTCTGTCACTTTGCTCCATTTGTTCCTGGGAACGCCCCCATTCAGGTCTCCACCATCTCTCACCTGACTTCCTGCACCCCTGTCACCACCCTGGTTTATGTGTCAGAACCCCCTGCTGGCCCACAAATGTCATGGGGATGCTGCGTTAGCCACAGAGCTTACTCTGCATCCAGCCTACGGTAGATGCTCAATAAATGGTCGCTCATCTCAAGCTTACGCTTCCGGCCTTTGGAAGAGGCCAAGGGAAACTGAAGTAGACCGTCACCCCCTGTCCCCAGAGGCGGGTCCTCTGAGGCTAGGCCATAAGTGCCACACCCAAGTAGAGAGGAAACGGAACACATTGCAACCCACCTCCAGTATAAAAGAGAACACTGGTTTCTGCTGTAAATGATGAGAGGCTGGGGAACGGATCTGCTGGGATTAGTTACATTATGGCACCGCAAAGAGACCCACAGCCACCGTGCGGTGGGAGCCGGCACCTTTTTGCTCTCCTTTAGGTCATGAACATTTATTATTTTCTGTTTTGGGGTAGAGGGGAAGGAACTCTGTCAGCATCACTCCTTCCTCGGCTCCTTCCATCACCTGGGGGGACATGCACAGTGGACAAATGATTACCCGAACTACTGTGCCTGCCTTGCTCTTGGTCAATGTAGGGGACGCCTGTGGGGCAAGAGTCAGACTCCCAAGAGTAGTATGATCTGCAGCACAGCACTTGTACCAGACACGTTCCCATTCACTCACTAGTTCATTCAAAATAGATTTCGTGGTAGTCTACTATGGTGCAGGGCCATCCTACATGCTAAGGGTACACGAGCGAGCTAACCAGCTGTGCCTTGCCCTCATGGAGGCTATGTACAAGCTGGGGAGGCAGACAGTACATGGATAAATAGGTAAAATGTGCACAGGGGTGGACACCTGCTGCGCTGTGCCCTTTCTGCGGACTTTGGGGAGCCCTGGACATCATGCTGCTCCTCGGCACACAGAGCCCACCCTGGAGAGTCACTAATGTCAGCCCTCCCAAGCCCTCCCAATGCCACCTCTGCAAGTCAGTGCCAAGGCCGGAATTAGGCGTCTGAGACAAAGCAGTCCCAGCCCTACACAAAGGCAGCCCAGCCAGGATGCACGTGTGCGCCTTTTAGAAAGCAATTTTATATGCAATCTGCCGTGCTGTGCCCTTATACGGGGACGGCGGGATTGCTGAGAAGAAGGGGGAAATTAAGACGAGAGGGGCTGATCCAAAGAGCTCGCAGGGTCTGAGCATGAAAGTCCCCTCCTCTGGCTAAGAGGCCAGGAGCCTCTCCTTAATCGCATTTCCCAGGGCGCTTTGCTCCCGCAAAAATCGCAGCAAACAAGTCCGAGGTGGCATGACATTTACATGAAAGAAAGAGCCTCTCCAGGAGTGAGGGAGCCTGCCCGAGGTCGCACAGCGAGTCAGTGGCCATGTGGGGAAGAAAACCTTCCAGCCCGCCTTCCTTCCCATTACGCAATGGCATCTCTTAACCGAAAATCTGGGGGGGATAATCGTCTTTCCTGGAAATAGTTTGGACAAGTGCCGGCCTCTTAACAGAAAACCTTGGAGGATAATACCCTTTCCTGAAAATAGCTTGAACAGGTGCCCTCCGCCCCCAGGAAAGGAGCTCCACGATCCAAGACTGAGTCCCTCTACCTGTATTTACATGTTTACCACTAACCGTCTGCTGAGGCCATTAGGCCTCTGGGCAGCAGGGGCTCTGCAGTCGGAGGGGAGGCTGCTTGCCTGGAGTGGAGAGCGGCACGAGGGGGCGGCCGCTGGTCTTGACGCAGTGCACGCAGCTGTGAACTGGCTGGCCTCGGTCTTCCTTTTGGCTTTTCCTACCACTTATCTTGCTCGCATCATCACCTCCAGGAACCCCCCCATTCCCACCCTACCATGCAGCCAGCACCCTCAAGCTGTCTGCCTCCTGGCCACCCAAGGAAGTCATGTTCCAGACCCTCTTCACCACATTTCCTGGTCAAAATCCATCTGGCCCACGACCCATTTTTTCCCAAGTATTCCAGGTGCTCAGAGAAAGCTGGTTCTCACCAAGTCAGTGATGCCCAGGTGTAAGGAAGTTCAGTTGTAATCTCTTTAATCCCTTCAGGCGAAGGAGTGAGTGTGTTGGACGGTCAGGCATTTTAGCATCCTTGGGGTGCCGTGTGTCTGGGTGTGCGTGCACGTGTGTGCGCAAGAGAGAGAGGGAGACATTTCGGAATCCATGGGGCTTTTTCAGTAATTTTCAATGCCTATGACGTTTATGCCAAGGACAGAGAGAATCCACAACGAGCCGGGGACTAGAGGCAGGGTACAGGAGCAGAAAGGGCAGAGGGGCCTGAGCGATGGCTCGCCAGTGCTCCGGTGACATGAAAGGTGTGTCGCAGCAGACGGAGCGTGAGGATAGGAAGGGGCTCTGCATCCCTGCGCCAGGCAGCTGGGGGGCTGGTGCTCTGCAGACTGGGGTGGTCTTTGCTCCAGGGCGGCAGGTTTACAGTCCGCTGAACAGCCACCCATGTGGGCCCCTCCTCCTGCCTGGGGGGATCGTGGACTTTCTGGACAAAACTACCTTCTGGCCCGGTCTCCACGGCTCCTCATCTCTGCCGAGTTTTGGGGTCTCACATGTCAAAGTCTTTTCTGTAATCACCAGAACCAGCCACTGAGCTCTTCCCCGGCCTTCCAGGGGGAGATGCTCTCCCGATCCACACCGGGGCCCCCGTCGTCCCAGGCTCTGAGGCCACCTGAGGGCACCGGCTTCTCAGCTCACCCTGCAGAGGAGGTGACTTCCTGACCTTGACTTTCCATGCACCCTCCAAGGTTCCAACCAGAAGTGAGGCTTGGGGGCATTCACATGCACCAACCCACTCTTCATTCGTTCATTCATTCATTCATTCAACAAGTATGTCTTGAACACCAGCTCCTGCACGTTAGGACCACATGAGGTATCTCGAAGTCAATGGGAGGCGAAATAGCCATCGTTTCTGCCCTCATAAACCATATGGTTTAGTGGGGGAAACAGGTGTCAGATAATTGCACAAGTACCTAATTACAGACGGTAATAAATGCTACGGAAGAAAAGCACAGGGCGCGAGGAGAGTATTTTCAGGGGAAACTGATCCAGGCCGGGGTTGGGGTGTCAGCATGGCGATGCGGCCCTGGCTCGCGGGGTGCTCCCAAGCTCCCAGCCCAGCCGCCCTGCGCTCCTGCAGTGCGGGGGCGTGGGCTACAGCCGGGCCCTGGCTCCCCTCAACCTCCTGCCCAGGCCGGGACCCCTCGGCCCACGGGCTGTGTTGGGGTCAGCACGTGCCACCGCCTTGGGGACCCAAATTACTTCTGTTTTTTAAATACCGTCCCCTCTGCCTTGTGGCCGACGCTTGTCCCATGGCCTCCCTGCCGGGCTGTGTACTCGCCAACACCGTGCAGCGGGGCGACGGGTGGGGGCACCCCAGATTCCACCCTTGAAGGCTCCCACCCCCCCGGGGCCTGACCTGGGTCTCAGGCCCGTGTTTGCGGGGCGCCCTCCTGGCCAGACGGTGTGGTCCCCCATTGGGAAGGGCTCACTGAGGTGTCAGCACAGCCCCTGGCCGCGGTCCCTGCCTCTGCGGGGCCTCTGTGCCCGCGGGGCCCCCGGGCCTTCTCCCTCCCCCGGGCCTGGCAGCCTTGGCCCCTCGGGGAACAGATGCGACAGCTTCCAACAGCTCAGGTGCCCTGCGACACCCCCGAGAACCCAAGGCCACCAAGAAAAATTCCTGTCTGCTTGGCGACAGGGAAGGGCCCTATCTCCCTCCCAGTGCGCAGCGTGGGAGCCTAACTTCCTAGGGCGCAGGTTAACCCCCCACGTGGATGCCACCCGCCGGCTCCGCCTTCCTGACTTTGGCAGCTTTCCACTTCCCCGACTGCACGGAGGCCACGCACAGCCATCCCGGTGCCCTTCCTCTGCCTTTACAATGCCCTGTTGGGGCAGCGGGGGGCTCAGAGGTTGAGCACCTGCCTTCCGCCCAGGGACCCGGGATCAAGTCCTGCATTGGGCTCCCTGCATGGGGCCTGCTTCTCCCTCTGCCTGTGTCCCTGCCTCTCTCTCTCTCTCTCTCTCTGTGTGTGTGTGTCTCTATGAATAAATAAATAAAATCTTCAAAAAAAAAATAAAATGCCCTGTCATCTCTGTACAGATCCACGGGGAGTCCAGCTCGTGTGGGGACGCTTTCTCTGTGGTTGCCCTGTTTAACCGGCGTCCTTACCATTGTAACCATGGCCCAGCTTTGTGCATCCTTGGCATCCTGAAAGCAAGGACTGCCACGGCCTGAGCTCTAAATCAGGAGCCCGGGCTGCTGCCACCTTGCCTGGAGCTGTACCTGCACATGTGCAAGGCACTTTGAGTCAGTTACCCGGGAAAATGAGTGTCCGCTACATGCAGGAGAGGCTCCATGGATTTGTTGGCTAGGACTGCCATGACAGGACACCAAAGGCTGGAGGGCTTCAACAGCCCATTTATTTTCTCACAATTTTGGAGGCAGGAGGCCCCAAGGTCAAAGTGTCTGCAGGTTTGGATTCTTCTGAGGCCTCCCTCCCTGGCTTGCAGAGGGCCTCCTTCTCACTGTTTCCTCACGTGGTTGTCTCTCGTTCTATGTTGTCTGAGTCCTAATCTCCTCTTCTAAGACTGTGGGTCAGATTGATTGAGGGGCCGCTCTGAAGACCTCATTCTAACTTAATTACTTCTTTAAAGGCTCTATTTCCAGATAGTCGTTCTGAGGTCCTGGGGCTGAAGACTTCAACATGCAGATTTGGAGCAAGGAGGAACACAGGTCAGCCCATAACACTCAATTTGCCCAGAAATATTTTAATTGAGAGAGAGCACAGATGTAGGAGGAAGGAACCAGAAGGGTTGTGAGACATCCTAAAGGGGTCAATCCAGAGGAGGGGCGTTATCAGATGTGAGAACAAGATTGGCGGCGAAATCCAACTACTTGGAAGAACAACATTTTCATATCTTTATTTTCTCCTTAGGTATAATTATGTCTGAATTTTTTTTAGATGTATTTATTTATTTGAGAGAGAGACATGTGCATGTGAGCCGGAGGAGGGGTAGAGGAAGAGAGCATCAAGCAGACTCTGTGCTGAGCACGGAGCCCTGATGTGGGGCTCGACTCCATGACCCTGAGATTGTGACCTGTGCCAAAACCAAGAGTTGGACGCTTAACTGACTGAGCCACCCAGACACCCCGAGTCTGAGGTTTTGGGTTATAATAGAAAACAAACCCAATTTTCATAACGATTACTTCTACTGGTCCGTAGGGTGACTATATTGAAGTTTCAGAGACAGAAGCGTCCTTCCTTGAGTTTCATGTAAACTAATGAACGAATCATGAATCAGCTTGGGTTGCTTAAGCTCCGAGTCCAGAGGTACCTCTCGTTTTCTGGATGCTGGCGTTCGTTTGAAGAACACACGGAACCTAATACCATTGCAAGCAAATTCTGCACTACATTGACTTCCTTGGCCTGCACACTTTAGGGGTACCAAGTTCACATGAGGAATCAACACTTTTTACAGAGCGTTTTTTTTTGGGGGGGGGTGTGCAAAAATAGTTTCAGCTCAAGCATGGGTCAAGGAGAGAGGGCAACATGCTGCGTCTGTAAATCAGGAGTTCAGTTTTCCTCGGAGAGGTACAGTTATGTTATGTAGCAAGGCTTCTCTTCAGTGAGGTGTTTGCAACCACCCTAATTTTCTGCTTTTATGGGATTGATGGCAAGTGAAAGCTTTTATTAGCATAATTAAAATACCACTCTCCTCGGGAGAAACGATGCATGCTGAGTTTCTAGGAACTGGACTACGTCCCAAATAGCACTAGATGTGCATCTTGTTGGCTAGAGGAAAAACAATTCAAAAAAAAAAAAGACAAAGAGGGGCGTAGCACAGACTGCTGAATGGCATGACAATGTCTGTGTATGAAAGGCATTTCTGTTCTTATTAGGAGGTCTGATTACACGGTTCTCAAATTTCCCCTTCAGCTTCCCAAGACGAGTGTGAGGTGCAACCCTGTAAATTGTCAGCACATATAAAGCTAAGATTTAGAGAGTGGTTTCCACTGTGCATCCTATAAAATGTGTCCCGTGAGGAAGATTAGTATCAATCACAGGCTTATTGGAGAGGGAGATGGGATCCAATGATAACCTGGTGCTATCAAGTAGAGTAATGGTCTAAGAAGAAAAAGCAATCAGAGAGGAGAAAGGAATATCCAGAAAGAAAGACAGAAGTAGAAAATCAGAGTGCAATGTATCATATTGATGAACAGGAGCTGTTATCCAGGACAAAGGCTCATGCGAGCAGTGCCGCTCCTCAGACAATGGATGGCACCGAATGCTTGGCTTCGAGAAGGCTCGAGGAGCCTCCCCTGGCGCGCGCAGCAGCCTGACGCCGGGCACGGCAGCACCAAAGGGTAATGAAGTCATTACCCCGCGGGGGTCTTACCTGTCCTGCTTGAGAGTCATTTGCTTATTTCAGAGGCTTCTGAACGATCTCTCGGAAAAGATCAAAGCAACATCCTCTAGAACCCGGTGGTTGGACTCCGGCAGACGTCGCCGAGCTGCTACTCCTCAGGACGTGAGCGGATGAGCAAAGGATGGAGGAAAAATGTGACACCTTTTGAAAAGGGAAGCTGGTCTGACTAGTTGTTTTTTTCTTTTCTTTTCTTTTTTTTAAGACACTGACCAGCAGGTCTTCATATCCTGGAATTTGCTGACACTCCTCCTATCAAGAGGCACACTCTGCTTCTCTTTCATCAGCCCTTACTATGGGCTGACCCGAGTGCCTCACCTCCCCTGAACGGAATGTACTGGAAAGTGTCACCCTGTGACTCCTGGAGCAAGGTTAGAAATGGTGATGCCTTCTGCTCTGTCTTGGGATGCGTGACGCTGGAGCACAGACGCCCAGGCAACAGGAAGAGGCCGCTGGTAGGTGCTCTGGTCAGCAGCTCCACGTGAGGCCCCCGCCAACAGCCAGCATCAGCCCTCAGTGCTTGGGACGGCGGTAGAGATTCCAGCCCCAGCCTCTCTCCGACCGCAACCATATGAATCATTGAAGTCACTTTGAGGGAGACCAGCCTCGCTCCCTCTAGTCAACCCTCAAGCCTGAGAGGTAATGGTTGTAAGTGATTCTTGTGGCTTTACGTCAACCCTCGAGCAGGTGGTTACTGAGACATCCCGTAAGAGGCATGACACCACTGCCCGCTGCCTCCTAAACTATGGGCCTCTGACGAGGAGGAGGCTGCAAATATGGGGGAAGTGGCCTCATGAGTGCAAGACCAGTCTCGGATGCCTCTCAGAACCCCACTGCAGGCACATCGTACGTATCGGTTCAACTCGAGAATCCCCTCTAAGGCACAGCTGTCAACTATCCCACAAGAATCCCCTCTAAGGCACAGCTGTCAACTATCCCACAAGAATCCCCTCTAAGGCACACCTGTCAACTTCAAATGGCTCACGAGGAGAGCTCACATTTGAAAAAGCACCCCCAGTTTCTACAGTTCAGAGCTCAGAGGCCATTGCTCAATGGTTTCCATGAAAGTCTTCTTCATCATCAAAATAACCCGGATACTGAGCTCCATTTTTTTGCACCGTTTTGAGAGCATGGCGCAACCCCGAGGGGTTTTCACGTAGAATACGGTCTGGGACTTTTTGTTACAGGATCGTGTTGGAGACATGGCCTGACGCCTGCGGTCTGACTCCGCGACCTTTTAGCTTTCAGGCCTGTTTAAAGGAAAAGACAGGCATGTGGAGGAGGAAGAGGAAACACGACCCATGCCCGCATTGCCGAAACTGCACAAAATGTCAGGTTCTCGGTGTGCTGAACACATTATTTTTGTGTTTTCTTACTCATGTCCTGGGACTGCCCGCACAGCCCAGGTGGGGTTTCCAGCAGAAGAACCAGCCCCGCAAGCACCGCGGCTGCAACTGGGCAAGGACTTGCGGGAGGCCTCCTGCGACTCCGATGGGGGCCAGCGAAGGGTCCAGGCGGGACGTTCCCATCGGGCCAGCTACGCATGAGGTCTGGCCGAAGATCCTGCAGGCGCGGCCCCGGAGGTCCCAGGATGTGGGAACGGAGTAGGTGCTCCCCGTCCTCCCGTCCCCTTGGCTATGAAGGCACAGGTTCCCCGGCGAGAAGTCGGGGCTCTGGGCGCCCGCACCCCAGCAGGATGAGTCAGGCAAGGGCCTGTCCTCCCTGCAGCGAAGGGCTCCCTCCTCCTCACCTGGGTCACCTGTGCCCCAAGGCACTGCTGCGGTGACACCACGCCCAGCTGCAGGAGGAGGAGGGCCTCCTTCTCCTTCCTCGAATTTTCTCTAGAGAAGGGACGCGTCCTTCACCGTCCCCGCCACCGCCACCGAGCCGCGGGGGAGCACTTGCTGCTTCTGCCCGGAGTGAATCACGTTCGGGGAGATGCAGGTGTCGTCTCTGGCGCCCTGTCTTCAGAGGGTGTGATTCCTTTACCATGGAACCATTTAAGCAGAGAGAGCGTTGTTTCTCTTTCCAGAAGCTCGAGGGAATTTAGGTTTCCCTGCCTCGCCAGAGCTTCTGGGAGCCCACAAGCCCGGTGGGCAGGGCCACGGGGCAGCAAGGGGGGTGGGCGGCCCTCGAGTTCTTTTCTGGCCCCTGTCTCTGGCTCCCCGGGGTGCGGGGTACACGTCACAGTCACCTGCTCTGTGCTTTCCTCGCTCTTCACCTTGACCGGATGGTTTCGCAGCCTCTTCGGACTGTTCGGTGGGAAAGAAGACAATAGAGCATAAGGATGGACCGATCACAAGGACCGCCCGCGTGTACTGAATGCTTACCAGGCCCTGGGACGCCTCGCCGAGCTCACTCGACCCTCCGAACCTGCGCAGGTGCTCTGACTCCTCCCCATCGCAGGTGAGAAATGCGAGGCTGGGAAGAAATCAAGCGACGTTTCCGTAGGACAGAGCCGGACTCCCAGAGCACAAGGGGCAGCGCAGGCCCTGGCCCTCGGCAGCGTGACTCGGGTCTGGGCCTCTGGACTCCGAGTCCCCGCTGGGCTGCTTCCTCCTCACCGTGTTCTGCACAAATGGCTTTTCCCCGTCTAGCCTCGTTCTCCCATCTGCAGGGGAGCCCAGCACCAGTTTCTAGAAACCTAGAGCTTGGGGAGCTCAGAGGAACAGGAGCCTTTGCAGCCGGGGCTGCTCACTTCTGCTCCAGGGTTCTCGGTCCCTAACTGTGGTTAGGACTCCTCACCGTTGATCCGGGGGCCTAGCTATCATCCGCAAAATGACCAGATCGCGCAGGGCAGGCTGGATAAAATCCTGAGGTCAGAGAATGAGCGTGCAGCACCGAGGGGTGGCTCTTTCTGGAACGCTCCTTCTGCCCTTTGCAGAAGTTCCTAATATTCTCCGCACCCCTGGCGTCATAGACTCTTCTGATTCTTTCTTCCATCATCAGTACCTCCGAGAAGGGAACACTAAATCAGAGCGACACAAATGCTCAGACGGGGGGCATCTCTGACGAGGTGCCGCACAGATTTCCCTGGAAGGGGGTGGTGGGAGGTCGGGGTCACAGCGAGATGAGCGTTCAGGTAGGAATGGAATCAACTCTTTGGCTTTAGGGACAGAGACACCGAGGAGGGTCTACCGAAGAGCCCCGGCCGTGGACACACGGCGACTCAGGTCCTCACTGCAGATCACGCTCCTCCCGCCCTACTTGTGTCTCCGTGAAGCAGCTTCCACGTCTTGAACAAGCCTGGATTTTAGTATTTAATGCAAGGGCCTTACGGCACGCCTACCTCTTCTCATACTGTTGACATTTAGGGACACTACACAGCCCTACGGAGGGACATGTGCGGCCACGAGGCCTCTTCCCCGACCAGCTGGGGATAGAGCCGATGGTCGGCAGTGCTTCAAAATCCGGAGCTTTCCAATTTAAGGATGTAAAGGAAACACGCAAAACACGGAATTTTAGCTTTCCCTGAGAACCCAGAGGACCTGGGGCACCGGGTCCCCTGTTCCCTGGTGGTCCCAGCCAGGCGGAGCGCTGGCAGCCCCGTCGTGTGTGTTGGAGGGCGCGGGCCCCTCGTGCCCTTGGCTCTCACGAGGACAATGTCACAGGTACGAGCTCCTTCCCGGCGCCTCAAGATGTCTCTACCTGCCCCCCCACAACCCCCACCCCGTGCCAACTGCACAGCTCCGTGGGCCAGTGAGGAGAGAATGAGACTCTCACTTCATAGCTTGTGGGAACACCCCCAGTTCTACTTCACTGACGTCGTGATGCTGAAGGACATAGAAACGGACGTCACGCACGTCAAGAGCAGCCTGGGGACGAGCACCTGCAGGGTGACCCCCTGGGGGGTGCGCGTGGGGGTACCTGCCTCCGTCGCCTCCGCTCCTTTGGGCCTCTTCCCAGTTCTGGAGTCTGCAGCGCACGGCCAGGACCGGGTTGGCTCCCTCTGGGCTCCCCCACTCGCAAGAAGGCCCGGTGTCCCTCCTTCTGGATGACCTACTCAGACTTGTAGCACCGAATGTCCCATTCGTGTCATCGCCCGTTTTCCTTCTTTTCGATGACTCGCGGGAGCCAGAAATAACGGAGTCGTGACCATGAGGCTTAGCACGGGGTTTCTGAATCAGTTATGAGCATGTCACTCGCACGCAATTAAAAAGGAAACATTTACGAAGGTGCTGAGGCTCCCGATTTCAGGGCAAGACCCCAGCCCTCTTTTGCGCACGTTCAAAGGCCTGAGAAGGGCACCCTCTGCTCCAGGATGCAACAGTCGGAAAAAGAAAATAATACAATCAGGAGAGCGTGCACCCCGGCGAGTCCGTGAGCCGAACGGCGGGCAAAGAGGCCAGAGCCCCTCGGGGTGCAGCTGGCACAGGACGGCTGGCCGGCGACCTCGGCCCCTTCCTCGACTAGCAGCAAGGGACCTTCATCAGATGCCTGAGCCTGCAGAGACCTTGTGCAGAGGGGGATGTTTGAGGGAGTGGTCGCCACCGTGTACTTGGAGACGGAGGCACTACCTGTGCGGTGGCCACTCCAGAAATGCTTGCCGGTGACGAAAAGTCAATTGTCTTTCCTCCTGGAGAGAAGGAGGAGGAGGCCCCAAGGAGCCAGGGACTTGGCTGGGGCTGAAGCCGAGCCCCTGCCTTCAGGGACGCTGGTCCTGGAAGCCTGGCTCTGTGGGAACAGCCCCTTACAAGCTGACCAGTTCCTCTGCGAATAGGCTGGAAGCCTCTCCAGCCCACCTCTCCTCTTCCCCAACTTGTGTCCTAAGCTCCAACCACCTGCCTGGTAAGCTCTGTCTTGCCTCTGGGGCTTTGCGGATGCTGTTCCCTCTGCCAAAAAGTCCTTTCCACCTGGGGCCTCATACCATTTTGTGTCTTTGAAGCTTTACACCACTTCTTCAGGAGAAACTCGGCTAGGCCACCCCCCCCACCCCGGGATTGAAACAGGCACCCCCCCTTCTTGCGTCCTCCCAAAGCACCCACGCGTCAAGCACTTCAGTACTGGCCGCCCAGCGTCATTGTGCTTGCTCGCTGCTCTCCCTCCTTAGACCGTGGGCTCCTGAGGGTCCTCCAGGCACACAGCACACCGGGAGCTCTCGTACGGGCGTGTTGACTGGACAAGAGGATAAAGAGCGCGTATGTGTATGAGGACATTAGTAAATGGAAATCTATGGACTGAGAAAATATTCTGTAGAGAAGAGGTATCTTGCCCTAGAGATTTGGGCTCCAGGGATGCCCGAGTGACTCAGTAGTTGACCTTCGGCCCAGGGCCTGATCCTGGAGACATGGGATCGAATCCCGCATGGGGCTCCCTGCATGGAGCCTGCTCCTCCCTCCTCCTGTGTCTCTGCCTCTCTCTCTCTCTCATTCTCTGCGTCTCTCATGAATAAATAAATAAAGTCTTTTAAAAAAAAGAGAGAGAGATCTGGGGTCCAAACCCAGCTCTGTCATGAAGTAGCCACATGTGAAGGAGGGTCACTCAGGTTTCTAAACCTTAGTTTTCAACCCTGTAAAATCGAGATTTAAAAACTCCCACCCTGGGATGCCTGGGGGGCTCAGCGGCTGAGCACCTGCCTTGGGCTCAGGTCATGATCCCAGGGTCCCGGGATCGAGTCCCAGATCGGGCTCCCTGCGTGGAGCCTGCTTCTCCCTCTGCCTGTGTCTCTGCCTCTCTCTGTATCTCTCACGAATAAATAAATAAAATCTTAAAAAAAAAAAAAAACCAAAAAACTCCCACCCTTTGCACTTTGCAAATCATTATAAGAAACACATGACAACTTTTGCACATGGCCATGCTTCTCAGGAAATTCCATTCCAGTGGTTTTCTGGTGGCTGACACGCGAGGTCCCAGAGGCCTTCTCTGCCTGAGGAGGGTCCATCAGGTCCCACAGCGCAAGGACGGAGGTGGGTGGTTTGGGGACAGGGGCTGGGACACATGCAGATCTGAGTGTGTGGCCCTGCTCTCTTGGTGATCCCCCAGCCCTCCCGGTGAAGCTCTACCCAGATGGGCCCTGGGCGGCTTCTGGAAGCAGCCCGTCACCTAAGACAAGAGCACATTCCATTTTTATAACATCTTCCGAGAGGGCAGTGGCTAAAGTCACAAAATTCACTGCTCGGATCATTCCAAGCCTCTTAGGGGGTGGTAATCTGCTTCCTCATATCCCTCATTCCTAACTTTCAGAAAAGCTCCACTAAATCTGCCACTGCCTTCCGCTAATTGCCTGTAAATCACCCATGTGTGAAGTTCCACAGGCCCTTCCATACGCCTAACAGTGAAGGGCCCCACGCATTTGGAGGCCCTGATGGGGGATCCTGTCATTTGGCCGACGGAGCAGTAATAGATGTGGAAGCAAGTGATGCATAATGGATCATGGGATTTAAAATCCAACCTCCACAGCCGAGCCGCCTGACAAGGTTAGGGGATTATATGGCTGCAGCCGCATCAATTATGAAATAGCAAATACTCTCCCCTCCTCTCGCATCTCAGAAGGCGGTAAACACTTTATACCGGGCCCCTCTGTAAGAGCAAGATACTTGCTTTTATTGATCAGCCTGGGGTCTAAGTAAGTGGAAGGGATAGGGACACATGGTCCCAGGAATGGCAGGCAATGATGCCTTACTTATGACTTTATCCACAGTTTGGCTTGACAATTGACGGGAAATGAAGTGTGATCGGTTTCAGCCGACTGTACATCGTTTCCCATTGACTGACCTGCCAAATCGTTGATTGAATAATTAGCTAAGGTTTGGTCTGAGCAGCCATTTTGCACAACCCTGTCTACCTCAAGTCCTCCTGGTGTCCCAGGAAGGCCAACCTGCTGCCACAAGCTGGGACATTAATTGTTTATCCTTTCCCTTAAGGTGGTGAGCCACCATGTCGGTGTAAATAAATGCTAATAGTCCCTAAGGGATGAGTGGCAGCTGGGAAATACGATTTAGAGGTGCTTCTCCTAGAGGGAGGCGGTGTGTCTAAATGCAAATAGAACCCCGGGGAAAACGAGTCTTGACTCCTCTCTGGTTAAAAAACAGGATGCTTCTCGGTGATTCTTAAGGCCAGCTGCTACAGTTTGGTGAACAAGTTGATGGTAAAGACAGTAAAAATACCAGCCCCTGCCCCTAAAACCAAACCAAACCAAACCCAACAACCCAAAAGGCACCTAGCCTGGTGCCTGGAACAGACACTGCCCAATATTAGCTTCTTTCCTCCTTAGCGATTCTAGTTTTGCAAAAGGGGCTGAATGGCTTTCAGTATCACCCACTGGCCACGTGGTATTAGTATGAAATTACAGATTCACGGGAGCCTCTAGAACCAGGGACTCTGACTTCGTACTGACACGTAGACCCGGCTTGGAGTTCTTTAAGGCTCTAGGTCTGGTTTGAGTACTCCATCAAAGATCTCCCAAGAGTCCGGCAACCTGTTGGCTAGTTCTGGTTGTTCGCAAGGCACCTAAGGAATGTGGGGTGTACCCTGTGTTCTGTTCCACACAGCTCCCTTTGCCTGGGAGACCCTCCGCATTAGCCAGGACAACTGCTAATCTTTCACGACGTCGTGCAAGGTCCCCTTAGGGGATTTTCTTGGACTTGACTTCCCCATCCCTACGAGGTTTTAAGTGCCTTGGCTTCACCGATAACTCTCAAATAACTCTCAAATAGGTCTACGGAAACTCTCAAACAGGTCTATGGGACATGACATGAAGAAGTTTCTTGTCTATCTCTACCCCTCAAATTGTGAGATTCTTGGGGGAAATGGACCGTTTTTTCCTTCATTTCTACATCCCCTCTCATTATATCCCTGTCTGTATCCCCTAGAGCACTGCCTGGTTCATCTAAAGCACTTAATAGATGTTTGTGAATGAATAAATGAATCCTAAGATGTATTAGAAAACCTCTTCTAATTAACCCATGATCTTCTGGAACGTTAGCTGAAAGCACCTAGACTAGACTATTGTATTGTAAAAGTCCATTTGATTCAATTAGGCCTTGTCTTCCTTCCTCTCGGTATAGGAGGGTTTTCATAAAACAGAAACCTAACAAGGCTTTTAATCGGAACTTTAGTTTGGCACATTTTGTACGTCTTCCTCTATTGTCCCTAGTTTTAACTGGCATCAGAAGCAACACCTCCTCCTGTTCCTAAGCTGGGTGAGGCCCAAGAGCCGCTTCATATTATGCTGTTCCTTTCTCACTTCCAGAGCTAGCACTCATCTGGACTTGCTATGACTTCCACATCCTCCTCGAACTGGTTGCTGGGGTTCTGCAAAGTCTGTATTTCTACGCACTTGGACGTCAATTTACTAAGCATGCTCCTTGCCCCAAACAGATGGTCTATGTGTATCTAAGGCTCAAAACACTCCTAACCATCACCTCTGCAGAGAAGGCCTTTCTCTCTCTTCCAGACTCTTACACCTCTCTACTGCCTAGGGCTGATGCAATTCTCTCCAATTGAATTTCCAAAAGCTTTTGGTCACTTTGATCAGTGCAGTGTGGTAGTTAAAAGTTGTCAAATCACTAAGTTGAACACCTGAATCTAATGTAATTGTGTGTCAATTATATTAAAAAAAAAATGTCCCAGACACCAGAATTAGCAGGTCAGAGGTAAATCCCAGCCCACTACTTGCTAGCCATAAGACCACGGGCAAGTCTCTTAGCTTTTTTGTGTCTCTTTTTTCTGATCTATAAAATGGTGATGGGGCACCTGACTGGCTCGGTCGGTCGGTAGAACATGCATCTCTAGCTCTCCAGGTTGTGAGTTTAAGCCCCACATTTGGCCCAGAGCCTCGTTAAAAAAAAAAATTTAAAAAAAAAAAATTGAATCACACATTTTACATGGGCCAACCGTATGATATGTGAATTATATCTAATTAAAGATGTTATTAAAAATAAAATACTGGGCAGCCCGGGTGGCTCAGCGGTTTAGCGCCGCCTTCAGCCCAGGGTGTGATCCTGGACACCCAGGATCGAGTCCCGCGTCGGGCTCCCTGCATGGAGCCTGCTTCTCCCTCTGCCTGTGTCTCTGCCTCTCTTTCTGTGTGTGTGTGTGTGTGTGTGTGTGTGTGTGTGTGATGAATGAATAAATAAAATCTTTAAAAAAATAAATAAATAAAAATAAAAATAAAATACTGATAATAATATCACCTCCTTCAAATAATAATTGTGAGAATTAATGGTGATAATGTATTTAAAGCACTTGGAACAATATCTTGTATATGATAAGCAGTCCTTATACACAGCTAATCTGTTATCATTACCATGTCACAAAATAAAAATACAATAGAAAGATACTATATACAAAATAATTATCTTGTATTATTTACTACATATACACAATATAAAAATTAAAAATAAAACATGCTTCTATAGGACATAAAAATAAAACAAGTGGTCTGAGGTACGACCATGTAAACTACACATGGGAGGTTGCTCTCAGAAACAGTTATTTCCAAACTCTGTCGTGCTTTAGAATCATTTGGGGTATCTCTTAAAAAACAAAAATAACTGGGCCATGTCCCTGGAGACTATTTCTCATGTTTTTCTGCCCCCTGACAGTGAACCTGTGCCCTGTCACTCCAGGGGTTGCCTCCGCTAATGACACCGCAATGTCCCTAAGACTCCACTTCTGTTTGGACATGTGGGTGACCTTGTACAGGCCAGAGACGCTGACACGTAAAACAAAAATGTGGGACGCCTGGATAGCTCAGTGGTTGAGCATCTGCCTTCAGTTCAGGGTGTGATCCCAGGGTCCTGGGATCGAATCCCTCATCGGGCTCCTTGCAGCAAGCCTGCTTCCCCCTCGCCTGTGTCTCTGCCTCTCTCTTTCTATGTATCTCTCATGAATAAATAAAATCTTTTAAAAAAATAATAAAACAAAAATGTTTCTCCATCTCTTAATTCTGCTTGGGGCGTCGATGCTTCCCACAGTAAAGGCTCTCATTGTTCTAATCACTGTTGTTCTACTGAGAGTTACTCCGAATGTACTGCTCCAGTCATGTCTCACCCTTAAAAAAAAGGCAGAGCTGGGGCACCCCGTTAGCTCAGTCCGTGGAGCGTGTGACTCTTGATCTTGGGGTTGTGAGTTCAAGCCCCACGTTGGGTGTAGAGATTGCTTAAAAATAAAATATTAAAAAGAAAAAAAGCCAGAGCTTATTCCCAGCAAGTGATCACTTACCAGCCAGAAAATGCTAGAGCATTCTGTTCCCTGCTTTACAGAGGCCAACAGCAGTAGCTTTAGACTTCAAGGAAAATGATCAAAGTTTCTTATCTGCACTGAACCATCAGGGGATGAAGAAATTTCTGCCTGTTGAGGGTCTTCAACATCTGAATGACATGCATATTTCTTGGGGCAAGATAGTGGCATCTCAACTTGCCTTTCAAGCATCATTTTTAGGAGAACCGGTGAACTAAATCAATTCGTCCCCAGGTTGCAGTTGCTTTTAGAAAACAGTCTGAGACTTTCCATTTCCAAACTAATTAGAGTGTGATCTTTGACATATTTAAGGAGAAACTAGCCAGGTGTGTTCAGTCTAGAATGCCCAGGTGTCCTGGAGCCGCAGGTTCAGATGTCACACTTGGGAGTCTTCAGGCTACTGAGGGTGGAAACCATGAGCCACGTGTGCTCCCAATGGTTTCAACTGTATCTGGCATGGTTATTATTTACATCATAGATAATCTCTCTAATCAATGAATAAACATTTATTGAGCACTGATTATATACCAAGCTCTATGCTTGTGCTTGGACAAAACAGCTATAATGAAGCTCCATGTCTAGCGAGCTGTCACTTCATGGATGGTCACTGGTAGAAATGCTCAAGGACTTTGCTTCAAGGACTCTGAGAGCAAACATTTTGAGCTCTCTATGTAGCTATTGCCACCAGGCTGACAGCCCCTTCAATTCAACTTTTTCTAGTTCCTGTCTAGAAATTAGAAAGAACAGCAAATGGGAAAGGATCGAGGTCACCCTATTAAAAAAAAAAAAAAGTATTTTAGTATTTTCCATAAAAGAGGAGATTGGCAATTTGTCCTAAGAAAATACTCTAAGACTAGTAAGAAACTTGGAGCCACCTCAATTTCCACAGTGATAGAATTATGATGTTCACAGGGAGAAAAAGATCACCTATAACAAGGTAGGAGGTGAGACAAAAGTGAGGAGTGAAATATAGCCATAGAAGGAAATAAATCTAGGCAGGCAGATCAGCTTCCCGTCCCATGGGGGAGGCCGAGGAGATGGTATTTCTCCCCACTGCATTACAGTTAATGTTGCTCATAGAACTCAGTCTAAAAATTTGCCTTTTACCCTCATTCATTTCCTCTCTGGATCCCTCATCTACTCCTGATTTCTTAGTTCCCCTGCTCTCCCCAGAACTAACTCCTTGCGATCCCCCCACCCCGGCTACCTACAGGTAGCATCTTTTCCCTAGTATCTCTTATGTTTATGGTGAAGTCATGTTGTTTCAGAAAATGCAGATTGCATTGTTCCTCTACCCACAGTCCAAAATTCTTTCTTCTTTCTCTTACTTCAGAAAACTCCATTCCCATCCATCAAAGTCTACTCTCAACCAAACTCCCACTGGGTCCAGCTGCTACTTTCATCTAAGCCCAAAGTGGAAAACATGAGATTGAATAAATTCACATTTTCATAGTGGGCTCTTCCAGAAAGTCTGGGGAAAGCTGCCCAGGAGATGTTTGGGGATTTCTTTCTAGCAACCCTAAAACCATTCCAGGCAAGGTGCTACCATTTGAAGTGCTGGGTTTTGTTTTTTGTTTTTTGTCGTTGTTGGGGGAAGATTAATTTGGGACGGCGTCTATGGCAACTCCAAGTCACTGAAAAATTGCTCAAATAATGGGCAATAGCCCAGAAAGGAATCCCTGACTGGCTGTGAATAAACAGCAAGCTTCGATTCCATAAATGTCCTTGTCTCCACTTGAAATGGTGCTGGGATGGTTCAAAGAGCGCTCCCCCTGCAGCTTAATTTCTGGCACCGAGAGCCAGGTCAAAGGCACTTCTGTCGTGATGAAAGCGTAGATCATAACAGCATTTATTAAGATAACAGCCCTTAGCTAGGAGTTTTATCAAGTGCCTACTACAGCTGCTGTGCTAAGAGGTCCACGTGCATTCTCTTGACGTTTCCAAATTTCACGAGGTAGTAGTATTATTGTCCCATCTTACAGACAAGCAAGCTGAGACTCAAAGAGGTTAAATCTTTTGCCCGAGGTCAATGCTAATAAACTGACACATCTGTCTGGCTCTGAAGCGCAGGCTTTGAACCCTTCCACGGGCGATCTTCTGGTTCTCTCCCACCGTGAGGTCTGCTTACACGAAGAAACACGAAGCTTGGCTCTACTCACAAAAAGCTCTTGTGCATAAAGTGAGGTTTCTTTAGCGACATTACTTAGAACTGTCTCTGCACCTCCCAACCACTGGCTAGACATTAGGCGGATGTCACTTCTAGACTATAAAAAAATCAACCTTTCCAACAAAGTAATGCTGCTCAAAAACTACTAAATTCCATTCTACTCCCACAGGACCAAACACACACAATAATAAAAAAGAAAGAAGTGTCCAAAGAAAATGTCTGTCCTAGACATTCATCGCTATTCAGCTGTATGTGACCCTTCAGTGCCCTTTGAGCTGTGAAGATCAGGTGTTCTCCCCTGGGCAGCCGGAGGGCCAAAAGTTTTAGCCACAAAACCTTGCAGAGAGCATTTTATGAGGTGAGAGACAACCCCGTCTGTCTTATATCGAGATTGCAGGGTGAAAGTCAATTCTCAGGTCCTATAGAGCTTTACATCTGCCTTCTGGTAATGAAATATCTGGAGATTTTAATTAACCAAATTATTTTCCTACGTTCAAATACTCATGAAAGCACAAAGTGTGGAGAATGGGAAATAAAGCATATTCTCCACGCTTCCTTTTTTTTAAAAACAAAAACAAAACCAAAAACAATATCCTGGATATGTGTGGGGGAATCCAAACACATTTATTCTCACTCCTAAAACTTTCCACCTACAGTAGAATGTAAGTCCTATGAGAATAGGAAACTGGACTATTTGTTGATGGCTTTGTATCCAAGGCCTAGAAGAGTCCCAGACACAAGTAGATGCACAATAAGTATGGATGGATGTATTTTTAAGTAAACTCTACCCTCAACATGGGCCTTGAACTCCTGATCTGGAAATTAAGAATCCCATGCTCTACTGACTGAGCCAACCAGGTGCTCCCACAATACATATTTATTAAATGAATGAATGAACACACAAATGGAGCGCATTTTGGAGCAGTTGGGACATGTAGTTCTGAGGCCTGTGCAACCTCAGAGGCTATTATGTTCCTTTCACTGATCTCCAATGGCAAGAGAAAGTTTTTGGATAACTCAGAGTTTATCAGACTACTGAATTAAGCAGGTAAGTTGTGGTGAATGATAATAATAATGGTCTCAGTGATTTTTCTGCCTCGTGAGATCCGCACGCATTGGTAGTGTCCTCCATACTGTCTCTGGATGTGGCCAGGTGATGTACTTGGGCCAGTGGGACAGGCAAAGTAATGCAAGACAACGCTTTAAAAGAGCTTGTGCATTGGGGCTTGCTGTCTTGCTGTTCCTGGAAGCTTCCACCATGTGAACAAGCCTCGACTAGCCTGCTAGATAGTGAGAGATTCTAGGTCCAGTCACTTCCTTGCTCCCACCAATAGCTGAACAAACACTACTATTCACATGACCAAGGGTAAATGGGACGACGTGACACCCAGCTGACCAGCCACATGACCACAAAAGCTTGAGCTAGATCCTAAGAGGTCAGATAAGCCCATCCCAGCTCAGAAGAGCCACCCAGTAGAATTGTGAGCATGAATGAATATGATTTTAAGCTATTAATTTTGGGGGGTGGCTTGTTTTGTAGCAATATGTAACCGATAAACTAGTGTTTCCCAAATTATCTAATCACAGGACCATCTGGCATATTGGTTAAAAACTATACATTCCTACATTATGGCGGTTCCTCAAACAAAACAAAACGAAACATAGAATTAACATATGATCCAGCAATTCATGGCCAGATATATCCCAAAAGAACAGAAAGCAGAGACTTGACCAGGTCTCTGTTGACAGATATCCCAACGTCAATGGCAGCATTATTCTCAATAGCCAAAACACCCAAATGTCTATTGATGGAAGAATGGACAAAGTGTGGTACATATTTACAATGGAATATATTCAGCCTTCAAAAGGAAGGAAATTCTGTTGTGCTACAACATGAATGAGCCTTGAAATCATGCTATGTGAGATAATCCAGATGCAAAAGGACAAATATTTGTATGATAACACAAGTTCACTCATATGAGGTATCTAGAATAGTCAAATTCACAGAGATAGAAAGTACAGCTGGGGAAAGAGAAATCGGGAGTTTTTATCTAATAGGTACAGAGTTCCAGTTTGGGATGATGATGGAGTTCTGGATAAGGACAGTAGCGTTGGTTGCACAACATGAATGTACTTAATGCCACTGAATTGTACACTACAAAATAGTTAAGATGGTAAATTGTATGTTACATAAATTTTACCAAAATAAAGGGAAAGCCCCCCTATGCATTCCTGAAGCCCACCTTAGGCCTACTAAGCACCATATCTCCAGGGAAGGTACAGGTTTGTGCTAGATCATTCCATCTCCCAAATTATTTTAGTGTATGATTCCAAGGAACATACTTACACACTAGATCAGAATTTAAGTCTCTTCCTCTTTATGACCAGGGAAATATCTGAAAAAGTCACAAAACACTGGGTTTGTTTGAAGGATTAAGCTCAGTATCTAAATCCCTCATTATGGGGACCCCTGGGTGGCTCAGCGGTTTAGCACCTGCCTTCGACCCAGGGCGTGATCCTGGAGTCCCGGGATCGAGTCCCATGTCGGGCTCCTGGTATGGAGCCTGCTTCTCCCTCTGCCTGTGTCTCTGCCTCTCTCTCTCTCTCTCTATGTCTATCATGAATAAATAAATAAGATCTCTTTAAAAAAAACAACTTAAAAAAATAATAAATCCCTCATTATTATGGAAAAGCACCAGATTTCAGATAGCACAGACTACAAAGGAAATGGCTTACTGTCCTAGAGTCTAAGGCTGGCAAAGCTGCTTGTCTTCCATTTGTTTAGGCATCAATGGGAAATACCACACCGACTCCAAAAGGTGATTCTAACCTTTTTATTTTCCTACAATATTGGAACAAAAATAAATTGAATCGCTCTGTCTGAAAAGAGCCAGCTGTGTGAGTTTACTTCCCTTCCATAGTCACTAGATCTAAATAATAATGAAAAAAAAATGTTGCATGGAAATGATTCTAAAATAATTTCCATTCCAGGTATGAAAACACCGCCACACTTTTATAAGAGGCTGACTGTTATTTACGCAAGATAGAACTTTCAAATGGTATCCTCAGGTAGGTAATTCACACGAAAGAAACTCTTCCACATTCTGCAGTGTATAATTACAAAAGGGAGTTTCATCTTCAAACATTTCACACATATTAGTCACAGAACTTTTAATGCCTCTGGATTTTTGATGGATTACTCAATGATGGCTCAAAGTCTCTGGAGAATTTTAAAACTCTAAACTTTAAAAATTTAACTTCTCATCATGAGGAGAAAAAAAATAAAACCCAATAGGCAAGTGGTATGTGAAGGAAACTGGATTTTCTTTTCTTGTGGATAATGCCCTTCATTCTGCTCAGCACAGAACGTGATTCATCTCCTTGTCCATACTCCTTGTGGATAGTCCCTGGATCTGAAATAAAAATACACTTGGTCCAATTACACAATAATTGTCCTAAACATTTTTTTCCCTTTAAAATGTCATTTTTAGAATGTTTCTATGCCAGATACAACCCAAAATGGTTAGTTTCAAATGCAACCTATCTTATAGCTATCTAATTTTATTTCTTTAGTACAAAATGAACGAAAAGATTGAATCTTGACATGATACTCACTCTAGTATTCAGAGTGGTGATTTAGTTGCCTGGATCCTGTTGAAGAGGGATTAACTAATAAAAATCCTTAAAAAAAAGTTTCAATCCATGTGGCAGGGGTTTCTATGACCGAGTCCTGCTTGGTTGAAAACTTTGTATTGAAGATTTTCAGGTTTTGAACCAAGGCTGGCCTAATCTGTTGCTGCCATGCTCCATGTTTCATATCAAACTACTCCCTCTAGACCCCTGGCAACCTTGTCAGGTTCCTTCATGCTCTGGACCACTGCTCTTAATGGTCTCCTCCCTGACTATTCTTCTACTCTGTCTTGAAGCTAGAAATTATTGCCTCTACAAACCCATACACACCGTGTACCTCTTACATGTGAAAACAAATCCTTTATCACTGACTATTTCCCGAATTTCTACTCACTTACACAGTGGTATTTCTCTTTTTGTTTCCAAGTCATCAAAAACAATGGATTTATTTTGTAATTTGTACCACACAGAACCTCACTTCTCCTGGCCCTGCTTCACCCAGCGCACTCCCTCCGAGTGTGACAGCCCAACAACCATCTATCTTCTCCAGGGGCTCAAGTGACATTCCTGAAACTGACCCTTCTGGGAACTCTTCTTGTTAAAATATAACATATCCTGGTACAAATCCTAGAAGATTACTCTCCTGCGTTCAAGTGCCATTTCCTTCCCCATCATCTCTGAGGATCTCACCAGCTCGGATGTGATAATATGATTTCCACCTCACACCTTTGCGGGTTCTTTTCTTACATGGAATTCAATGGAACTCTTAACACTGGAGTAAGGACAAAAAAAAAGACAAAATGCGCTGGCTGACAGTATTTTCCAATGCAGCTAACTCGTTGACGATCCCATCCCAGCTCTAACTGTACATGTGGCAAAAGGTCCACAGTCATTTCATAAATTTAAGCCTTCTGGCCTCAGCTCTGCAAATAAGACTATCATGAGGATGGCAATCATATGTGCAGAATGGTTAAAATCTTGTTTCAAACCCGAAGCAATAGTTGTTAATATATGTGCAAGCCACCAAATCTTGCTTTTCCTCCCATTTAACCTGCCTATTATTGTACCTGCCGGCAGGGTAGGATTTCAACCACAAAAAAAAAAAAAAAAAAAAAAATCAGCAACGTGTGTAAGTTGAAAGTTGACATGTTCAAAAAACTATGCTGGTGTGAGATGGTGAGTATTTTTGAGGGCAAGGACAAAAATCTCATGGACATTTGCCACCTGAAAGCTCTGCGCACTGTAGAGTGGCCTGGCTTGGGCTCAGGAGACAGATTCAGAGTCTGTTTCTGCCATGAGTTAGCCACGCATCTTCATGCCAATTGCTTAACCTCTCCAATCTCTCAAGCTCTTCCGCAGGTGGGGTAGGGGTACTCATGCTTGTCATCTCTGCAATAAGAACATGTTTGTGAAAGTTTCTTGTTGATAAAAGCGCCTACAGCACTGCAACATGGTCGGGCCACATGTACTAAGAGCAGAACTTCTAAAGACAGTGAAACCTTCTATTTATCTCTTCTATTTATCGATTCATTTAATATATACTCATTCTGCTCTTCCTGGGCTCTCTGCCAGTTGCTGGGATGAAACAGCAAGCCAAAAGAGACATGGTCCCTTCCCTCATGGGACAAGCTTGTAGATGACACAGAAATAGGTCTAATAAACACAAATGTAAATGTCAACTAGCAGTGGTGGCAAGAACTCCAAACAGGAATTTACAAAAGAGAAGAAGGGGAGAAGAAAGGAGAAATACTAATTTGAAAAGCACAGGTACCCTGGCGGTGGCTGAGGTAGGGGCCATGAGTCTGCTCTTTCCTTGTTCTGTCCCAGTTCCCCTGCCTCTCAAAGCCATGTTGAGATTTCACGTAACCTACTGATTTCATGGAACAGGCCCAGCTGCAAGCTGACTCATCCGGTGCTCAATCTGAGAGCATTGATCCATACTAGTGGTGGGGGATTTACCAATTGGTGGCTAATTCTGACCACAGGCAATTTTCTCTTTAAAGTAGACTTTAGAATCAGCTTCAGTTTTGAGGTACACTAAAAAATTTGGGAGTTGAGCTAGGGTGGACAGGAAAGGAGTCTTCTGAGGCTTCTCCTTTGGGCAAAAGCCCTCAGCCCTGCAGGGGGCAAGACTACCTTTCTAATAATCTCTTCTGGAGTTTGAGCCAAAAGTCTAGCAAAAAATAAAGCAGGACTTTCTTGCCTTTGGCTGATTATCGTCCCGTGTGTTTTTCTCTTGATAATTATAAGAAATGACTGGAGTGGCCTGGAACAGTATGGGGACATTCCCAAGTCCTCTCCTAGTTGGTAGTCCATAAACAGCATCTCAGAGTCATTCCAATTTCTAAAATTTCATGTACAAGTTACCTAAAATGGAGGTTCTAGGTGTGTGCTCATGCTTTTTTTTTTTTTTAATAGATGTCATTTGCATTCTTTTTCTCTTTCACTGAAATGAAATTTAAGAAAAGGTGTACAGCTTATTCGACAGAAGGCCACCACACAAACAGCTCTGAGGAACTTTGAAAAATCTGTTTCCCACCCCAGGCCACGTCATTCTGAATTTAGTTGTGAATGTTTTAGTTACAGAAAAATTCTCACCTTACTGAGTAAAACAAAGTCATTTTGTAAAGAGAGCCAATGACCAAATTAATTCTTTTATGGAGCTGTCTGATTTGATTAAGTTGTTGTACCACATTTAAAAACTCATTAACAGGAGCTATCAAGCTATTTTGTAAGTGATTTTTTTTCCTAATGTCTTCACATTTACTGTCCTGGAAGGCTTTTGGTGTCAATCAAAATAGATGACAATGCTAAATCACTGGCTTCATAACATAATTCAACAGTGGGTGAATTCAGCTGTCTCTATGAAATATGACCTTGCCAAGGTGGCTGATGTGCCTGTTGCCTCCTCTGATAAGAAAATATATTTATAACAACATTGTGGTGGCACATATATTTCACAGTGTATGTTATTTTATAACAACTTTGTTTAATCTTCTTTTTTTTTGACTTTGTTTAATCGTAAAGAAATTTCTTCCAATTAGGTGAAAAGAGGGAACCTTAAAAAACAAGGTTCTTTTCCTCTTTCTCTTTTCAGCTAAAGTTTCTTCAAATAGATTCTATGTCAGAAAGCTCTAGAGAAGAGAAATTCACAACTGAAAACAGAAGGAACACGGCTTGACTAAGAGTTTCACGAAAGAAAGAGGAGGCAGTTGGATAAATCTGCACAAAAGAGGTGAACAATGAGCATTTTCTAGAGCTGAAAGCTAAACATAACACAGTAGAGAATTAATTGCTCAGATACATGGAATAGAGCCTGGCAGAGTCAGGCTTGGCACATTTTTCTAACTGTAACAATTTCCTGAAACATAAATCTCGGAGATTTGCCCTTGTAGGGAAAGTCATTATTTCCAGTAATACAAGAAAAATATAAACAGGAATTAAAGTCCCATATGATCACAGGATACTGTAACAAGAGTCCATATTTCTCACAAAATTCATTAGAGAAAGCTTCAGTGAAACATAACACTGAGACATTAGAGAGATGGTTCTGTTTATTTATTTATTTTATTAAAGACTATTTACCTGGTTGGTGTACTTTTTTTTCCTTCAAGATTTTATTTATTTAATCATGAGAGAGAGACACACACACACACACACACACACAGAGGCAGAGACACAGGCAGAGGGAGAAGCAGGCTCCACACAGGGAGGCTGATGTGGGACTCGATCCCGGGTCTCCAGGATCACGCCCTGGGCCGAAGGCAGGCACTAAACTGCTGAGCCACCCAGGTGTCCCTGAAGCCCTTGTTTACCGTCCAAATTTGGCATTGAGAGGAGGAATGACCAAGAAAAACTATTATACAGTCCAGGCCTTTCAGGCTCATAAGGTAGCTGAATAGACAGAGACGTAAAGATGGATTTACTGTGCATCTCAGAGATAGAGCACCATAAAGTCACAGAGGGAGCAGTAGCTAATGTCAGAGAGTTCTCGAAGGCCATGGTGGTGGGGGTGATACTTGAGGCACTTCTTCAAGTATGAGTTGGAACTCCTCGGGGAGAGAAGAGAGTGCATGGCACCCAGAAAACATTTTAGGGAACCGTGAAAGGTTAATGTGTCCAACTTCTAAGGCAGGGGACAGGTTGGGAGGGAGATGAGGCTAGAAAGCTAAGTTGATTTCCATGCTAAGGAGCTGGGTCTTTATTCTTAGAAACAAGAGGAAGTGAACTGGAAGGTAGCTCATGGGCCAGTGAGTATCTAGAGAGGACCCACCTTGCCTGAAAAGCCTGCAAATCCAAATGTACGGTACGCGGTCAGGCCCACACATGGGAACCATTTGTGCGCCCAGCAAACAAGGAAGATCTAGCTAGTGGCCGTCTTTATTTTATTTTACTATTTAAAAAGGAGGATGGTGGGACCAGAATTGCATTTCAGAAAGGTAATCGGTTGCAGTGAAGACAAAGGATTGGCAGGGGTGATTCCTGGGAGGCAGGAAGAACCAGGGAAGGCTTGTCAGTGTTCTAGGAAAAAGATGAGGATCTATGTCAGGATGGTAGCAGCAGGGAGGGAAGTGGGGAAACTTATGACCATCTGGGTATGGGTAACGGAGGAGAAGGTGTTGAGAATTCCCTTTGGGATGTGCTTTTGGGAAACTGACTCCTACATAGACTATAGACATTTCTGACTTCTGCTTCATTTTAGTAGGCACCAGTGAAAAGATTTTGAAAATGTACTTATTTCTCTGCTAAAAAAAAGAAATCCCTTCCATATACTTATCTATTTTTGTTAGGAAACAAACATTATGGAGAGCATGCCACGTTAAGTAAGTTTGAGAATGCAGAAAGAGGCACAAGAGTGTATGTCGAAGGGAGGGGTGTTGGGAGGACTTAAGATAATGAGTCGGGTTTTCAGCATATATAGTAAAAGCATCCAAGTGAAAATGTCCAGGAGGCAGCTAGATCTGTGGGCTTGGAGCTCCTGAGACAGAGCTGAGCTCCAGAAATAGTTCAGCATCTCATTTGAGAAGTTGTAGCAACTGATATCAAAGATCTGGAAAAGCCCACCCAGGAGATAGAGTAGAACCGGTGGAGAAGATAGCCAAGGAAGGAAATCCAGGCATGAAAATTAGGGCGGGAAGAGGTGGACTGTTTACGGAGAATGAATGAGCAGTGGTTGGAAGATTCAGGATAAAATGGTGATAAAAAGTTGATGATTTTCAGAAAATGCTCAGTGGGCGTGTGTTTGAACATTTCCATGCTTTAGCTTTTAAATCTTGAGATTTGTTCCTTTGTTCATAATGAGGCATAATTGTGTTGAACCCTAAAACTCATCTTCTAATTGACACGTGGCCTCAGATTTGAATTTTCCTTAGAATAATTTTGTATTTGCTTTCTGCAAGCCAACGATCTCTGCTACAGAATAAAGTCCCTTTCGAATTTTGTTTGATCAACTGGTGGATCCATGGAGTGCTGTTTGTCTTCTCTCTGCCCCTCCAGATCCACTGTCCACCCTCTTGCCCTCTGCCGTGGGAGGTTGATCTTTACAGATTGATCGATGGGTTCTATTTGCCATCTGGCTTTTCATTGGGTTTGACCTATGAGAGCAACGCAGGGGCTGAGATGGTGAGAAGAGAGGCTGGGATTATTCCCTCTGCTTCCCTCCTTATGTGGTCTGCCTCCCTCGGCTGAAGGACTGAAGGCCACCGTTCCCTCCAGGAAGCCCTCTCCGGATAATACCCTGAATGGCTCCCATAGCACTCCCACTCTTCAGGATGTCGCACTGCCCCTTGACTACTTTCCCCAAGCCCCAGTGGACGGTTCACAGTTCCAGGAGGTTAAGTAATAGTCCCTTTATTAAATCCTCAGATCACCCACTCTGAGTGTGCTCTCTGGTTCCTGCTGCCAGGAGAGGTTAGTTCATAATCAATTTGTCAATTGTCAGTGACCCATTTTCCCACTGGCTCCTGGCGTAAATGGGGAGTGTGCGTGAGGTTCGGTGGGAGAGAGGGCAGGAGGGAATCGGGGAAGGCACAGGTTGCCTCCTTTCAGAGTCTGGCCGGCTGTATAGAGCCGTAAAGCCAGCACCAGGATTATTCCTCGGCGCATTTCTACGCACCCACTTTGCAATGAGCAACAGAGACAGCAGAAGGCTGAGAAGGCCCACACTTCACCCTGACAGAACTGACAGATTGGGGGGATGAAACCTCATGTGTCTGGGTTTTCAGGTAACTGCTGTTTGAGTTTATGCTCAGAACCATCAATTCTGTGGTAGAGAAGTTCCATAAATCAGGTTGCCATACAATGAGCAATGCCTGCAGTTGCAAAGAAGATGTTCTAAAAGTAGTTTTGGCTACTGTTCAAGAAACTCAGGTGGCAGGAGAAAGAATCTTCAAAAGAATAAAAGAGTATCCTTTAGGTGGAGGTTGGGGATGGGGGTAGACACTCAGCGTATACCCCACCTGGCTGTGTAAACCTGCCTTATACCTTCTCTATCCAGAAGCCGCCCCAAAGCAAATGAAAAGTGGAAAGGCAAGACAAAAATATTTTTTAACGAAACTTTGAGAGAGATTCAAACATATTTTAAGTATTTTCTGAAAGCAACTGAATTCTCTCGTGAGGAAGTGGAGAGAGGCTGAGGAGAGGTCTTAAGATCTCAGTGGTTGGAGCCCAGGCTTGACAGATCTCAGGAAATGCCTCAAAAAAAATTCCCTTCTTGAAAGTGTGAGATGCTCCTTATGAAGGAGAAGAAGAAAAAAAAAAAAAAAAAGGAGAAGTTGGACCTCTTCCTGGCCAATGTCCGTGCGGAAACAAAAGGTCATTTTCTCCCCCAACAGAACCATAGTGAGTTCAATGAAAAGGAGGACGCAAGGCCAAGTGAAGTTCCCGACAGACAAGGCGCACTTTCAGGAGACACTCTATGGTTGTGGAGGCCCTGGGAGGAGAACCCTTACGGAGCTGTGCTAGAAAGGAATGCCGACCTGGACTCGGGAAAACACTGAATGAATGCCTGGTCTAGGAAAAGGAAAATCATTCAGTGATGAATGAAATAAAAAATAAGACAATAAAAATGATCACGCCGTCTACACAAAGGTTGTGTAAGACAAAAGGCAAGAAGCAAACTCTCCCAACATTCTTTTGTACGTCTTTTTGTAATTTCTTACCTAGGGAAGATGGAATTTGTGAACAATGTTTTGCCATGCATTTGGAGGGGGGGAACACCCTACTAAATAAAGGGGTCACCTGGATGAAAGAAGAGAAATAATAATGCAGAAATGGCTAAATTCAGGGAAAATATGGTGGGAATATAGGAGGAAAGAAGATACAGACGGGCAGAACTTAGGAAAGGTATGTAAGGGAAAAAAGATGGAATTTAAGAAATAACAGCAACAAGAAGCAAAAGAGGGAATAGATGCCATGAAAACAAAGTAGATTCACAGAGAATAGAAATGAGAAACTTACTGAAATGAACTAGAGATAAAGGAAGACCCAGAATGATCAATGAGACAGAGTCCAGGAAAGCTACCGTTCTTAGAGGATGAACAAATCTTTCAGGCAGACAGGTGAAAAATCAAGCCAATTTAATTAGGGGAAAAAAATCAAGCCAGTTTCAAAATTTTATACAGAATAGCTGAATACAAGATACAACAACTACAAAGAGTCTCAAGAAAAGAAAGTTTGCGGGAAGTACCATATCTCCGTGCAAACTGTTCTTTAAGTACAAAGGCTACACACCATAATTTTAAGATGCAAAAATTAGAGAAATACTATTTTGTTGATCCCTTTTTGTGGAAATGAGTAAAGGACAAAATTCAGTCAATCAAGAAGTTTGGGGGAAGAGATCAGAGGAGCCTCAATATATTAAACATTACCCCTAAAATCAGAAGAAATGTGGGTTGGAGAGGCCAATGTAGTATTGCACAACGGAATGATTGGGGGGAAATGAAAGGAATCAGAAGGAAGAATAAATGTGTTGTTGTCTCGTGCAAGAACTGGAAGTCAAAGGATTTCGTTTAAAATCGACAAATCAAGGGACGCCTGGGTGGCTCAGTCGGTTAAGCATCTGCCTTCAGCTCAGGTCATGATCCCAGAGTCCTGGGACAGAGTCCCTAGTCAGGCGTCCTGCTCAGCCAGGAGTCTGCTTCCCCCTCCGTCCCTCCCCCTGCTCATGTGTTCACTCTCTCTCTCTTTCTCAAATAACTAAAATCTCTAAAAAAATTAAGTTGACAAATCAAGAAATAAAAACTTAAACATGCCTAACTGTTTCAAGGCAAATACCAAGAAAAATAACACTGACTAAAATCAATATGGTTCGGGAGAGATGATGGGGAGAAGAGGAGGAAATGCACTAAATGTTAACTATTCACAGTTATAACTAGTAAGAACAACCACTGAACAGAGGGCTAAGAGGAATTCATAATTAAAAATAACTATAGAAAAACTATAAACCTTTCAAGAAGAGCACACACAAAAAACTTCACAAAGAAAACAAAGTGAAGAAAACTGATCATAGAGTGACCATTTTAATTTTTTAAAAAGATTTTATTCATTTATTCATGAGAGACACACAGAGAGAGAGGCAGAGGCACAGGCAGAGGGAGAAGCAGGCTCCATGCAGGGAGCCTCACACAGGATTCGATCCCAGGACCCTGGGGTCACGCCCTGGGCTGAAGGCAGATGCTCAACCGCTGAGCCACTAAGGTGTCCCAAACACTTTAATTTTTAAAGCTCTATTTATTTAAGTAATCTCCACAGACCGTGGGGCTAGAACTCATGATTCTGAGACCCAGAGTCAAGTACTCTTCCGACTGAGTCAGCCAGATGCTCCTGTGAACACTTTAAAAGAAAAAAGCAAGACTATATTATATAAGATAAAGTGATAGGACTAATACAAAATATATCTAACTTTGCCAAAATTACCTACTAAATGAAAATGAATTTCAGGTGTGATATACAACATACAAGATATATATACATCTAAAATGAAGTGATTCAGAAAAGTAAAAAAACACAAACCAAAAATGGACAGAAGTATATGAGCCAAATGCAAACTAAAAGAAAGCACCGAGCTTAACAGCACACGATGTTTAACCTGATATTTATACAGCACCTACTGGATGCCAGGTATTGTTTTTTTTTTTTTTAAGATTTTATTTATTTGAGAGAGAGAGAGAGCGCACAAACCAGGGGAAGAGGCAGAGGGAGAGGGAGAAGCAGACTCCCTGTTGAGCAGGGAACCCAACAAGGGACTCGATCCCAACATCATGACCTGAGCCGAAGGTAGATGCGCAACCGACTGAGCCACCACGTGCCCCAAATCCAGGTATTGTTTTAAGTGCTTGACATTTATTAACTTATGCAATCCTCCCCCCCCTCAAAAAGCAATGAGATAGTTGCCATCACTATGTCCATGTTGTAGATGAAGAAAGTGGGGCACAAAGCTAGTAAGTGTGAAAGTCAGAATGTAAACCTAGCCAATCCAGAATCTGTGATCTCAGTGACAAGACGTTGTCTAGCTGGGCAGAGATGCATTCAAGGAGAAAAAAGAATATTGAAGGATATGATTCACAATGCAGAGTATAAGTCACAAACTGCAAAGGCACCCAAAAAAGTAGAAAAAAACCTTTAAAAGGGATATTTACACGCAGGAATGCCGTAGGAGAGGGGATTTTAGTTTTTAACAGCTATATTGAGCAGTAATTGGCATACCATACTTTTCACCCATTTAAAGTGTACAAATCAATGGCTTTTAGTATATTGACAGAGTTGTGCATCCACCACCACAATCAATTTTAGAACATTTTCATTACCCCATAAGGAAGCTCTGCACCCATTAGCTATTACCACTGAGATCCACCTGTGATCTTTTTTCCTTTTAAAAACTGTTTTATTATTTCGATAAAAATTGGATGTATTTATGGTATACAACATGATTTGATGCACATACACATAGCGAAATGATTACGATCGTCAAGCTAATTAACAAATCATCTCTTCACAGAGTTACCATTTTATGTTTGATGAGAGCATCTGAAACCCTATTCTCTTAGCATGTTTTCAGTATTCAACACAGTATCATTAACTATGGTCACAGCGTTGCATGTTAGATCATTACCCTTACTCATCCTATGTAACTACAACTTTGTACTCTTTGACCAACATCTCCCTATTTGCCCCACTCCCTTACCCCCGGTTACCATCATTCTACCCTCTGCTTCTGAGTTTGACTTTTTTTTTTTTTTGAGATTCTACTAACAGTGACATCATGTAGTATTTGTTTTGTGTCTGGTTTATTTCACTTAGCACAATATCTTCCGGTTTCACCCATGCTTTTGCAAATGACAAGACTTCCTTCTTTTTTTTGTAAAGACTAAGTAATATTCCAATATATATCTTAAAAATAACACAAAAGCAAGAGAAAACATCTGACTTCGCAATAGTGATGCAAAAATCATAAACCATTAGCAAGTAATTAATTTAAAAACCTTTTCATTATCCAACATACACATATTGGAAAAACTGCATTATATATAAAGGTAAAGCTCCATAAATTATTATAAAACACATGCATGCTATACAAATACTACCTAGATCAAAAAATCAAACATTACCAGATCCTTAGAAACCTCACTGGTTTCTTTGCACCCAACTACCTTTCTCTTTTAAAGGTAACCACTATCCAAACTTTCGTGATACCTGTTTTATCTGTTTGCCACCTAAGTATGCACTCCTAAACACTATAGTTTGATGTCCCCCATTTGAACTTCATATATGTGAAATCATGACATATATTATATATTATATATTAATATATATTATATTTATTACATATATGTGTATACATATATATTATACATATTTTATCTTTCATATCTCGCTTTTTTGGGGGAGTGAGAAACTCAAAGTTGTGTTTGTGAGATTTGCTTGCCTTAATGCATGTGTTTGTGATGTTTTAATTTCTATTAAATATTTTGTGTATGAAAGTACTCCAATCTGTTGGTTATTCTGTTGATGAACTCGTAGATTATTTCCAGTTTTTGAACATTATAAATAATGATGCTCTAAATATTCTTGCCCTGAAAAATTGAAAATCCTTATGACCAGGTGGAATTTAGCCCAGGAATGCAAAGATGGTTCAATATTGGGAAATACATAAAAATAATTACCATTTTAATGGGCCAAAAAGGAAAATGATATGAAAATCTTCATAGATATGAAAATATTTGAAAGACCCAAATCCATTCTTGATGAACACTCAATAAGATAGTAATCAGAAGTGAGTGGCTTAACAGGAGATAATGGGTTACCTCTGTCCCAAAGTCAGTGTTATTATTTTTATTTATTTATTTTTTTTTAGAGAGAGAGAATGAGAGAGATGGAGTTGGGCAGAGGCAGTGGGAGAGGGAGAGAGAGAATCGTAAGCAGACCCCATGCCCAGCTCAGAGACTGATGCAGGACTCGATCTCACAATCCTAGTATCATGACCGTGGCCAAAATTAAGTCAGGCACTTATCTGACTGAGCCACCAGATGCCCCATCAGTGTTGTTCTTAATAAAGAAACACTGGAAGTATTCTCACAGGTAAAGAATACCAAGTATCAACATTACTATTTAACAATTTTCCAGATCTACACTCTCATAAAATTATCATGAGAAAAAAATGAGAGATATAAAGATTGGAAAGGAGAAGGAATGATAAGATTTTATATCTAAAAACCTATACTAGCAATAAAAAATGTAGTGATGTATCAGCTTATAAAACTAACACATAGATATCAATAGCTTTCATACAAAACTCCATTTACAACAGCAACAAAAATAATAAAACACCTATGAATAAATTTACCAAGAAAACTTGCAGGCTTTTATTGGGGGGAAAAAGCCTCTGAAACAGGCATAAAGAATATAAAAGAACAAATGAAAAGGCATACTACCTGTTTTGATATGAAGATTCAAAAATCATAAAGGTGTCAATCTTCCCTAACTAATAATTTTAAATCAAATCTAATAAAAAACACCAACATTGTTTTTTCCTGTAACCAGATAAGTTGATTTTTCAATTTTATAAACTAGAATTGTGAGGAAAACAAGGAGAAATTATTTTAATAGAAAGTTAAATATATTGTAAGTTTTTAGTAATTAAAGCGAGTGCATACGAATAAATGAATAAATCCAATCAGGACATAATCTCACTCATGACCATAGTTGTAAAAATCCTGAAGAAAATATTAGCAAACTGAATCCAGCAGCACATGCGCATAAGCGTGCGCGCACACACACACACACACACACAAATCATGATCAGATGGGATTTAATCCATCTGATTAGAAAGTTGGTTTAATATTCCAAAAATTAGTTAATATAATTTACCTTATTAACAATATAAAAGAGAAAAGTCATTGCCATGATCACCTCAGCAGATCAACATTTCTCCATGTCTAAAACATTTAGCAAATGAGATAGATGTAGGGGACAGGTTCTTTAACCTCATGGATGCTATCTACAAAAACAAGGCAGCTTTCAACACACTTCATACCTAATACGAGGTAACCTTGTCAAGCCCTTTCTGAAGGAAAAATGAGACAAGAATGGCTGCTGTTGGGGATACCTGGATGGCTCAGCGGTTGAGCATCTGCCTTTGGCTCAGGGCGTGATCCTGGAGACCCGGGATCGAGTCCCACATCGGGCTCCCTGCAAGGAGCCTGCTTCTCCCTCTGCCTGTGTTTCTGCCTCTCTGTGTCTCTCATGAATAAATAAATAAAATCTTAAAAAAAAAAAAAAAAGAATGACTGCTGTTGCTATTTTAATTTGACATTTTCCCAGAGGTCTTGCTTTTTTGTCTTTCCTTCCTTCCTTCCTTCCTTCCTTCCTTCCTTCCTTCCTTCCTTCTCTTCTTTCTTTCTTTCTTTCTTTCTTTCTTTCTTTCTTTCTTTCTTTCTTTCTTTCTTTCTTTCTTTCTTTCTTCTTTTTTTAAAGTAGGCTCTGTGTCCAATGTGGTGCTTGGACTCACAACCTAGAGATCAAGAGTTGCATGCTCTATGGACTGAGCCAGCCAGGCACCATGACATTACCAGAGGTCTTAAATAGTGCAATAGAGAAAGAGTAAGAAGTAAAAGTGATTTTGGAAGGAAATAAAATGTTCTTTGTTTATACAGCAGATCCAAAAGAATTCAGAAATGGATTATTAAAATGAAAATGAACAAACTCCAGGGGTCCCTGGATGGCTCAGTTGGTTAAGCATCTGCCTTTGGCTCAGGTTGTGATCCTGGGGTTCTGGGATGGAGCCCCACGTAGGGCTCCCTGCTCAGCAGGGGAGTCTGCTTCTCTCTTCCCCTCCCACCTGCTTGTACTCTTTCTCTCTCTCTCTCTCTCGCTTACTCGCTCTCAAATAAATAACATCTTAAAAAAAAAAGAAAAAAAGAAAATGAATAACTCCAGTTACCTGCAACATGTGATATTCAAACATAACACTGAGTGAAAGCCACTTGAAGGAATATTTACCGTATTATTCTATTTATATGATGTTCAGAAACTGACACATTAAATTATATAATTCAGTATCATACACATAGATGACTAAATTACAAATAAGATCAAAGAAGCAATTATTATAAAAGTCACCTCTGAGGGGGAACTTCTGTTTCCGTTGCACGTGGGGGAAAAGCAGTATGATATGAGGTTTCAAGAGTGGCCATTAAGATTTATGGGTTTTATTTTAAGGGCAATCGAGTCATTGAACGTTTTGGGCTAGAAAATCCCCTTGATCTGGTATTTTTCAAGAGGACAACTCTGAACAATTGTGGGTTGTAGAAGGACAGAATTGGAAGCAGGGGACCAGTTAGTTAGGAGGGGACTGCTGTAGTTCAGCTGAGGGCTGTCAGGGGCACAGGTTAGGCGATTGTATTAGTGTCCTCCTGCTGCTGAAACAAAGTACCATAAATAGAGGGGCTTAAAAAACACATTTTATTATTTTTCATTCTGTATGGCACAAGTCCAAACAGGTTTCACTGGGCTAACATCAAGGTTGTTGGCAGGGCAGTGGGCCTGCCTGGATGCTCTAAAAAGAATTCGTTTCTTTGTCTTTTCCAGCTTCTAGAGACCACATCCATTCTTCGGTTCCTGGCTTCCAACTTCCACCATCAAAAGCAGCCATCTGGCATCTCTCTCAGCATTCTTTTGTAGTTACGTCTCCCTTTGACTCTGACTTCGGCTGGAAACGCTTCTCTCTTTGAAGAATTCATATGATTAGGTTGGGTTCACCTGTGTAATACAGAATAATCTCCCCATCTAAAGTCCATTGCCTTGATCACATCTGCAAGGTCCCTTCTGGTGAGGTAAGGGAAGGAATTCTAAGGTAACATATTCACAGGTTCTTAGGGAATAGGATATCTTTTAGCACCTATTAGGTTCTTTCTTTTTACTAGAACATCTTTGTGGATTTTTATCACAGAAGTAGATGGGGGAAATGGAGAGAAAAGGACATACTCAAAGTAATCACTTGCCTTTGAGAAGCAGTCTCGTTGCTTCTGGTAACCTCTATCTATCTATTGAATTAGACTTCTAACCTACTCTCTCTACGATGATCACCTAAATTAGGCCATCCTATAATTAAGACCCCCCACTCTTCAGTTCAGGCCTGTCCTGAATTTGTTCCTTGGTCCCATTTATTCACAAGGTCAAAGACATTCCCACCAACTGAAGTCTTTGGTTGTGCACAATTCCATAGAGGCAGAATTGTATCAGTTCTAATAGGAATGGTTGTAAATGCACAGCAGTCCAATTGGCCAGAGCCCTCACTGCGGGATCTTGGCCTATTATCAATAAAGCATTGGATGGTCACGTTAAATCTGATCTATTTTCTAGCTGAAAAAAAATGTAGGGCTATGTAAGCCTTTCGCCACATAGAGACTACACTGGGCAATATCTCTCCACTATCACAATCCTCCTAGTCCCTCCTCAGCGCCGCCTGTTCCTAGTCTCCTACTAACTCCCTTCTCTACTCTCACCAGATCTCCCATGAATGTCCCAAATAATTCTATGTACAAATTTTCACAGGATGGGAGGGGTATGTATCAAGAACTATGCTTTGAGAAGTCAAGTCCTTCTCTATGCCCATTTGAAGTGTAACAACTCTATATAAAAAAAAGGGGAGCCTGGGTGCTATAATCGGTTAAGTGTCTGGCTCTTGGTTTGGGCTCAGGTCATGATCGTAGGATCCTGGGATCAAACCTGCAATGGGTTCTGCACTCAGCATGGAGTCTGTTGGGGATTCTTTCTCCTTGTGCTCTCTCTCTCTCTGTCTCTGTAAAATAAAATATAAATCTTTTTTTTTTTTTTTAAATCAATGTGCAGCTATCCCCTTCAAAGCCCTTGGTAAACAGTGAGGAATTACAAATCTCCATTTCGGAATCAGTGGAATCCACTAACGAATGAAAATAGTCATATTTCTGTTTCTTTTAGACTAAAAAGAGAGGCTGATTAAAATGCAAGAGGAGTATATAATATTTTGGTTTAAGAGATCAAATCAACGCCATCTCTGTGTCATACCCTTTATTTTTTATACTTTTCTTGAAATGAACGTGTATGTGTGCGTGTGTGTGTGAGAGAGAGGGAGAGGGAGAGAATTCATTCACAGGTACAGGAGTGCTTTATCCTTAGATATCAATTTCAGTACTCAACACTTTCCTACGCCTTTAGATCCTTTAGTCGTTACTGATAATAAAAAAATACCTCATAAATTTGCCTTGCATTTTCTGGACCTCCACGCTATGGTCTGCATTGTATAAACAGGTCTTTGTTAAAATGAAAGGAGGCAACATTATCACACACAGCGAGTGAGCTTTGGATCTATAATTACATCTCCTTCAAGTCCTCTTGACTTTCCACTGTAAATCTCTAAACTTTCCGTGAGCTGCTTGACATTTGATCTGGGATCACCCGGGCTGCCCGGCCCAAGCTCTTCTCTTCACTCTATCTTTAAACTCCTTGCAGCAGTGATGTGACTAGAAATGAAACACTGTGCTTCAGACACAACCAGCAAGTAGCTCTGAATTTTTTATCATGTTTTCTTCAACCTTCTTCCTCAATTTTCTCTTAGTTCTTCCATCTGTCTCTCAGGCTACATATGTGTTCAGCTGTTTCAGCCTCTTTTTCAGAGATTACTAAATACTGGGTTTTAAAAAAAATCAGCCTACTTTCCAGCTGATTAAATGGTATTTGTTTCATTTTGGACAGTGAATTGCTTTACATTGATCAATTAATTCACGCATCCAACAAAAATTTTACCCAGCACTTTCTGTGGCCTAGTCTTTGTTCTAAACATGGGGAGGATTCAATGGTTGGCAAAAATCACCTCTGTTCCTACACTGGAGGAGGTTATGGTCTGGTAGAGGAGATGAACATCATTAGTGAAATGACCTTGCAAAAATATAAAATCCTAACTGCGAGAAATACCTTGGAAGTACAAAGTTACTGTGGGAATGTATGATGGGACATTCAAGGAACATTCCTCTGAAGAAGTTATACTGGGGGAGTGGTCAGGCGCCTCTATTAAGCGTCTGCTTTCTGTTCAGGTCATGATCTGGGAGTCCTGAGATCGAGTTCTGCTTCTGACTCCTCCCTGCGAGGCAGGAAACCTGTTTCTCCCGCTCCTTCTGCCTGCCACCACCCTGCTTGTGCATGTGTACTCTCTCTCTCTCTCTCTCCCTCTGTGTGTGTCAATTAAATAAGTGAAATCTTTTTTTTAAATTTTTTTTTTATTTATTTATGATAGTCACAGAGAGAGAGAGAGAGAGAGAGAGAGAGGCAGAGACATAGGCAGAGGGAGGAGCAGGCTCCATGCAGGGAGCCCGACGTGGGACTCGATCCCGGGTCTCCAGGATCGTGCCCTGGGCCAAAGGCAGGCGCCAAACCGCTGCGCCACCCAGGGATCCCTAAATAAGTGAAATCTTAAAAGACAAAGAAATGATACTTGACCTGAGATCTGAAAGATATACAAGTATTAGTAAAGGAAGAGATAGTATAAGTACCTTCAAGGGAGTAGGGACAGTCAGAGAGTGCGAACAACATATGCAAACATCCTCTGGTGGCAAGAGGCATGGGGTGTTTGAGAAACTGAAAGGAGGGCAGAAAGCAAGGACTTCAGGATGGCAGATGATGCTGGGGAAGCAGGCATGGGGCAGACAATGGAGGATCTTATAGGTTCTAAGAATTTGTTTCTTATCCCCAAACAAGGAAAACTATTGAAGGGCTTTTCCAAGGGAGGGTGACATCATTCAATTTTAGTGTCCCCGTCTTTATTTAGTTTATTTATTTAGCGTCCCTTGTCTTTATTTATTTATATCCCAAGGACATGTGTGTGCTATGAATAACAACTATAAACAGGATAACTCACAAAGCTTCACAGAGGTCTAATGACTTTTTGAATTTGCAAATACAATACAGATTCTTCTTTTAAAAAGATTTATTTATTTGGGGGGAAGGTGCACATGTGGGGCAGGGGCAGAGAGAGTCTCAAGAGGGAAAGAGAGAGTGTCTCATGCAGACTCTGTACTGCGCAGCCTGACGTGGGGCTCAATCTCACAACCTTGAGATCATGACCGGAGCCAAAACCAAGAGTCAGTCGCTTAACTGACAGCATCACCCAGGTGCACCCTGACTTTTTTTGGTATAGAGTTGTTTGTTATGCTTCAAATGGGCATAGAGATGGAATCGGTTCCTCGAAGAATAGTTCTTGAAGTATATCGCTTCTATCCTGTGGAAATTTGTGCATAGAATTCCACAAAGTTGGACGCTTAACTGATGCACCACCCGGGTGCCCCACATTGCAGATTCTTAACCGAATTTATGACCTGGTCCCTTCAACAGTGCTTTCAGGCTATGCTCAGGCAGCTACTTGGAGGGTCATTGTTGGATATATGCCTATGAGACAGACGCATGTACATAAAAGGGGGGCCTGGACGGCCTCCCTCTTTCTCCACTTCTTGAGCAGAATATACCAAAAAAACTACTTAGCCTGTTTCAGAGTTGGCCTCGGAGGCGCTGCACAGCACCTAGTGCTGCTAAACTCCTTTCTACTCAGGTGTCTTTCTTTCCTTATCAGCCTCTAAAGAAAAATAAGCTCTTTCGATGTACCACCACTCGTGATCTCAAGGTAGATGCGGGCTTTCAAAGGTGTTAGAATAGTCCCCGAGAACCTGCTCTGCACAAGACTCCTTCCGAGTGCCCTGGGAGAGGAGAAAGTTATAGTTGCTCATGAAAAGATGAAACCTAAATGGAGAATTTGGGACATAAGAAAGTGACTAAGAATGTGACAATCCACACAGCTATTCTAAGAAGTCTGATGAGCAGCCAGCTTTGAAGGGCAGTTGGTCCTCAAAAAACTCAGCAGAAACGAGAGCCTCAAGTGCCAAGAGGCTGGCACTCAACTTCTGTAAGAAATTTACAATCAAGTCCTTGTCCATTTGGTGCTTCAGAAAGCATCGACAACATTTGGGCAAGGCTCTAGTTTACACTTTGTTTCTCTAAGCATCTTCCATTTCTAAGCAAATTAGGCCAGAATTCCTTATGTTCTACTGTGCCCATAGGCCAGAAGAGAAGCAAGCCAAAAGCAAGGTATACTTCCAGAAGAGCTGCAGAGTTAAGTGTAAAAAGCACACCACACACGAGAAAAAAAGTATAGATATAATTTTGCTACCATGACAGTTTTAAAAAAAACAGAAAGTATACAATTGTATTTACATTGAAACGCCAAGAAAGTAAGGGTAAATATATGCAGGCTTTGAGTTTCTGGACATGAACTAAATATGGATTTCTCCACACATGTCCTTCTAAACCTTCCAAACCTACAGAGATCAATAAGGAGAGCAAATAAAATCACCCCATAACCCCTGTCTACAGCATTAGTAGGAGACAGAGAGAGCCACAAATCTCAATTTACACAGAGATAGGGTAAGAAAAATCTGGAGTCCGCAGAGCGAGTAACTGAAACCTTGCTGGAGCTCAGTGGGCTGGAGAATGCTCGACGCAGAGGAGAGAGCACATGGAGCACAGATTAAATCCTTCCCGACAGGAAAATGTCACGCTCTGAGAAGATAGACACTGACAAAGGTCTATAACCTGCTGGATCAGGGCACTGCTCCTGGAGACACAGAAGGAGAACCTACCAGTGCACAGGTCCAGAGGTGGCAGCCTTGAAAAGGCATCCTCTTTGGGTGGCAGTGCGGGGGTGTCCTTGGAGCCTAGGTGGTGGAGTCAAAGAAGGAAGCAAGTGTTTGAGATTAAGGGTCCGTCACAAAAGATGCAGATCCCCTTACACCCAACGAAGGTGCAATCTATTTTAAGATTGATGTATTTATTTGAGAGAGTGCGGGCCCACACCCATGCGCAGGTGGGGGGAGGGGGCTGATGGCGAGGGAGAGGGAGAGAATCTTAAGCTAGCTGCCTGCTGAGCACAGAATCAATGTGGGGCTCGTCCCACCACCCTGAGATCATGACCTGAACCCAAATCAGGAGTTGGGGCCTTAACCAACTGAATCACCTAGGCGCCCGAAATTTTAGAAGACAATATGAAACAAGAATTAAATGAACCAGGAATCATCTAGAATCTCATGACAATGAAGAGAAGCTCTCAGCACCTTAGTCAAGCAATCGTATTTAGCATCCCCGGTAATGGAACAAATGGAGAGTCTGAACCTCCTGGGTGTGATATAATAGGAGAGTACGATGTCGCCTACGTTGTATTCTTTCCAAAAATATTTAGCCTGTGTCGAATCATGAAGAAGTAATCATTCAAATCTAGAACGTGGGACGTTTTCAAAGACCACTGATTTGGGCTTCTCAAAAAATGTCAGTGACATGAAAAGAAAAGGGTGTGGTTTTTCCTTGTGAAAGGAGACTAAAGAGACATAATAAATAAATGGAATGTCTGGTCCTTTAATTCAATCCAGATTTGGAAAAAAAGGCATTAGCTGTAAAGAATATTTTTGGAATAAATAGGAAATTTAAATATTGTCTGAATCTCAGATAAATTATGATATCGAGTATTAAATTTATTATATTGTCATAATTATTTTGTGATTATAAAGGACAATGTCTTTTTTTCTTAGTCGGTACCAGCTGGCTGAAGTATTTAAGGGGTGAAATGTCCTGTCTAGTGCTAACTTTCAAAAGGATCAACAAAATCTGTGTGTGTGGATGGATGGATGCACGCATGCATAAAGCTAAACGTCTAAAAATGTTAATAATTAATGAATGTAGGTATACTGGGTTAAATAGCACCCCCCAAATTCACATCTACCCAGAGCCCAGAATGTGACCCTATTTAGAAATAGTCTTTTTTTTTTAATTTTTTAATTTATTTATGATAGTCACAGAGAGAGAGAGAGAGAGAGAGGCAGAGACACAGGCAGAGGGAGAAGCAGGCTCCATGCACCGGGAGCCCGACGTGGGATTCGATCCCGGGTCTCCAGGATTGCGCCCTGGGCCAAAGGCAGGCACCAAACCGCTGCACCACCCAGGGATCCCTAGAAATAGTCTTTGCAGATATCATCAGTTAAATTAAAATGAGGCCATATTGGAATAGGAGGGGCCCCTAATCCCATGTAACTGGGGTCTATATCAAAAGGAGAAAATTTGGATACAGATGTGCACACAGCAATAACACCATGTGGACCTTAAATCCAATATGACTGATGTCCTTGTAAGAAGAGGAGAGGACACACAGAGACACCCTCAGGGAGAAGGCTGTGACAAGGGAGGCAGGGTGATACAAGCCCAGGAGTCTCAAGGACTGCGAACAATCACCAGAAGTCAGGAAGAGGAACCGACGAGTCCTCCCTAGAGCCTTCAGAGGGAGCATTGCCCTTCTGACACCTCGATTTCGGAGTCTTAGCCTCCAGACCTACGACAGAATACGTTTCTGCTGTTTAAGTCACTCAACTTGTAATAATATTTATGGCAGTCCTGGGCAACTAGGTAGGTAAAGGTAAAGATAAAAATTGTTTAATGAGGGACACCTGGCTGGCTCAGTCAGTAGAGCATGTGACTCTTGACATTGAGGCTGTAAGTTCGAGTCCCACACTGGGTGTAGAGATCACTTAAAAAGTAAAATCTTTACAAAAATTGTTTGGTGAAAATGTTTTCAGTTTTCCCATAGGTTTGAAATATTTCAAGATCTCAAGTTGGGAAAAAAAAATAAAAATAAACAAACTTTAAAAATCATGTACACAGACAAAAAACAAAGGAATTGCTGTCTTCCTAATAGTGATAAGGGGTTGCTGGCCCCCATGACCTCAGGAAACTGTCCCACCTCCATGTTAACAGGTGCACTTAAGCACCACACACTCCCCCCCCGCCCCCATGTATGCTCAGTTTTGCAGTTTTGTGGCTTTGGTTCTTAGGTAAAACTGCCAGGTGTTCAGGACCGGGGAGGGCGTTAGGAGTTACATTCTACGTGATGGCAATGCACTTGGCTTTCAGTAGACATAGTGAAAGGAAGGTTCAAAGAAGATCAAAACAGATTCTCCATTCACAGGAGTGATAGGCTACATGTAACAAGGCAAAGTATGAACAAAGTCGATATTGGGCTTAGATCGAGGCAAACAAAGAAAGGAATGTGCTGGGGAAGATGGCGCAGGTCTGTTTTCTTCAGTCCAAGAAAGTCAGTTAGCCTGTGGACTTGGAACTAGTCATCCTGAGTCAGAATTCAGGTTATGTGTCCCACTGCCTCTGTGACTCTAGAAAAATGGGAGTGATAGTAGGACTCTTACAGGATTTTTTAAGAAATGAATCCACAAAGTGCTTAGACACATTCCCGCAACAGGGCATCATCCCTGTGTAGGCTGTACCTGTTTCTGGCATCAGGATCTGGTTTAGGTGCCTGGCTTCTCCCATTAGTCGCAAGCTGTGGTAGACACAGAAGCACTTGACTTTGTCAGAGACAAACTCTGAAATTTTGGAATTATGGTGCCTGGTATTTCAAGGTCTAGGGCAAGAATTTTGCTAAACAGTAGAATCACTGATAATTTTTCTTTACTCCTCTGTAGTTTTTGTTATTCTCCAAATTTTCTACAGTAAGGCTGCACTAATTTGTCAATCAGACAAACTTAAAGAAGGGAAACAAAAAAGTAACTAACCATGTCCCTATTAGTCCTCCATCTTCCTACTGAAAAGTGGAGATAATGCATCTAGTGGTAGAGAGGAAAGATGAATCTATTTATTTATTTATTCATTTATTCATTCATTCATTCATTCATTCATTCACGAGAGACAGACAGAGAGGCAGAGACACAGGCAGAGGGAAAAGCAGGCTTCCTGCAGGGAGCCTGATGTGGAACTCGATCCCAGGACCCTAGGCTCATGACCTGAGCCAAAGGCAGATGTTCAACCACTGAGCCACCCAGGCGTCCCTGAATCCTTTCGTTCTAAAGAATAAGAGCACCGGCTGAAGAGCAGAAGCACTCAGATGTCTCCACAGCCCCTGGCCTCCTCTTCGCCTGCCCAGGCAGCTGACACCAGGACTGGCTGCTCAGTGAGTCAGAGGAGGCTTTGTGGACAACCAGGAAAAACCAAAAAACCAAAAAGACTCCAATTCTGCTGAAAACACACAAATTCAAGCAGGAAAGCAAAAGCACATCAACAAGTTTGAATGTTTACTTACTGTGGATTTATGCACTTCATTACAAAAAAACATTGATTAACAATAGCGGACTTCCAAACACAATCCGATGTGTATAATACTTGAAAATAAAATTGGTAAACACTTCAGCAGTCACCTCTTCGACCCAGGGTTCCAGATTCTAGCTCCCCAAGTGCTTTTTCATAATTTAGTCCATTTGTAAAAGGGCACTGTGACTACGGAGTGTGCCAGAAAAATATTATTTAACACATAAATATATATTAGCAGCAGACCTAATGACTACCTATTGACTGAATTTATCTGTGCCCTTAATGTAAACAAATGAAACAAATCCCTGCTTGACACAGAGCTGGTCACTGATTCTTAGAGGAGAAGCCGGCCCTTTACGTACCTCCAATTCAGCTGTACATGCAAAGTGAGCATTATAAAACTCAGCAAAAATGAGAGTAGTCCGGCCCTCACATGAGGTCTCCAAACCTCTGTCTGTGCCACCCTGAAATTCACCCAAATCTAATTTAAAAATAGCTAACACTTAGCAACCTGTTACTGGAACTGTTGGTATTTTTTTTGTTGTGTTTGAGTCATAGCACTTGCTTTTTTTTTTTTCCCTTTATGACACTTATCATCATTGTAATACAATTTTATTCACTAGTGCACTTATTTTTCATTGTCTACCTTCCCACTGGATCATCAGTTCTTTGAGGGCAAAAATCATGACGACTTTGCCCATTGCTATATCCTTGAGCCCTTCTACGTAGCCTAGAGCTCATCTGCTGTGCAATAAGTTAATTAACACGGTTTTTGATTCTTCCTCCCATTTTAACACTATGGAAAAATAAAGGTCAATGAAATGCTTCCTTAAGGCTGGGAAATGTCAGGGCCAAGATTCAGACCCAGCTTCGTTTGACCACAGAGGCCATGAGTGTCTCACCAAGCTTCCTGGCTATGTAATTAGTATGAAAGAAACCCACTAATTTAGCAATTACAAATTAATAGTATGAATTACATTCAATTCCTGCTCCCCCTCCCCAAAGCTAATAAAGTGTGAGTTTCAAACCTGAGTTTTAATTTTCTGCAAGATGGTACTAATGTCACCACTGGGCCTTGACGCTTTGATAACATTTTATGTTATATATTGCAGTGTTTGCACATGCTCACCGTTCCTAATCATCTCTATGACTGCACCTCACCCCTCTCCCCCAAATCAAAACCATGCAACACAGTATAAATCAACAGTGTGCTGGAGCCAGCCTGTCCTGGCTCCCAGAACCCATAGTCAAATGTTCAGGGAGTTTGCGAGCTGGATGTCAAACCACAGCCATTATTAACAATTAAACTTACAAGGGGATAAATTATATGTAGAACAAAGGAAATTTCAGTGGAGAAAGGTTAATCTTTTAAGCAAATGGTGTTGGAACAGTTGGGCATCCATGGGCAAAATAATGAACCTTGACTTAATAGCCTCACACCATATAAAATTAATTCAAAATGGATCATGGATTTAAATATAAAATGTAAAGCTTTAAAACTTTTATAAGAAGACAGGAGAAAATCTTCAGAATCTCAACCTATGTGAGGAGTTCTTAGACACGATACTAAAGGCATGATCCGTAAAAGACAATATTGATAAGCTGGGTTTCATCAAAATTTAAAATTTTTGTGCTGTAAAAGACCCTTGACGAGAATGAAAAGACAGGTTACAGACCGGAAAGAAAAACTTGCAAAACACATATCCGACAAAGTTCTTATATGCAGAATATGTACCACATAAGGTCTGCTATTATGCCTCTGCCTTACTCTGCACCCAGTGATATCTCATTGGTAGCTGGAAACCAGCCATAGGGGAGGATTTATGTCACAGAAATAGGCAAACATTATGAGTTAGGACTTGGTTTATTATACTGTTGATTGTTAAGAAAGTGATGGAGAACATGTTAATGTTACAGATTAAACTTAAAAGTGTGTGTTGTCTGTAGTTATTATACAATGAATAGCATAAAATTGAAAAACGAGGCTTCTATTATTATTTGAAAACTACTCTTTGATTCAGCCAAGAAGTCCCTCGTGTTACTGAGGCGTGAATAAAGTTCCAACATAGGTAGTTTTTTGTTTCATTTAAATCTTACTCATTAAGTAGCAAAAAATATCAACCCCATTCACGTTGCAACCGCACTCCTTCAACTAATTGCAACCACGGGTTGGCTACAGACCCGAGAATTTTGTGAAAACCCACGAAAGCATCCTGCATGAACTAATTGGCTACACAGGATTTACAATAAAGAATTCTGTATATTTAATCCTTGCCTGTACATTGTGTGCTGCCTTTATATTAGTAAAATTCATAATACACTTAAGCATGTACACAGGCACATTTTTAAAAAGAACTAGTGTTTAAACGTTTACCGGCACAACGCTGGTTTCAGCCCAATCTTCTCTTCTGTTCTCACTTCCGTGGGGACAAATCACCACTCCTCTTTAAAGTGGTGATGTATGAACACCAATAAAAAATAAATTAAATTAAAAATTAAATAAAATAAAGTGGTGATGTAGGGCATCCCTGGGTGGCCCAGCGGTTTAGCACCTGCCTTCGGCCTACGGCAGGATCCTGGGGTCCCGGGATCGAGTCCCATGTCAGGCTCCCTGCATGGAGCCTGCTTCTCCCTCTGCTTGTGTCTCTGCCTTTCTCTCTTTCTCTCTCTCTCTCATGAATAAATGAATAAAATCTTAAAAAAAAATAATAAAGTGGTGATGTAGATTAATTATGTTGCATCAGGCTTTCCTCCTTTGCAGATGTTCTGTTTCTGGGAAGCTGATTTGAGGCCTCCGGTATGTTCAGATTTCTGCAATGAGAATCAACGATGCACAACTGTGCATCCCGTGGACTCCAAAGGAAAAGGTTGTAGTTTCACCCATAGAGAGTCCCTCGTGGTGTCAGGGTCAGTTCCACTTTGCTTTTAGTTTAGATACTAAGTTTACAAGTTTTCCAGTGGTTTCCCCATTTCTTTTGGTATAATAAAATCTCAAAGCAAGATTTCTTTATAGCAAGTGATTCATGAGATTAGCCACACTGGGTCTTTATTTACTAAAGGTCCCTTTATTTACATTCACCGTCCCTTTGTTGTAGCCAGTACTGGTCCGAGATCAAGACTTCCTGACTGGTTTGCCGTTTGGTTCCAGGCATAGTTCGATTTTTCAGGCTCTGTGCCTCTGTTTATTCTGGAAGGCTTTCTACCCCAATTCCAGGGCCCAGGACCTACCCTACTTTTGAGGTTCAGTTCAGCTACTTCCTGACCCTTGCCTTTCCTTCCTTAAGAGGAACAAGGAATAATCCACCCATTATAAAAAAAAATACATCCCATTCTCTGAATTCCCCTGAAATATAGCCAGATCCTGCTTCTGACATCAGTTCTATTTTGCCCTTATATTGCTGTAATATATGGCTAGGGCTTATGTCAGACGTCACTATTATTTTTTTGAAGGCAGAGCTCCTTCCTCATCTATCTCTAAATTCCACCACAGTGACTAGTTTAATGCCTGTACATAGTAAAGACTTAAAAAAAAATTGGCTCGATGGATGAGGGGCTGTATGTCACCAATGGATGAATCGGTTCTTCTCTCTAAGCCTCAGTTTTCTTACCTATAAGTTGGGAACAATAATAAAGGGATTATATCTTATAGAGTTATGGCACAACACAGAGCTAGGAATATAAAATAATTAGCACAGTGCCCGGTTGATGGTGGCTACTCAGTCATCGGTGTATGAGTACATGAGCGTGTACATGTAACACATAGGATATGCATAACGTATGAACACATGGTATGCATAATTACCCTTATGGGCACTGTCATCATAGCACTATCGAGCACTATATTCTCGATACCAGATTCAGGTTTCAGTGAATTCTCTAGCACAGCCCGGGATAAGGGGATGGGCCTCGGAGCCAGGAGTCCGAAGATACAAGTTTCATCTCAGTTCTACCCATCGTTCACCATCTTGACTTAGTCAACCTCTCTGGGCTTCTGTTCTCTTGTCTGCAAAATGTGTGTACAGGCAGGGAGGAGGCTGAGCCTCTGAAACTCTACGATCTAAAACTTCACAATATTGTGTGGTAAGTCCCCGTGGGCTGACCCGTGCTCCCAGTGACAGGCAGCCCTCTGCCTGTGATGACTTTCTCTCTATGAACCATGAACTCTCCCCTAGCCATGGGCTAAGTGTCCTTTGGCAAGGCTGTCCGGTGATGTATTTGTGGGTACAAAGATACCCAGCCATTCCACTGGCTGACGTTATGGGCTGGAAGATTATTTCCTTCTTCAGTCTGTAACCACAGGGAGCATCTAGAAGTTGTGGGAGAAAAAAAAAACCCACCAATGCCAGAGCTCTGGAGGTGATGTGTCTAATGGCTTTTCTCTTGGCAAGTCACTGTGGCGCGAATGCCTTTTGAGGTGATCAGCCTGGTGACACGGCTCCAATACGTCCTCCCTGCAGACCCTGTATGACACAGGGCTGCTGACCTCAATTACAGAGGCAGGAAAACAGAAGCCCAGAACCAAAGGGTGGCACAGCTGGGAGAGCCCTGTCGAGTCCAAACGTTCGATTTTACACATGAGAGAACTGGAGCTCAGAGGGCCAAAGGACTGTACCAAAGTCCCGGAGCTAATTCTTCTTTTTTTTTTTTTTTAGGGGGAAAGGATTGGGGGCGGGGGGTTGGAGCTGAGGGAATAGGTGGAAGGGAGGGAGAGGGACCCGCGCCAAAAGGACCTCCCGGAGCTAATTAGTGGAGGAGCTGGGTCGAGGGAGCACACCTCCTGGAGTCTGGTCTTATAGCTCCTGTCCCACTCCACGTCCACCCACGATGGGCCAGCATCAGGGCCAGCAAGGAGCATCTCTGCTGGTAAAAGTGAGCCCCAGACGGGCACGAAGAGGCAATGTTCAGATCACTGTTCTCTCCCCTGTCCCCCAGTGATCAAATAAAGTCTGACAGATATTTGGAAAGAGTTGAAGTTTGCTTTGGGAAAAACTAATCCCAGTTCTTAACTTCTATGAGAATCGCAAATATATTGCGTTTAATGTATGTGGCATCCCATCCCGCATATGATTATTTGGGATCAGTAACTAAGCAATGGGTACCTCACAGGGTCTTCTTTCTATGGCTTAGCACAGACCCAGCAGCACACCTTCGGGGCATGGGTTACAAGAAACAGTGGTTATGTTTCCCGTAGCGTATCTGTCCAGACTCAGATGGCAGCTGCTAGACCATGAGCTCCTGGAGAGGAGAGCAGCCTCAGGAACAATCTGGCACAAGGCCTGGCACTTGGAAGATGTTCAAAATGTTGGTTGGATGAGTCCAGAAAGTGTCACTCATGCTGATGACCGCCATGTCACCGAATATTCAGGAGAATATGAAACAGCTCAGTAGTACCTACCCTTTAAGAAATGAAAACAAGGTTGATAACCAAGTCGCTTAAGATTAAGGAAGGTTAGGGTTTTTGATGTGTTTTTAGAATAAGGAAACCAGACGTACACTTTATCATACTGACTACAGTGGGAATAACTGCACGGGAGGGAGGGAAGTAGAGTGAAAAGTATCGTCTTATTTATATTCTTATTTGTAGTGTAAGCACATACTCTCATTTCGATGGCTCTCTCTCTCTCTCTCTCTCTCTCTCTGTCTCTCTCCTTGTTTTGCTCTTTAAGAAATGATGTGCAGGGGCACTTGGGTGGCTCAGTCGGTTAAGCATATGCCTTGGTCACAGGTCATGATCCCGGAGTTCTGGGATTGAACCCGAGTTGCGCTCCCTGCTCAGTGGGGAGTCAGCTTCTCCTCCTCTGCCCCTCACCTTGCTCATGCTCTCTCTGGGGAAAAAAAAAAAAAAAAAAGAGAGATGTGCAAGATGACCTGGAGTCTATAATGTTGAACTATGGTACCATTCCGAATTTTATGCTCTTGGGCTTGGTATGAAGGCTAGTGCTCTCACATTTCATCTCTCCTTGTTTCTCTCTCATTGGAAAGTTTCTTTGTTTGGAGCACTTTGGTTCAGAGGAGAGAAAACAGGGAGCTGACTGCTAAGGCGGGATGCACCTAAGGGAGTTAGCAAGTCTCCGGTGGCAGAGACTCTAAGTCCCACGTCATGTCTTCTCGCTGGCCCCACCCCGCTCCACATCCCTTCCGTTGGGTTGAGATAATGTGGCGAATTATGATAAATGAATGCGGGAGGAGGTATCACGAGGCACTTCCAAGCCTGGTCCTTACAAACACTTGGAGCAAACCTTCAGCTCTCTTTTTCGACACAGTATCCTTGCAAGCTACAAGGTGGAGGAGGGCCACCTGGTTCATTTTTGGATTTTGAGTGAATGCAGATAAACCCTCAAGTGTGTTGATCAATTCACTCTTTAGGGTTTATTTGTTCCTGAAGCATAACCTGAACCTACCTCTGATCAAGCCCATCTTATCCGAGGACGCAAAGGGGGCCAAGAACGTGGAAGAGGCTAAGAGTAACCCTGTTCCATTTTACCGTAAATACAATTAATCGAGAGATGAGTTCTTAGTGTAATGATTGATTTGAATTTAAATGAGTTAATATTCAGAATTAACAGTTTTGCCTCTGTCTCGAGATCCTCTCCTGTTCCTTCACAATATGAATGTATCAGTCCAGGAGAGAGGGAATTGAGGGCAATTTACACACACACCCAAATGTTCTCTTCTGTTTTAAACATTTTTTCCAAGCCCTAGTTTTCCCTGTTCCTTTTTCAATTTTAATGTGTACTAAGAAAAAATTTTTAAGACAAAAGGTGAAACTCTGAAGGTGAAGTGAACTTTCAGTATTGGTTTGAACTATAAACTTTCAATATTTTTGCCACTTTTTAATAAACGTGATCTAATTTAAAGTTTTAATGATCCAGCACTTAAAGTCACTTTTTTTAGTTTAAAGAACCATCCAAATGAATTTCTAGGCACGAGATAGAGCCTGGTGGAGCCACGCCAGCAAATGGGAACCTTGATAACTTTCATGTCCCTTGTAGTTGCCGGGCTGACCATGGCACATCCAGTCAGCCAATCTTCAACACCAAGCTAGGCTCTGTGTTTATTTCCTTTTTCCTAATCCACTTAAGTTTTCCCCTTCTTGTTCCTTATTCTTTATCATATAAAAGCTTCCTGCCTTCCACCCCATTTTGCAGTTCTCTGGACCCTTGAAAATGGACCCTGCCTGCTCCGTGAAATAGTTAAATAGTTTGCATCACTGAAATTGTCTTCTTTAATCATTTTAACCCAATTTAATATCCACTTACTTCCTGCTATATGATAGAGGGCAATTTTTAAAAAATTTTTTATTGATTTATTTGAGAGAAAGAACACACATGAAGTGGGGAGGGGCAGAGGAGGAGGAAGAAGCAGACCCCCCAGTGGATGGGGAACCGATGTGGGGCTGGATCCCCGGACCTCTGGACCAAGACCTGAGCAGACGTCCAACCGACTGAGCCACCCAGGTGCCCCTCATCGAGAAGTTTTTAAAAAGCTACAAGACATAGCTCTTAGTCCACAATTATTTATATTATGATCAACTTAGGTGTATAAAATATTCATTCTAAACTTCAGTTAATGTCTGATGAAAAAAAAAAAAGCAAATTCATGAATCCTGGATCTGGTTGCATTTTTGTTCCCAAAGTTAAATTGTTGCTTATAAGTAAATTCTTGTTATGAATTTGAATTGTGGCCCATGCAGATGAGAATCATGGATGTCTGAGTCAATAAAAAATGAGTTTGAGTTTGGATAAGTATGTTTTATAAGCCTATTATTTCACAAAGGGAAACTGACTCAGCTAATATTGCCACCTACGAAAACTGTATAATTTATATCTACTTAAATTAATTTTGTCATCTGGTAGGAGGCCAACCTACCCATTTGAAATAGGAGCACCCATTCGAAATATATAGTTAAATTTTGTGTACAAAGACTAGTTGTGCGCTTATCGTAGGTGCAGAGAACGCATCATTAAAATTAGATCCCAAAGCATAAATCCAAAATCATTAAAATTCCTGGGTGAAGCCATTTAAAGTGTTAAAACTAAACAACTGCAACTTTTTATCAGCTACAAACCATTCTGGCCCACTCTTGCAAAAAAAGCTCACAAGGCAATTTGGGTTGGAGGCATTTTTCTCCTTTAACTTTTCCAAATACAGCTTTGTATTAGCATGTTCAATAAGGCAACTAACACTTCCACTTGATTGCTTGAAAGCATTCTTGACCCTCATTTCATTCTAGTTGGAGGTAATTACTTGCTTCTAATGCAAAGTGCTAAAGACAGCCTTAAATTCTGTTGAATTATTATGTAGATTGGGAATCAGGCCTCCCCAGTTCCTCTCTTAAAACAGCACCAGCACTCCAATCTCTATTTTGTCAAATTCAAAAGTCAACCTATTTTTCCGGAGTGAAAAATTCTCACTTAAAGTAAGACACTGGTCCTGGAACGGTGGAAGCAATGGGTGAACTGCTCTGGGAATGAGGTCAGGAATGAATAAGTCAATAATGGTGGAGGGGAAGCATGTACAATCAGGATCTCATGTGCCACAGGACTGGGGAGTGGAGCTCTCACTCCTTCTTCCTATCTGGTGCACTGAAAGTACAAGCTTTTGTTCAGGCAATCTAAGCAGAAGCTCTACAATTTAGCCACAGTCACTGGATAATTTTGTTGTTTTTACCTGAGTCCAGATGGAGATTCTGAATATTAACTCATTTAAATTCAAATCAATCATTTCTCTACACTAAGAACTCATCTCTCGATTAATAGTATTTACGGTAAAACGGAGCAGGGTTACTCTTTGCCTCATCCTGGAATCAATAAAAAAACAACAGTAAAAGGCTATTTTTTTCTGTGAATACCTAAATGACTTCACAACCATTATTCCACTCAGAGGAAAAATTATTCTTATATCACAGCGAGGGAGAGAGAATTCATGGCTTCTATTAAGGCTAATGGAGGTTGGGACGCAAGGTTCAGTTGTCAGGAAGGAAGTTAGTTGCCACAAGCCTGGAGAACTGGAGGGAAACTGGGTAATCAGTTCCTCCGAAACCAAGGAGCTTATTGTTTTATTCTCCCTCCTTCGTGAGAAAGTAAAGCACAGGATCATATATGTTCCTAAGAAGGGTAAATGAAATATCTTCCAAAAATTAAAAAAGATGGCAAACATAATAATAGGAGCTCAACTGCAAGGGATCGTGCATTAGCTATTTATTTCACAGTGTAGAAAATTTAAGTCTAGAAAATGTAGAAAAAAAACATCACACTCGAACAACTGGGGACAGAGGGGATGATTTACGACCTCGGTTCATCCCGGGAGGGTAGCCCCCAAGCTCATTTTCTGCTACATTTCTACTACTTTCCATTTTCTAAAATTATGCTTCTGGTCTAATCAAAACACTATTTTGACACAGCCTTTTTAATCTTCCTTTTTTTTTTTCCTCCCACAAAATCACCTCAGGCATCACAAATCCATTTTATTGGAAACCATAATCTTGTACTTAAAGAACAACTCAGCGTTAACCCTGGGCCCTCTGGACACCTTTTCTGGGGTTTAGACAGTCCTAGAGTCTTTAGAATGCCAGATGGGGCACACAGCAGGAGGGCTCCACAGCCCCCTGCCACGGCCCCAGGGCCCTTTACCCAGCCGCTCCGGCAGGGCCTAGCGCTTTCCCCGCGCCAGCAGAGGACCACTCAGTCCTCATTTCCAGCAAAGCCACGCTGCCCAGCGTCCTCCCCAGCAGCAGTGGCACCTTCTGTCTCGAGCTTCCAGCCCTTCAAAAGATGGCCAGGAGTTCGCCCGAGTTGGTTCTGCTCAGTTTGCTAAGTGAGCTTCCAGTGTGAGAGAAACACAATGTCTCCTCAGGTGAGTTTGGGCTGAAAAGGCTGTAACTACAGATGATCCAACACCAAGGCCAGGGAGGAAATCCCGGTGGAGGGAGGCAGAGAGCAGCTTCCACGGAAGAGCAGTGTCACTAGGCCGGATGCTAGAATCCCAGCCTTCCCTAGAATCCCAACCTTCCCTAGAATCCCAACCTTCCCTAGAATCCCAACCTTCCCTAGAATCCCAGCCTTCCCTAGAATCCCAACCTTCCCTAGAATCCCAACCTTCCCTAGAATCCCAACCTTCCCTAGAATCCCAGCCTTCCCTAGAATCCCAGCCTTCCCTAGAATCCCAGCCTTCCCTAGAATCCCAGCCTTCCCTAGAATCCCAACCTTCCCTAGAATCCCAACCTTCCCTAGAATCCCAGCCTTCCCTAGAATCCCAGCCTTCCCTAGAATCCCAGCCTTCCCTAGAATCCCAGCCTTCCCTAGAATCCCAACCTTCCCTAGAATCCCAGCCTTCCCTAGAATCCCAGCCTTCCCTAGAATCCCAGCCTTCCCTAGAATCCCAGCCTTCCCTAGAATCCCAACCTTCCCTAGAATCCCAACCTTCCCTAGAATCCCAGCCTTCCCTAGAATCCCAGCCTTCCCTAGAATCCCAGCCTTCCCTAGAATCCCAGCCTTCCCTAGAATCCCAACCTTCCCTAGAATCCCAACCTTCCCTAGAATCCCAGCCTTCCCTAGAATCCCAGCCTTCCCTAGAATCCCAACCTTCCCTAGAATCCCAGCCTTCCCTAGAATCCCAACCTTCCCTAGAATCCCAGCCTTCCCTAGAATCCCAACCTTCCTCGAGGAAGGAGGCCGCCTTCTGGGCAACGCACTAGCTTCCATTACCAGATGAATTCTTTGGGCAGCGTTGCTCTCACTCATTCGTTCGCTTACCAGGGAGTAGACGTTGCAGAACTCTGGGCCGGGCTCTGTGCAAGGCACCTGGCTCTTACCACAGAATAAGCAAATGGAAGAAAATCCCTGCCTTCATGAGGCTTACATCCTTGGGGTGAGTAGGGGGTGCAGCATAATTAGGGACATAAGACACGAAGACAGAGGGGGGGGCAATCTGATTTTCTTCTCGCTAAAGACCTTTTTATATTCATCCCTCCTGGGCCTGTGATTACATGATTTTTTTTTTTTTTAATCCAAACAAAACCCTCTTTTCCACGCTGTGTCATAATGAATATTACATTTCCTAGCTCCGGATCATCTTGGCCTATAAACTGTTGGCTGGGGCAGCCCCAGTGGCGCAGAGGTTTAGCGCCGCCTGCAGCCCAGGGCGTGATCCTGGAGGCCCGGGATCGAGTCCCGCGTCGGGCTCCCAGAATGGAGCCTGCTTCTCCCTCTGCCTGTGTCTCTGCCTCTCTCTCTCTCTCTCTCTCCCTGTGTCTCTCATGAATAAATAAATAAAATCTTTGAAAAAAAAAAAGAAGTAAACTGTTGGCTGTGGAAGTGACACAACAGTCATCTATTTCCCTCTTTTAAAAAAATGAAAGCCATGCCACAGGAATTGTTAACCAGCGTTCCAGACAGAACCAGGACACGTCTACCTCTGGATTTCCAGCACCCTACATCAGGGAAGCGCTTCTGTGTCCTGCCGGGATGAAAACTATTGCCTCGGGCAGCCTTGGGGTAAGAGAGCAGCACCCCGGGGCACACGGGCCTCCTCTCTTTTGATCCACCCACACTTGGGCCCTTGAGCTCCTCAGCCAATGACCAGTAAATAAGTCCCCTGCTGGGCCCCCACAACCCTCCTGCACCCCGTATGTGCACACCACACCCCACGTTTGTTAAAGACTGCAGTATCCGGGTGTGGTGTACTCCAAAGGGATCCCACATGATTTCCCACGTGTACGAACCGCGTTTTGGGTCTTAACTCACCTTCACGTTTTAGAAGCGACTAGTCCCATGAATCAGATGTAGTATCTTGTCACAAGCATGAATTGGAAGCATGAATGTTGCGCTGAGACTCTGGGGGGAAGGACTCTAGGGGACCCGTGGCGCCTCTGGAGATGCCTCAGGCCTGCACGCTCTTGGGGGGAAGGCCGCGCGGCAGGGTGTCCCCCCGCAGGGGGTGGAAGGGCGCTCTGCACAAGGGTGCTGTCTGACAGGGGGCTCTTGCACTTTAACCTCCAATGTCTCTCTTCTCTACGATAGTTTTTATATATGTCCCAGAGCACAGGGGTCAGCCTGTGCAGTCAAACACCCAGCGTCAGCCCCACACAGGCTCACAGGCCTGACGCCCCGGCCCTGTAAGGGCCACGGACTCGGGGGCCCGACCACCCACCCCCTTCTGCCACTTTGAAAACTGAGAAGTCACTTAACCTCTCTTTACCTCAGTTTCTTCTTCATTTGGAGAATGGGAGTCATAGCGTCTACCTCAGGTCATTAGGAGGAGCAAATGAATGAATACTTATGCTTAGAGCAGCACAGGGCAGGTCTCTATCTCAATAAACCTGAGCTGTGGGGGGACCTGGGTGGCTCAGCGGTGGGGCATCTGCCTTCCGCTCAGGGTGTGATCCTGGGGTTCTGGAATCGAGTTCTGCATCGGGCGGGCTCCCTGCATGGAGCCTGCTATTCCCTCTGCCCGTGTCTCTCATAAATAAGTAAATACTTAAAAAAAAAAACAAAAACAAAAACCTAAGCTGTGGCTAGAGGGAAGGAAAAGGCAGAGGGCATTTGTGAAAAACAAGCAAAACTGGCCAGTCAAGCTCTCCATAAGCAACAATTCCACTCTTAAAGTTGTTCTCACTTTAGGGCAAAAATAAGAGAGTTGCTCTTTATAGGATTTATGATGGCTCAAATTCGCCTTGGAGAGGGGTAATTCCTTAGATTGCCATGCAGCGGTGACAAATCCAGTGCAAATCAGCTGTTTGTGATTTGAATCAGATTCTTTCCTAAGTGGGTTGGGGAGAGGTACTCCAGAGGTCTGTGGAGGTGGAGGGTGAGGTGGGAGCGCATGTTCCCAGAAGCTCTATGGATGCCCTCATCAATATCACAACTCTCTTTTGGGGAGTCCAGGTTGCTTTGATTCAGGCTGAGAGAAGGAAGGGTTTGAGAGAAAATCAGTGATGCTACATCCCAAAAGGATCTCAGACAACACCAATCTCGACCTGTCAAGATCCAGATGCGTTTCTGTGCCCAGAGCCCCAGAAGGGCAACATCGCGTCTGTCCTGTGCGCCTGAGCACTCTGTGCCCAATACAGCGCCTAGCACACCCAGACATCTCCGCAGACCGAAGAAGGAGGACGCAAATGTGTGAATGTCAGTAGGCATTTCTCCAGGTGCTCCCCATCTCTGGCGTTGGAAATACCAAATGCTCCAGTTATTTTGGAGAGTAATCTGTTGGGTGCAGCTTGACCGGTTCATCAACCAGAGGTGAACTTACCAATCATAAGAGGACATTGTCCTGTCATGTGATAGATGCATGAGGAATGAATGGTAAAGGGAAAACGAATGCTAAGCTAAGTAAGCAATAGAAATAGATAAAAAAACAAAACAAAACAATTTAAGAACTACTGTTTGCTAACGTGGTGGACTCTGAGGTCCATATTGTCCTTAGACTACAGGTGAGATGAAAAAGGCAAATTCTGGGCAGCTTTTCATCACTCAAGGAAGACTGGAAGAAAGGAAGACTGGAAGCGTGTGTGAGAAAACAAGCCAGTGAGCAGTCCCTTTAGAGGTAAAGCCCCCGGGCAGGGGCTATGGAAACACCCCCTCCAGAATCTCAGGGCCAGGCCTCTCCCTGCTTCCTCTGGCTCTAGCAGGTAGGGCCCCTCCTACCTCGCTGGCCCGCCCAGCTCTCCGCCCACCCAACTAGCATTCGAGTCCCAGAGCTCCCTCCCTCCGACACTTCTCATTCAGGGAGCCCTGGACTTGCAGTTGGCAAGTGTCTTGCTTTCCTGGGGCTGCTGTAATAAATCACTGCAAACATGGTGGCTTAAAACAGGAGAAATTTATTCTCTTACAGTTCTGGAGACTAGAAGCCCGAAATCAAGTTGTCAGCAGGGCCACATTTCCTCCAAAGACTCTGAGGGGAGGACTGTTTGCTGCCTCTTCTGGCTTTAGGTGGCTCTAGGAACTCCTGGCTTGTGGGTGTAGCACTCCAATCTCTGCCTGTCTTCACGTCGTCTTCCTCCTTTCTGTCTTAGTAGGACTCTTGAAATTAGATTTGGGGCTCACCCATGTAACCCAGAATGATCTCAAGACTCTTAATTACATCTGCAATGACCCTTTTCCCAAATAAAGTCACATTGACAGGTTCTGGGGATTAGGAAGTGGACACACATATATATTTTTTTGGTCATATCTTTTTGGGAGCTACTTACTATTTGATTGACCGCCGAAAGTGAGGTCAGCAACCAGTTCTCTTAATTCGATTTGTGGGGTTCAAGCAGAGCTCTGTGCATTACCTCACAGGAAAAGTCAATGATGCCAGTGCCTATTATAGTGACAGTAATGTGAACTCCTCAGGATGGGAAATTGTATGAAACAAAGATAAACCCAGGTCCAATTTAGAAGAAGCTGTCTACTAACATAATGTTCCTGAGCGTTATGTGTTCCATGTTCAGTGCCAACAGCTGAGCACAGTGCTCGCTATTTAAGAATGAACAAAGGTAGTATCTAAGAGGCCTGCATAATAAGCAAATAAAATCCTTAAAAAAAAAATAATAAGAGGCCTGTGTACTAACAGAGTGTCTGACCCACAGACTTGTCATTCCTGACATTTGGTCACCACAGCCCCATCTTCCATATTTCGTCTCCCAACTGCTACTTAGCTAGAGCTGTGTCCAGTAATGACAATTTATACTTAATGCCCTCAATTAAAATACTAATTTTTGTGAGGCTCCCAGCAAAAGTTTTCAGTGACTCTATACCAGCACACCTAAGCCACAGCCATCCAGTGAGACCAGCTATGTTTGTCAGTCTTACACTTTTTGTGTGGGGGCTTTATTTCCATTCTGAACCCAAAGAGGTGGCAGAAAGGTGAGGACCCAGGAAAAGGCAAAATCGCTTCCCTCCAAAACTTGGAACTAAGTTTGGTGTAAGAGGAGGGCAAGGTGTTTGCAGTCTGCCCTGTGGGGTGGATGTCACTCATGTCATCGCTGGACAGAAGATGAAGCGGTGAGAGGAGAGGCAGTGTGGGTACAGCAGACCTTTTCCAGCTGGGGCAAAAGGGCAGATTTTAGTTTAGCTTCCCAGTTGACTACTCACTATGACACTTGGGCAAGTTATTTTACTTCTCTGGAGGCCAAGTTCCATCACCCTGAGGGAGCCAGATTACATCATTCCTAAGGTCCTTTCCGCTTCAGACGTGCTTGGAAGAGCCTGCCATAAAGATGCAGACTAATGAGTGTGTTCGTGAGTGTGGGTGAGCCAACATTTATTAATTATTTGATACATATAAGCACCACACTTGTGCTCCATAGAGTCAGTCTTATTTACTTATGAAGGGTTCAGAGCCCAATAATCATAATAACACTAACAACAACTAGCATTTCCTGAGCACTTATTTCATGCCAGGTGTCATACTAATGTGTCTGATCCATTACCCAAACTCACAAATCCGTCTTCTCTAACATCTGGTCACTGGAGCCACATCCTCTGTATCTTGCCTCCAACTGCTACTTAAACTAGAACTGTGCCCAGTAATGATAATTTTAATTTAATACTCATAATTAAAATGCTAATGTTGTTAAATGCCTCAAATACAAGTCTTTAGCGAAACCCTCCATGCATAACTAAGCTACAACAACCCAGTGAAGCCAGCCGTAGGTGTTGGTCTTAATACGTCTGAGTTTTACATGCATTTGCCTGTAAATAATTAAATACTCATCACAGCTACCCTATGAAGGAGGTACTCTGATTTTTCTCAATTAACAGGTAGGAAATTAAGGCCTGGAGAGGTTAATTAACATATTCAAAGTCAATTCAGTTAGTAGGTGGCAGTCATGACTCAAATTCCAGAGTCTTCTATTCACTCTAAGTTCCATGAAGGTGGCAACCACATCTGTCTTGTTTGCTTATCCCTTTGGTGCCTAGCACAGTGCCTGGCCCAGAGCCGGTGATAAGGAAATACTTGGGGATGAATGTCTAATTCATATCCCTCACTCTTAACCCCCATGCTGTTTACATCACATAATCAACCCTCCCTGTGATCTTATAAGTGGTAACAAGGGGGACCTCACTAGTCAACATAGGTAGATTAGCATAATTCCTTCTATCTCCAGTCCTGGAAAACCAACTGAAGCAAGGGCATGTTTTTTCCAACTATTAATTAATTAATTAATCAATTAATTTATTTATTTATAAGGATTTATTTATTTATTCATGAGAGAGAGAGAGAGAGAGGCAGGGACACAGGCAGCAGAAGCAGGCTCCATGCAGGGAGCCTGATGCAGGGACTAGATCCCAGGACTCCAGGACCACGGCCTGGGCCAAAGACAGGTGCCAAACCGCTGAACCACCAAGGGATCCCTTTTTCAACCTTTTAGACACAGGATGATGGACTTAAGGGGTGTATTTGCATCAAGGACGCTAAAGTGGATAAGCCTGTTTCCCTTGGCCTTGGTTCTGAAAATGACATTCCTACAGACCATGGGTCCGGATTTTGCCATGGAAACACTGCCTGGCCGATCGGCTGTGTGACCGACCACCTCTTGGGAGAGCTCTGATGAGTTTTCATCATGCCTCTGTCTTTTGACCACAAATAAAGTTGTTTCACTTTTCTATCACCAGAACTGGCTCCTTGTTAATGCGTCTCCAGCCCTAACAGAAGAGAAATGAGAAGGGAGATGGCGTGAGTGTCCCAGTGGCACTCAACCTGCTACCATGAACGCGGAGCAGGGCAATCCATCCCATTAGAGTTGACAGGGTCCCTGAGACAGAAGGGATGCTGCAGCTGAAGCCGTCAGCGCCCGGGGTGCAGCCACCTCCAGAACATGAGTGTGCAAAGGAGGCCTCCTGGAAAGGTTTGCTGCAAATTGAAAACATTCAGCTCCGTGGAATCCAAGAGGGTTGATTGTTTAGTAAATATTTCATCGAGAACATTAGCTGTGGAATTTGGATGCTTAAGTAAAGCAGATAATTAAATGTAAATAATTAAAAATTAATAATGTTTGAAATGTTAAGCATAATGAGACAGGCGATATTTCAGCAATAAAGGCAGCCCACGCATCCCGAATATCTGCTGAGCACCTTCAGGGCTGTGTCCCAGCAGGTGCAGCCTGCGTTGGGTCCTCGTTGTCCTACTGTCACCAGGCGTCTTCCGTGGTGGACACCACCACAGCACAGGTATCTTTACAAAGAACTCCACGGAGCAGGTGGGTGGGGGGGGCTGGCGGTGAGGAGGGGAGAAGGTGTACATAGATTGCCAGAAATCACACTTCCAATCAGAAGGAGCTCCAAATGAAACAAAGAGGAGTCCACACGTGTCTCATGAACCAAGTCATGGGACAGAGGCCTGGAGAGTTGCTCCACTGAGTCTCACCCTTGCTTCCTCACCTTCCAGTATTTCCCCTTCCCTCCCCAGCAGCTACTTCTCCTCAGTCTAAAAATAATATGTTCAAGAGTTCCTGTTCGTACAAAGAGAATTCTCTGTGTGTCTTCCTGCACACACAGTGCTCCTCTCTCCTTTCTTTCCTCATCAAGCCTGTTGAGACAGTGGAACACAGTCCCTCGCTCCCTCCCTCCCTCCCTGCAGCCCCCTGCCCTACCCTCCAAACCATGTGAGAAATACTCTTATCAGAGCTACCAACGCTATACTCCTCCACGCATCCACGGATCTCTCAGAACCACCCCACAGCGTCTTATAATCGTAACCATTTTTCTGAAATCCTCTCCTCCTCTGGTTTTAGACCTGACATTTTCTACTCATGTTCCATCTACCTCTCTGATGACCAGTTCTTAGTTCCTGGGCTGCCCTTACATGGGAGCCTAACTCCTAAGTTCTTTTCTTCTCCACAAAGTGGCCTGCAAATAAAAATGCAGCAGAGGAACACCCGAGTGGCTCAGTCGGGTTGAGTGGCCAAGTCTTGATTTCAGCTCAGGTCATGATCTTGGGGTCCTGGGATCGGGCTCCAAGCTCAGTGAGGAGTCTGCTTGAGGATTTTCTCTCTCCCTCTGCTCCTCACCTCACCCATGACCCCCGCTGCTTACATGCTCTCTCTCTCTCAAATGAATAAAATGCAGCAGAGACAAGGCAGGAAATTTAAATGCATGAAATGGATGGGAGATGATGAATGGGTATAAGGCAATAGGGAGTGGTGGAGCCTGTGGCAAATGGATACTGACTACCTTAGTCCTAAAGGCAATCAAATTGAAACACAGTCAGTTTTGATCTCTTCAGGGGCCTCACTGAGAACAATGACTTATACATAGAAGTATAATCAGCTCCATAGGGTCAGAGGAAAACAAAATCCTGTTTATGTGCTTCTCTGGTAATGGGGGCTGACATCAGTATCAGGTACAGGTTCATGGTGGTTTTACATTGGCTTTTCTCATCACCTCACACCAGTAACACTAGCTGGGCACAAAGTGTGTGCTTACCAGCTGAACTCATTCATTCCCTGTTCTTCCTTTAAGTTTGCTTGCCCTGGTCTGAGAAATGCCTACTGGGTATTTGCCTTCATTAGTGCATTTGCTTTCTCTTCTACAACTCAGCAGCCCCAACTCTTCCTTATACCATCTGCCATCAAACTATCAATCATTTTCTTTTAAAAAAAATTACTGCGGATTTAACATGGTTTGAAGTCATGAGTGGAAAATGTCTGTGCATCCTATAGCTGAAAAGGGGCTAACATCCAATACATAAGGAACCCAAACAATCCAATAGCAAAACCCCAAACAACCCAACTAAAAAATGAGCAGAGGAACTGAATAAACATTTTTTCCAAAGAAGACATACATCCAGATAGCCAACAGCGACATGAAGAAGTGCTCAACGTCACTCATCAGGGAAATGCGAATCAAACCACAGGTTATCACCTCACACCTGTTAGAATGGCTTTCATCAAAAAGACAAGACCTAACAAGTATTGGTGAAGATGTGGAGAAATGGGTATCCGTGGTGCACTGTTGCTGAGAATGTAAACTGGTGCAGCCATTAAGAAAATCAGCATGGAGATTCCACCCAAAAATTAAAAAGAGAACTACCACATGATCCAGCAATCCTACTTCTGAGTATATCATTTTTCAAAAGAAGTCAAAAAAAGGACATCAAAGAGATATCTGCATTCCCATGTTCAATGCAGCATTATTTACAATAGCCAAGTTATTTAATTTAAGTGTTCATCAACAGATGAAAAAGAAGGAAGTTCTGCTATTTGTGACAATGGGGATTTTGAAAGTATTATTAAGTGAAAGAAAAACATAAATATTGCATGGTATCACAATATATAGAAACTTAAAAAAAAAAAAGTCAAACTCATGAGGCGCCTGGGTGGCTCAGTGGTGGAGTGTCTGCCTTTGGCTCAGGGTGTGATTCTGGGGTCCTGGGATCAAGTCCCACATCAGGCTCCCTGTGAGGAGCCTGCTTCTTCCTCTGCCTGTGTCTCTGTCTCTCTCCATGTGTCTCTCATGAATAAATAAATAAAACCTTTAAAAATAAATAAAAATTTTAAAAATTAAACTCAGAAACAGAGGTAGAAAAGTAGTTGCTCCAGAGTGAGGGTATCCGGGAAAATAGGGAAAGGTTGGTAAAAGGGTATAAACTTTCATCTATAAGATCAGTAAGGTTTACAAAAATATAAAAAAATATATAAAATAGTGACAGTAGTTAGTATCATCCTATTATATATTTGAAATTTGCTAAGAGTAGAACTTAAATGTTCTCAACCCCCCCAATTGTGAATTTAACATGATTATTTTTAAAGATCTGGGTATCTCAGGACCCCAGGATCACGCTTTGAGCCAAAGGCAGATGCACCACCACTGAGCAACCCAGGCGTCCCAATTTAACCTGATTTTTAACTATACTGGTAATTTAATGAGATTATTGTTGTTTTATTAATGTTCTGGTTATAAAATTCTGGGTTTTGAGTTCTCTGACTTATCTTTACTTCCCCCATAAGTCCTATTATTTTTCAGTGTTTTATTTGCAAAACTTTGGTTTCTCAGAAAAGCTTGTACCATCAAACATCAAAAACGACAATCAAAAAGAAATGACCAGCCAAAACCCCAAAACCACTTTCAAGGCCAGCATAGGACCTCTGTTGTGATCTTATCTTTCCTTTTGGTTTCTATTAATCACTCCTATGGAGGCTTATATTCTCCAGCCCGGACCATTCTCTGAAGAGGTAGGGGATATTCAATTATCTACAAAAAAAAAATCTCAACATGGCATCTTCAATGAGTGTATCCAGAATAAGCCTTTTACAGCACCCCTTTCTATCCTCCCTGCTACTGCCACAGGCTCTGCTTCTCTTCCTGTCCCAGTTTGGATTGTGGCCTCTGAGTTCATTTTGAATTTTTATTCTCTTTAGCTCCTACCTTCAGTGGGTTGCAAAGTCCTATTGATTCTCCCTCTGAAGTAGCTTTACATCCGACCGTTCAGTATCTAATTCTGCTGTCACTCCCTCATCGAGGAGCTCATCTTTGGCCTGAAGAAATCCACCAACGTTGAACCGTTTCTCTGTCTCCATCCCTCCTCTGCACACTGACATTTCAGACAGACTGACAGATAGACAGTAAGGGGAACTGATGAGAGACGAAATAGGCTGTTAACCTTCCACTCAGGTCAGAAGCCGCCTTGGCTCCTCATGGGCTTACTTAAAGGCAATGAATTATGTGGACAGGTGCTACCGTTCAGGTAAATCAGAGAAGAAAAAAAAATCAGATGATCCTGAGAACCATCTAAATTTGTTCCATCTGTTGGCTGTCAACAGGGGAAGAGGCTGATTTTCTGAGCGTCTGGCACTTAGAAGATGGTTGAGAGATATTTGTTGAATGAAGGCTGGAACACTGGTTGGGGTCTTAGGAACCTGAGAACTCCCTGCCCTGTTCTCCTACCCAACTCAGATTTCGCATTCTGCCTTAAAATCCTTCCATCAATAAAGAGAAAGGAGAAGCTGGTTGGTGTTCAGTCAGAGGATGTGTGTTCTCTTCCTGGAAGAACAGGCACTGGATTGAATTCGGGGGATTTCCTGATTCTTGGACATGCCAGGGAACTGAGGATGGAGTACGGGAATGATCTTGTAAACAATGGGATACTTTCCTGACTAGTCTTGGTTTTTTTCTTCTACTCACGTCTCTGCTTCTAACCAAAGGAAGCTCTGAGTCTTGTTCAAGTGTTACTTCATTATGCTTAATAAATAAGTTCGAAATTATTTTGTCTATTTCTAGGATATTGATGTATTTATTTATTTCTGTATTTCTGTGATTTTTAAAACCTCCATTTAAAACGGTTATCTAGGGGCACCTGGGTGGCTCACCTGGTTAAGCATCTCCCTTCGGCTCAGGTCATGATCTCTGGGTCCTGGGACGGAGCCCCACATCAGGTTCCCTGCTCAGCGGGAGCCTGCTTCTCCCTCTCCCTCTGCCTGCCATCCTGCCTACTTGTGCTGATCACTCTTTCTCTCAAATAAATGAATAAATAAAATCTTTAAAAAAATAAAATGGTTATCTAGAACCAATTTCTCTATTTCAAATTCATTCCATAACTTCTAGTCACCTGACTGGTTATGAATAAGTTCCTCAAATGGCATTTAAGGCTCTTCATAATAGGACCCTACCTACCTGTCTCTCTTCAGCCTTCAATCCACTTATGTAAGACTGGCTATAGCCTGCTCAGCCCTATGATGCTTTCTGAACATATCCTATTTATGCCCTCTTCCTACTTTGGCTTAGTTTTTTCTGTTATCTAGAATTATCCTTCTTAGCTCAGATTAATTATTTCCTCTTTCATGAAGAACTTTCTGATCCCCTTTCCTTTTTTCCCCCCTCCTTCTCTTTACAAGTGGATAAGAGGCTTCTTTCTTCAAAATCCTAAATTACATAGGAATGCAAACAATAATTATATCAATAAGGTATACTACGTAGACCTTCCAATACATCATTTATTACATCATTTTAGGCTGCACTTCCTTGTTATTTTGATTTATCTGTGCTAATTTCTTGACACTAACCATGTCTTAGTTCTGCATCTAATGGAACTACTAAATGGCATCTTTAATTCTTGGACCTGGTTCCCTGTCTCCTTTGCCAGTTCCTCTTCTATAGAACCATTATATTGGATCTTTCCAGTTTCATCCCGAATTCTCCTGATATCATGTATTTCTCATGTTGTCTATTTCCATGGCTTTGGATAATATTTGCCTGCTAACAACTTCCAAATGTGCCTCTTCATTTTTAACTTTTCATTTGGATTTCAAATCCATACAGCTAGGAGCCAACTCAGATATCTAAGACTCAACATGTACAACTGGATTCTTGACCTTCTCTAAACCTAAAAAGGAGAAGGAGAAAAAAAATAACTTCTATTAAAAACCGGGGAGACTTTTCCGATGGTCCTAGAATTGCACATTCCCAAAAGGACCTTGGAATCATCTAGTCCATGTCCTCATTTGGAGGTGAAAGCCCACATTTTCTGGTACAAAATCCAATGTTCTTTCCACCAAATAACCCCAGCTATGGGCCTGAGAAAAATCTCTACTATCTATAATTCATTATCAGGAGTGGAACAATTAACGCAATTTCTAAAGCTAAGTGATTATAAAACTGAAAATAAATCTCCCAGATTTACTCCATTTGGGCAACCTCACAAATACTATTTAATTACCATGTAATAATGTTCTCTAAGTTAAGAGTTGACCCCACAAAGGGAAAGACTCCATAGAAAGGATTCTTTCCTCTCAAATTCTAATAACACATGCACAAAATGTCTCAAGAAAGAATATCCTTCAATGAAACTTGCTGGTGAACTTTTGTCCAAGGGGAAAGACTCATTTACAAGAAGAAAAATACCACTATTTTTGGTGTGTATCTTTTCCTTACTGTATTTTACCGTATGAACAACCAAATAAACTGCAAGTTTGGTTCTTAAGAGAAGATCTGTTGCTTCAAATTAAAGACAAAAAAAACAGACACTTGGGACACCTGGGTGGCTCAGGGGTTGAGCATCTGCCTTTGGCTCAGGGCGTGACCCCGGGGTCGTGGGATCGAGTCCCACACCGGGCTCCCTGCATGGAGCCTGCTTCTCCCTCTGCCTGTGTCTCTGCCCCCCTCTCTCTCTTTCTCTCTCTCTCTCTCTGTCTCTCATGAATAAATAAATAAAATCTTAAAAGAAAAAAAACAACCAGACATTTGCTTTAAAGAGCTATATACCAACAAAATAAAGTGATAGATGGGGACACTATTCATAGCATATATGACAAAGACATAATATCTTAATTATATAATGAGCTTCCAAAGTCAGGAATCAATTCCTGGTTCTTTCTGAAACCATGCCCCATAGGGTCAATGAGGTGAAGACTAGGAGAAAATCTAAAGCCTTTTTTCAGAGAATTGTTTCTCCTTAATTGTCTATAACTTTTTTTCAGATCCCACTAACACATGCGCTAGCTGTCTCTGCGGAATTCTGGACTCCGGGTCAACTGATATGGTGCTGGCCTATCAACAGGCAAGGCCTTGCGTTTCTTAGCCTGAATGGTCTTAGAGCACAGAAAAACCCTGGACTGGCCAACCAAGAACTAGCCAGCCTAAGCCAGTTTAAACCAGCTTGAGCTCAGTCAAAGCCTACACAGATGAGCCAAGGTGTTCAGCAGTGACCTCTGCATCATTATAATGTTAAAGTCTCCATCGCAGGAAGGGCACAAGTGTCATTAACATAACAGAGGAAGCCTGCACAGGCATGTTTTCTAAGTATGCTGCGCAACCTCATGCCCACCTTTACTTGGGATGACAGAGCTCCCTTTTCTAAATAAACATTTATCCTAAGCCCCAAATAAAAAGAACCTGCTCACTCCTGCTCAGGAGTCATGGCTGCAGAACTGATTCCCTGTGATTGCCTTATTTGCTGCAATTAAAGATTACTTTGTGCCTCAACTCCACTTGGTGTCATCTCTAGCATAACTCCCCCAAGGGGAGGAGTCACATTAGTTGGCTTACGTGTCCTGTGCTAACAAAGAGTCTCAACTACTTCTGGTGAGAAGTTGGTACGATACTTCAATGAATCGTCCTCAATTACACCTGAGATGTTCTAAAAGGTCTAGCACAGAAACCAAACCTCGTAAGGAAAAGCTCATGAGAGTAGAACTTAATTTTGTTCACAGCTGTATTCCTAGGATCTAGAAAGCTCGTGGGAGTTGTCCTTAATTTTGCTCATGGCTATATTCTGAACTTTTCAGGTATTTAATAATAATAATAATTCTTGAATTAAATTGCATCAAAATGATTTGAATTATCACCTTGCCATAGGTCTATCTATACAAATCCCAAATGTTTTGCTATAAAATGCTAAGGCCAAAGGTCTTTAGTTTTGTGCTAACTTTACAATTCAATTTTTTGACATCTGGGTAATTTCCCCTTTCCAAAAAATAAAAATAAAAATAAAATAAAGAAAGAAAGAAAAAGAAAGAAATCATAATAACCAATTAATAGAACACCAATGTTATTCCCAAATTATTACCATTTCTTCTAGTTATTTCTCATTTCACAGCATAATTAACTTGCCAGCTCACACCTTTACATATACATATTTATTCAATTCAACCCAAGTATATAATGCCACATTCACTGAATATATTGCCACTAGTGATGATTTGTGCCTAGATAATAACTCCTGACTAGAGCTCACTGTTTTATTGGTCTTTGGTGGGATTTTTAAAAAACGAATTCTGCACAAGAGAGGACATTAAAAAAAAAAAAGAAAAACCCATAATCTGATTTTCCCCCCATCTGGTCATTGTATTAGTTTCCTTTTATTAATCTAAACGATAAAGTCACTTTGACATACTATTGTTATTTGTTATTTATTTCCCACATATTGCCAAAAAAGGATTTAAAGTAGTCCATTTTAACATGCAAGTGGCGTCTTCCATATTTGGCTCCCTGGAAGCAGCCATAAAATTGAATATATACAGCTTGCTCAGGATAACATACTATGGAACTGATTTTTCCCTATGACCAATAAATAAAAGCATTTATTATATACCTACCTACATACATACATATTATGCTGAAGTAAGTTCTATTAAATCAGCAATTAAGCAAAGTAAAATCTGACTTATGAAACAATCAATAGCAGAATGAAATGAAAGTAATTACAGTCTAATTTGTGAATACCATATATAGCCTTAAAAATATTAAGTACAGATTCTATGATACGATTGATTAGCTCCAAATTTCCAAATTTTGACTGAAGACTCCACAGAGGCCTTTCTAAAAGGGGGCTGTCTTTCATTCCCTTTTTTTTTTTTTTCCCTTCAGCATTGCTTCAGAAGAACTGACTAGCAAAGGCTTTCCTTTTAGCCTGTTAATAACTACCAAAATATTCACAGTATTCCCTGGGCTTTCTCCACTTCTCACATCGTCAGGTTTTAACATGCAGGCCTTATTCTCAACCCAATTACCTGGATATGAAGCAGGAACTTCGCAGCTGTCACAAAACACCTATACCATTTTAGAAAGGCATTGCTATCAATAACCAAAAACGGGGATTTTATCGCAGACAATATGTGAAATTGCACCTCACTGACAAAACCATTGCAGAACCCGGGTGATAATATTATTATAGTAATTACCATATGTCTTACATCAAATGCAACTCCAGTTTTATTATCATTCAGGCTTTCTAGAAGGAGATAGGAGGGAGCTGTCAGAGTTAGACATAGTTTGTCCTCTATTCAACTGCCAGCTCCCCTCGGAAACACAGGCTTTCTGTTCCACCCAAGAAAATATGATTATAATTCCCATTTGCATGGAGAACAAGAGAGGCCCTGGGTTAATTACAGGTAAGGGTCTATTTACGTTCCCTGGGGCTAGCCACAGCCAGATTCCATTTCTCAGGTGGGGAAAAAGCTGCCAGAGTTGGAACTAAATCCATATTTTTTATTCTCCTCTTGCAGTTCTGTGTGGCCAAAGGGAGCCTGTCAGTCAAAGATCTTTCAAACGTGACCTCAGAAACCTCCATTTGCCAGAGTCTGAATGTAGTTAAAGTAAGTTCAGAACCCGAAGCCCAAACAAAAGAAAAGAAAGCTGGAGAGGTCTGAGACCCCCCCCCCCCCCCCGTGTGAAGTTGGGGAGTGAGGGTGGCACCATGTGTGGTATTGATGTTACGTAATCAACTGTTTAAAAATGTAAGACAAAGGAGTAGTGACAAGTGACAGCAACACCAATATGCTAATGGGACCATTAATTTTCAAAAGACTGGCTATCTAAAAAAAAATATTTTTTTTTTCCCCTGCAAGGCTTTTCTGGCTTTTAGGGCATTTTTTTTTTTTTTTCTGAAGGAAGCATGGACAGCTGATGTTAGAGATGGACCTCTGGGTTCCTTTCTCCTGATTTAGATTAAGCTCTCCAAAAATATATACACAGCAGGCCTTACGCCACTTAGGTCTTGCCACGGTTTAGCTGTCTGCTTACAATCTGATATATTCTAGAGGTCTAAAGCCAGTCTCTTCCCAGTCATTATCATACCCATAACATATGAAACATCTCTGTTATTTTGCTTATACTCACCACTTATCACTCTCTGATAGTTCTTTTGAAAACATATTTGTTCAACTGTTTATTTTCAGCTGCATCACATGGATATGAGAATGCTAGATCCCCGAAAGCAGGGGGTCCTTACTTGGAACCTAGAACAGCACCAGACACATAGCAGTACTCACTCATTATGTTAAATCAAAGAACAAACTGCCATAATAATTTCAGATGATCTGAATATTCACTCTGGCAGTAGCTAGTGCCAGAGCTCCATCTATTCATAGATGATGTAGATATGGAGGATGCTTTCTTGATAGGCCATTTCTCCAGGAGCAAAAATTTAGGATTCCATTTAAGAAATGAAATGGAAAACAATTCCCGTTTTATGGCTTTAGATTCTTCTGAAGAAAAAACAAGTTACCCCTCAAGAGTTGTAATGCATGCACGCACTGTTTCCAGAAGAACCAGCCAGGGAGAAAAATGAAGGATGAGTCTGACCTCATTTCACTCAAATCGGATGAAGAAAGAGGTAGGGGCTGAAAATAGTACCAACGGGAAGAAGAAAAAGCAATAGCCTTCTAGTGAGGAAGGTGCGCACGTCACCCCACTGTAAGAAGTATGCCCTACAAATAGGATTATTTACTTGCAAGCTGAAGACCTATATTTTTCTTTTGTTATGGTCAAAATTAAAAACAAAATAAAAGCCTAGTTTGTCAGTCAAGAGGTGTGAGGATAGTTTATAGGAATGCAAGAGGGATGGTCTTGGTAGCAGTCTTGGAAGCTGGGCTATGAGGTTATTTCCCAAGTTTGGGTTTCTCATGTCAATGGACAAACCCAAATCCATTCACCTTCAACTCCAAGGGAGATTTCATAGCGGGACAGCTTTCAGCTTCCGTGAGAGTCTTAACGCCTCTCAGAAACTCTGCTCTACTCTGCAAGACTCTCATTTGTGTATGACAAACCTCTAACCTAATTCCCATCAGCGGCTCTACCCATTTACCCACTTTCCTAAAGCCCCTACCCAGCCCTGCCCTACTTGCTCAAGGCAGGTGGGAAAACGTAGTCCTATAAATTCCCTGACTTCGCACACCCACACCTATGAATGTATTTACTTCCCCACGGAGCCTCATTTCTTTCCTTCTAGTCCTTCTTTCCTTCTAGAAAGGCATTCTCCCCCCACCCGAGGCTAATTCTTCATGCTGTCCACACCAATTACCTCTCACCAAATCCCACACAGTAACCCCCTTCCTCTCCCACACTGACGACCTCTCTTCTAGTAACTCTTCAGGGCAACAGACGTGAAAGTCTCTTCTGTCTTAAGAAAGCTCTTGCTTTGATTCAACGTTCCCCTTTTGCTACTACCTAAGTATTTACCTCTAATTCCTCATTCCTAAGCTATTTAGTGACTCATTGAAATCCAACTTCCATCCCATCTCACTAAGGTCAGCAATCACTTCCCAATTCCTAAATCCAATTAATTCAGGTTTCATTTTCTTTTCTTTTCTCTTTTCTTTTCTTTTTTCTTTCTTCCTTTCTTTTTACTCTCTATATCTTGAAACTCTTGGCATCCCTGACAATCATTCTCTCTTAAACCTTTGCTTACCTTCCTGACTTGGTTTCCCTTTCACTGATTCTTCTGTATGCCCCTTAAATGTTGTCACTTTCCTGAGCTTTGTTGTTAGTCTTATCTTCTACGGATGATCAAGTGATTTAATCCATTATAATAGCTCTAATTACCATCTGGAAGATGCTAATGATTTGAACAAAATATCTGGTCTGGGCCGCTGGGGGAGGGGGGCTCAGTCTGCTAAGCGTCAGCCTTGGGCTCAGGTCATGGATCATGGGGTCCTAGGACCAAGTACTGTGGCGGGCTCTGCAAGGAGTCTGATTCTCCCTCTTCATCTACCCTTTCCCCCTTCTTGTGCCCTCTCTCTTCCTCTCTCTCTCAAAATAAATAAAAAAATATCTTTGGAGCCCTAGATGTATGTGTCAGACACATTCTGAACTACAGAATCATGTCAAACCAAATTATGGGAAACTGAATTATCATTTACCAATCAAGGCTATTACATGTAAATTTTAAAATGCTATAAAATACTATAAATATAAAGGATTTATTATTAAATACACACCTATGTCCCTCAGCCAGGCTTCATAAGGTGGCAGAGGTTACTAAATCATAGAAAAGGAACAATGAATTCCAGTAATTTCAGGGCAGATGTATTACTTAAATATGCTTAATGGTCACAGTTTGGGGAAGTCAAAGCATCAGTGTGTTAGTTAACTATTGCCAAATAACAATATTACCACAAATCTGTAGCTTAAAATAACACATATTTATTGCTCAGGTTTTAGAGGTCAGGAGTCTGGGCATGACTTTGCTGGACCCTCTGCTTAGGGTCACAGGGCTACAGTCAAGGTGTTGGCAGGGGTTATGCTTTCTTCCGAGGTCTGACTGGGAGAGGGTACAGTTTCAAATTCATTCTGGCTGTTGGCAGAATTTAGTTCTTTGTAGTTTTTTGCTGGCTGTTAGCCGAGGCTGCTCTCAGCTTCTAGAAGCTTTCAGCAGTCTCTTTTCTTTCTTTTCTTTTCTTTTCTTTTTTCTTTTCTTTCTTTCTGTCTTTCTTTCTTTCTTTCTTTCTTTCTTTCTTTCTTTCTTTCTTTCTTTCTTTCTTTCTTTCTTTCTTTCTTTCTTTCTTTTCCTTCTTTTCTTTCTGACTTTATTTACTCATGGGAGACAGAGAGAGAGGCAGAGACATGGGCAGAGGGAGAAGCAGGCTCCCTGCAAGGAGCCCGATGTAGGACTCGATCCCAGGACCCGGGATCCTGCCCTGGACCAAAGGCAGATGCTCAACCGCTGAGCCACCCAGGCGTCCCCAGCAGCCTCTTTCTGTGTGGCATCCCTCAACAGGAACACTTGACTTCCTCAAAGCCATCAAGGGAAAGAGAAACTCCAGTAAGATGGGAGCTACTAACTCGTGTCATGTTATCACATACATATAATCATAAACATCCCATCACTTTTGTCTTGTTACATTGCTTGGAAGCAAGTCACAGGTCCTACTCACCTCAGAAGGCAGAGTCTATATATATTTTTCCTCTATTTATAGGTGTCATAAATACCTTAATTTTTAAATTTTTGTCTGACTTCCCAGTGTCTGCTCTGCATTTGGTTTGCAAGTACACAGAGATTGAAGAGCGGCTGCTAACAATGCTCTTTAGTGGTCTTTTTGCCAAGAATCCATTCTCTAATTTAGAACTTGGATTCTCATATTTTGACTTCCTTCTAAGAACCCACACAAAGCAACAGGGGCTTGCAATTCTGCGAAAAGAAAACCTTGTAGATTTGCCATTCACTTCAGCATCTTTTTCCCAAATAGCTTGCTGGAGAGAACGGTAATTAATTCCTTTTGAATTTTACTTGTTTCCCTCCATCTGTTCTGGGGGGAAGAGGAGGGTGGAGAGAAGGGAATTAAGCTAATAAACCATCAAAATGTTCCCCGTGTCAGTCTACAATCACTACTCCTGCCCTAGGAAAATGACAGATTATTTACAACACTACTATTTTTAATTTAATTTATCTTTATTTAAATTTCAGTTGTTAACATATAGTGCAATATTGGTCTCAGGAGCAGAATTCAGTGATTCATCACTGACATACAACACTCAGTGCCCAATCACAAGTGCCCTCCTCAATATCCATCACCCGTCAAGCCCATCCCCTGCCCATATCCCGGCCAGCAACCCTCAGCTTGTTCTCCATTATTAAGAGTCTTTTATGGATTGTTTTCCTTTCTCCTTTTTTCTTTCCCTCCTTCCCTTACATACATCTGTCTTCTGTCTTAAATTCCACGAATGGTATCATATGGTACTTGCCTTTCTCTGACTGACTTACTTCACTTGGCATAATACATACACTTGAGTGTTATCGATGGCATTGTGGATGGCAAGATTTCATTCTTTTTGAAGGCTGAGTAATATTCCATTGTGTAGATATACCACATTTTCTTTATGCATTCATCAGTTGTGGACATTTGGGGTTCTCTCCCTAGTTTAGCTATTGTTGATAATGCTGCTATAAACATTGGGGTGTTCAGAATCTGTATTTTTGTATCCTTGGGCAAATACCTAGTAGTGCAATTGCTGAATTATACAGTAGTTCTATTTTTAACTTTTTGAGAACCTCTCCAGAGTGGCTGCACCATTTGCATGCTCACCAACAATGCAAGGGGGTTCCCTTTTTTCTGCATCTTCACCAACACCTGTTGTTTCTTGTACAACACTGCTATTTAAAAACAATATTACCTCTTTGGTAATTCTACGCACTGGGGTAGATGTGGCAGTGACCAGTAGATTTATTTACTTATTTAATAAATACATAAAGAATGTATACTATGTGCCAGATACCATTTGTATGCACCTAATTTATTTTCATAGCAATGGTATGAGTTGGGTACTACTGATATCTCGATTTTACAAGATGATAAGAGAAAAGAACTAAAGACAGATCTACTACTACGTTGCCAAAGGCAGTAGGGGGGCATGATCAAAACTGATAGTGGAACATTCTCCAACCTATGCTGTACTGCTTTCTACTCACAATATCCAATAGCAATATAATGCAAGCCACAGATGCAAACTGCATCTGTAATTTTAAATTATCTAGTAGTCACATAAAATTTTTTCAAAAATGAGGTGAAATTAATTTTAGTATATGTGCTGCCAAAGCAAGCACAAGGTAAAATTAATTTTAATAACATTTTACTAAGCTGAAAAGATAGAAAATATTATTTCAACACATAATCAATATGAAATTATTAATGAGATATTTTCATTCTTTTCCATACTCAATCTTCAAAACCTGCTGTGTATTTTATAGTTTTATTACTACATTTGAATTCAGACTAGCACACTGTATGTGTTCATAGCCACCTGTGGCAAGTGGCTACTACAACAGATTGATTACACAACTCTTTGTCTTTCTCTGCTATATTGTGCTGCAGATAGCAAAGCCCCAGATGCAGTTTTTTAATTTACTTTTTTACTATGAGAGGATACTTGATTTGTTTATCCGACCTGAAATTGAAAAACATGTGAATTGGACAAAGACGACTATTGAATTATTTCATTAGATTTTTAACTCCCTGAAGGCAGGTTTTTTTTTTCTCTAATTTTCACCCCTATATTCTTTGTGCCAAGAACAATGTTCACAATGTAAGGAAACACTTAGTAAATATTTTTGAAAGGAAGAACAAAAGGTTTAAAGGAAGCCGGACTCTGTTTTTCATCATCAGTTGAACGTATTAATTATCCAATACATTAAGATGGCAGGATTGGGTTCACTCAATTGAACCTGAAGGCTTGGGAGTGATTAACTGACCCTGGACAGAGGTGAGGGTTAGGGGAGCAGGGATGGCAAGAGGCCACATCCCCAAGAGCAAAGATGACATATACTGAGGCTTGGCAAGAGGCATCTTTTCACTTATACCTATCCAATTATGCACCTGACCCGTACTAGCTGGGGTAGTAAGGTTATTTAGGTTTGATTTAGGTTAAACGCCATGGAAACTACAAGCAAAACGCATTGTTCAAAACAACTCTAAAACATAGGTAAGGCAATGGAACCAATGTGCTGCACTTATTGCTGTGAAATTGGGGAAAACGCCCCACTTGAATTACAGTATATTAAGGACTTGATGTGACACAGTTGATATGGCACAAATAATCAGCAACATTTTCTTTTATTAATGTCACCCTCCTAAAGCATAATTTTGGTGCTGCACACAGTACTGAATATGGCTATAATACATCACATCATGTTAAAGATCAATGAAGGATGAAAATACAAGTACAATATTCAAAACAATTCAGATTAGGATAAAGCTGTCGACCTTTATGTTCTATTCCCTGGTCTTGGTGAAGAGAGAGAGAAACAACAAGAGTCAGTAGTAAAATGTGAGACTATATTTCACCCTGGTTGGTACTAGAAGTCCCATAATATAAATTGCTAAATGACAGCAAAGTAATATAAGGTCTGTGTGGGGGCTCCCTCCCAATAGGTTGCTCCCAGATTGTCCCCATCAAGCTTCGTTTTCTTCCAATAAATCACATGTTGAAAAGATCACCACTTTCTACTTTGAACCCCAAATTAGGCCCTACAACATATGGTTAATCTTCTGGAAAGCAGCATTAATACTGGCATACACAATTATACCGGAATCAGAAATAAATGACTTTAACAGATTTACGAACAACCTTTATGGATAAACTCATCAATCAAATTTAAATGCTTGAATAATGCAATAATGCCACTTATTAGACAAACCTAAAGAGACTGGATATATTTGATCGTTGCCAAGAGTAACAAAATGTGATCAAGAGGGTACTCTACAGTTAAGGAATAAAAGACTTCATATCCCACTAAAACAAATGGGTCAAATGCAAAACAAGCAAACAAACCAACCTTGAAGGTTTGTTTGAAACCATAAGTTACTAAAACACACAAATTTAGTGTGTTACTGTCCTGTTTATTTATGTATCTTCCCCCAGGGCTATTTTTTCTTTTTTAAAAAAAGATTTATGTATTTATTTGAGAGAGAGCATGCATGCACAGAGGTGGAAGGGCAAAGGGAGAGAATCTCAAGCCGACTTCCCACTGTGCATGGAGCCCCACATGGGGTTTGATCTCAGGACCCATAAGATCATGACCTCAACTGAAACTAAGAATCAGATGCTTGGGACACCTGAGTGGCTTAGTCACTTAAGTTGCTGACTTTAGCTCAGGTCATGATCCTGGGGTCCTGGGATCAAAACCTACATTGGGCTCCCCGCTCGGTGGGAAGTCTGCTTCTCCCTCTCCCGTTGTGCCTCCCCTAGCTCGTGCTGGCTCTCTCTCACTCAAATAAATAAATAAAATCCTTAAAAAAAAAAAAAAAGTCAGATGCTTAACTAACTGAGCCATCCAGGCGCCCCAGGCCTATTTTTTCTTAATATGCATCTCATCTTTTTTTTTTTTTTAAGATATTACAATTGGGCCTTTGTTAAGTCTTTGTCTCTTTAGCAAGAGTGATCACACACTCACATCACTTTCAATCTCTCGTTACTAAAATTTTGAGGAGCCCAGCTACTTTACTTTTTCTGTCTGCTTATCATTTTGTTATCCTCTAATCCAGCATTGTTTATGGTGGTATGAAACACACAGTATCAACATAACCGGCAGGAGGGAAAAAAAAAAATCACTGGGAAATTACATTACAGTATGATAAATAATGGTACAATCCTAAAACGTATTTTATAGACTCATTAAAATTTTTTACTTGAATTTTTAATGAGGGAAAGTAAAAGCAATACAATGCTAAAAAGATAAAAGCTGGATATAAAATTATGCATTAGGTGTTATACGAAGGTATTAAAATTCATACATAATTTAAAAACATCCAAAACAAGTCAAAAGACAAAAGACAAATGACAAATTGGGAAAATATTTGCAATACATGATAGACACGAAGTATGTATTTATAAGATAAGATAAATCTTTAAGAAGCAATTTTAGACAAGACAAAAATCCCAATTTAGAGATGGGCAGTTCAAAGAATAAAGAGGTCAATAAATATATGAAAATATGTTTGACTGCACCATTAATGAAAAACTACTAGTAAAAATGACCTATCATTTCTACCTAACAAATGCAGAAAGTATTTCATTTTCTCCTAGTAAATTGGGAAATATTAGTAATACGGGCATGAGGAATCTACCTTTCTTATACATTACTACTGAAAGCCTAAGTGCTCCATCTTCTTTTGGCAGTCTTGAAATAGATATCAAAATTCACCCAGTAATTCCTCTTCTAGAAATTTACCTAGAGCTATTAAATATAGGATACATGTACAAAGAGCTTCAGTGAAGCATTAAATCAGAGAACAGAAAGCTAGAAACAGTCTACCTACTTATAAATAAGGGACTGGCTGCACAATTTCTAAAACATCCATCCATCCATTTAATATGATTATCTGCTTCCATTTAAAAGGAACGTTTTCTTTTTAATTTCCAATATGGAAAAATCTCCACAAAGTTCAGTTGAGTAAGAAAAATCCAGATGCAGGGTATGATATAGAGAACGACCCTTATATAAATGATGGGGATAATTGTGTGTAGGTATGAATAGAGAGATGACTGGGTGATGGATTTGCATTTGTTTTCTATATGCTTGGATTTTCTAAATCAGCCTGCTGCTTTAATTTCAGAAAAATATTTATATGCAGTGATTATCACTTAGTAGCAAGATTAGGTAATTTTCCCCCTTTTTTTAGAGATTTTGGTATTTTGTTTTTTTTTTTCACTATCACCTTGCTTTATTTCCATAACAAGAAAAAACCAAAATAAAATAAATAAAATAAAATAAAATAAAATAGAAAGGAAGAAAGAAAACCATAATGGAATTACTGGTGCCTATTACCTTGATCCTGCCAGGTAGATTTATTTGCTCCGTTTCCCACCAATGTGGCAGGGGCAAGGGAGGCATGGAGCTATCTCTTCCCCTGACCCATCAGGTTTTAGGAACCAGGAAGCTCATGAAAGCTGCCCATGGGCTGAAAGCTCTGGTTTCAGTGTTGCTGGCTTATGGATGAAAGTGTGTCAGCCTAGGTCCCAGCCTTCTCTTCTAGACGCTTTTGCCTCTTGTTATCTTTAAAAATCCTGTCTCTAAAGTTGACAAACGTAAAACACTCCCAGTTTTTTTGAAATGGCAACCTTTCAACCTGTATCTTCCACAGGTTTAAGGTATTGAAGAAATGTTTACATTTGTTAATGGAACTTTTGGGAAAAAAATTAGAATCTAGGTTTTTACTTATAGATTTGTTTTCAAAACACCTAAGTAATGATGGAAGGTATCAGTCAGGACACACAGACCTCTTTATTGTTTTTTTTCTTTAGATGTCGAATATTTGGCTTGGGTGGACTCCCCATAATGATGAGAGTTTACAACTCCTGAATGCATTTTCATGAGAGACTATGCTTTGAAATTTTAAAGCAAAGGACAGGCTGCTTTTATTCTGAATTAATCTGAGTAGAGTATTGACTAAAGACAGAAAAATGGACTCTGCTGTGGTCTCTTTACCCCGTGATCTTCCAGTATAAGTCACTCTGATGGCAAAGATAAATATGTCTTTGGCGTTGAATTGGCAAATTCAAATAGATTGCTGGAATCTTTAAGGATACCAGGCCAGCTATAATTATTCTTTTTAGTTTCAAAAAAGAAAAAAAAAATCTCATTATTGCTCATGGGTCCCTACTGGTCAGGAATGTTTGGACCCAAAGTCTACCTATTTCTTAACCTTTCAAGGTCTCTTGGAGCCTCTTGGTTCCATTAGTTGGAACTGCCCTTGGTCTGAAACGCTGGATATTTAAGCTAATAGAACTGTTGGTGTTCCAGTCCAGCGCAAGAAGGGTGGCGAGGAAATGTGACAGCATATGAGTTTCTCACTTAAGAAGCAGGTTTAAACTAGTCTATCAGGAAGGTGACTTTGTGAATAAAAGGAGACATTAAAATCCTGGTTATAAACATTTTAGGGAAAGGATGGCGTATTAAATATTTTGGTATACTGCCTGACGTCCAATAAACTGGTAGAAATAAAGTTTAAGTTCAATAATATGTGTGGATTCATCCAACCGCCCAACAAATATTGGTGTCCCTCCACAAGAGGAACTGGTTGGGATATTAAGATGCATGAGATGGGCCTGTCATCAAGAAACGTGATCTGAATGCACCTTCTCAAATAGACACATTGTCTCTAGATACTGAGGTAGTGGAGCCCCTCTTCCATGTCTGCCTTTCATTCCTCACAGCTGGAACTGGAGTACATGGGCTGAGTGAAATGCAAAAGCAATGCCACTCAACAGACCTTGGTTTGTGGGCTTTGAAGATAGGAGTAGTATTTCTTTTATCTGAGAAAAAAAGTCTTTAACTCACTCACACTGCACAATTGCACACACATGCACAGAGTTTAAGATAACCCAGGAGAAATCTGTCTTTCCCACTCTTTGGTATCACAGCAGTGCTGATTTCCCCCACTGCCTGTCTCTAAGGCACATTTTAGTACCATCATGCTGTGTTTATTTGACCAGGTTTTCATCAGGATGTCATTTGGTGCATTTTCAAAAGCCCAGGAGTACAGCGTGCAGTACCTTTTCATTGGAATGGAACATGAATATGTCAAGTGTTGGCTGATGCATTACAGTTTCTGTGAATATCTGTATGGTGTTTACTAACTGTGATGCGGGCTGGTCATATGTTGGGATCACACTTTTCCAAATATACGTCATCACGTCAATTGCTCTGCTCTAAATCTATGAAATCTAACCTCAGCAAGACTAGTGATGGAACTGAGTGATTCTTTGGTTGGCAAACAAGTATCTTTTATACCCAAATCGACCATCCTTCCCCTCCTCCCTAATTTCCTGGAAGCCACTGATCTGTTCTCTAATTTGGTAGTTTTAAAAATATGTAAGTGGTACTAATCAGTAAGTTACCTTTTCAGATTGACTTTCTTCACTCAGCATAATTCCCTAGAGATACATACAAGCTGTTGCATCAACAATTTGTCCCCTTTATTACTGAACAGAATTCCCTGACATGGGTATAACACAGTTTGTTTAACAATTCGCTCATTGAAGGACATCTGGTTTATTCCCAATACTTGGCTATTATGAATAAAGCTATGAGCATTTCTGTACAGGTTTTTGTGTGAATATAAGTTGTCATTTCTCTAGGATAAACTACCAAGAGTGTTACTGATGGAATCACCAGTTTTATGAACAACTGCTAAACTGTTGGCTATGGTGACCACAGCACAATGGCTGTATTATTCTATATCCCTAATGGCAACGTGTGAGTGATTGTTTCTCTGCATCCTTGACAGCATTTGCTTCTGTCACTAAATTTTATGATGCCATTCTGATAGATGTACAGTGATACCTCATTGTGGTTTTTTTAAGATTTTAATTAATTAATTAATTAATTTGTTCATTCATGAGAGATACAGAGACAGAGACAGAGAGAGAGAGAGAAGCAGAGACACAGGCAGAGGGAGAAGCAGGCTCCATGCAGGGAGCCCGACGTGGGACTCGATCCCGGGACTCCAGGATCACGCCCTGGGCCAAAGGCAGGTGCTAAACCGCTGCGCCACCCAGGGATTCCCCCCTCATTGTGGCTTTAATTGCATTTAACTGCTGACTGATAATGCTGAACATATTTTCATGTGCTTATTTGCCACGCGCACATCTTTGCTTCAGTGAAATGTCTGTTCGTATCTTTGTCCATTGCCTGAGTGGATAGTTTGTTTTCGTACTGCAGAATTTTGAGAGTTCTTTGTATATTCCAGATACTGATCCTTTGTTGGAAACGTGGTTTGCAAATATTTTCTACCAAATTGTATCTTATTTTTTCTCTAAACAGGGTCTTTGCAGTGCAAAATCTTTAAATTTCGATGAGATGCAATTTATCAATTTTTCCTTTTATGGATGTGCTTTCAGTGTCAAGTCTAAGAACTCTGTCCAGTCCTAGATCCTGAAGATTTTCTCTTAATGTCTTTTCTAGAAGCTTTATATTTTTTACATTTTTCCTGAAAGTGCAGGATGCATTTTGGGTTACCGATTTATAAGGTGTGAAGTTAACTCAAGGTTCCCTTCTTTTGCCTATGAACGCCTGATTGCTCCAGCACCATTTGTTCAAAATGCTATCTTTCCTCCATTAAATAGCTTTTTGCGCCTTTGTGGAAAATCAGACATATTTGTGTGGGTCTATTTCTGGGTTCTCTATCCTATTCCAATGATCTATGTACCTATTCCTCCAGCAATATCACACTATCTTGATTACTATAGCTATCTAGTTGGCAGCAATACCAGGTAGGGTGATAACTCTCATTTTCTTCTTCTTTTTTTAAGATCATTTCAGCTATTCTAGGGCCTGTGCCTTTCCACAGAAATTTTAGAATGGTCTTGTCTGGTTATAGAAAAACCTTACTTGGATTTTGACAGGAATTGCATTAAATCTACAGATTAGTTTTGGGGAAAATTGACATCTTTGCTATGTTGAGTCTTCTAATCCATGAATACAGTATGTCTCTCCTTTTATTTAGGTCTCCTTTGATTTCTTTTGTTGATAGTTTGTGTTTTTCAGCATACAGATTCTGTAGCGTTTTTATTAAGTCTATATTAAGTATTTCATTTTTTTTGGAGTGAGTTTTTAATTTTTACTTCCACATGTTCATTGTGAATATACAGAAATGCAACTGATTTGTGCATGTAGATCTTTTTATCCTGTGACCATAGTGAAATCACTTATTGGTTCTAGGAACTTTTTTTTTCTTTTTTGATAGATTCTTTGGAATTTCCTACGCAGATAATCATATCATTTGCAAACAGAGACAATTTTAAAACTGTTTTTCTTCCTTTTCAATATATATGCTTTTAAAATTTCTTTTTCTTTCCTTATTTCAGTGGCTAGAACTTCTGGTACTATGATTAAGAAGAATGGTGACAAATATCTTTTCCTCATTCTCCATCTTACAGGGAAAGCATTCAGTCTTTCACTGTTACATAAGATATTAGCTGTAGTTTTTTTGTAGATATTCTTTATCAACTTGAGTAAGCTCCCCTCCATTCTTAGTTTTGCTGAGAGTCTTGATTGTGAATGGTCATAGGATTTTGTCAAATGCTTTTCTGTGTCAATTGATATGATCATATGTTTTTCTCCTTTAGCCTACTGATATGGCAAATTACATTGATTTTCAAATGGCGAATTAGTTTTACACATCCCAGTTTCCTTTACTGGCATTTTTAAATGACAAAATCAATTTCATTAATGGTTATGGACTTGGTAGTCTGTGGTTTTCAAAAGATTGTTCTGTTTCTTCTAAGTTGTCAAATTTATAAGTGTTAAGTTGCTCATGTGTTATTTTAACAAATAACAGTGTTATTTGTATCCCAGTGTTATTTTAACAAATGCAGAATTTGTAGTGATATCCCTGCTTTATCTTGATATTGGTGAGTTGTTTTCTCTCTTTGTACTTTTGTCAGTCTTGCTAAAGGTTTATCAATTTTATTGATTTTTTTTTCCAAGAACCAGCTTTTTGTTTCACTAATTTTCTCTGTCTTCTTGTTTTCAATTTCTCCCTCTTTTTTATACTGAAAATCAACAAGACAGGAAAAGAAGAGCTTTTTTTGCTCTCATTTTCTTTCAAGTTCTTGGTGTACTCCTCTATCTTTTCTTCATTCTTTCTGTGTCCAAGAAAGGCTCCTTCTTCCTCTTTTCAAAAGCTAAGTCCTTTCTCCTGAGTTTTGCTTCAGTTTTCTCCTCTAGGGTCATGCCAAATTTGATAACTTTGCTTTTTCATAGGCGAGCTTCTCCTTAGCTTATAAGTTTGTTCCCACCTCCATTCTGTCCTAAATAAAGTCCTGTAGGCATAATTACCACTAAACTATTACTTCCCTTCACCATCAAATTTCTCAAGTAGGTACCTACATTCACTGACACCAACATTTTATATTCTATTCATTTTGGCTATCCCCTATTATTGTGACTTCACCCTAATCACATCTCAATTTATTTGATTCTGTTTGTTGCTCCTACTTCTCCTGACAGTAATCTCTCAATAAATGATGGCTTCCCCTGCTCTGCCCAATTCTGACCCTCTATTCTTTTCTCTGTCTTAGGTCTTCTGTTTTCTTGTGGCCTCTGACTGTTACCTGTGTGTCTGTGGGTTTTGGTGTCACTCTATTATTTGTGCTCCTGCATCCAAACCCTTCAAGAGAATATCTGACTAGTTGGTCAGATACTCTCCAGTATAAACTGGAGATGTTGGTCACTCTTCAGTATAAACTGCTGGATTGGCCACAACCATTTTGTAAGATTACCCCGTAGGTTGACTTTGGGTTGGTTGCTGTTATCTGATCCAACTGGCTGGGGTTAGCCCAGCAGGGTAGTGTGCATAAAAAGCATGGTAACTATATATAAAAAATTTGCCAGAAGGAAGCAGGGAGCAGGGTCTCTGAGCACTCAGAGTAAACTACAATTTAAAATTCCAGATTATGGGGATGTCTGGGTGGCTCAGTCAGTTAAGCAGCTGCCTTCGGCTCCGGTCATGATCCTGGGGTCCTGAGATTGGGCCCACATTGCGCTCCCTGCTCAGTGGGGAGTCTGCTTGGGATTCTCTCCCTCTCCCTCTGCCCTTCCTCCTACACTTGTGCTCTCTCTCTATCAAATAAATAAATAAAACCTTTTAAAGAAATAAAATTGCAGATTATGTATACTTACAGTGTTAGTTTGGGATTTGGGTCATTTTTAATAAAGGAGATCAGTAGATTATTCAGTGACAAACATTACAGCCAAACTGGCAGGTTTTTTTAAAGGCCTAAAAATCAGTATTTTAGTTTAAATTTCTTTATAGTTTCTACAGCACATGATTTTGACATTCATCAGTTATCAGTCATATGGTTGTTTTCCTTTCAGATCTGTAAAAATAATGGGATCCTCATTAAAAATGGAGTTGAAAAGCCCTAAAGGGAGAGCTCTCATACACTATTGCACAGACCCCAAACAGACCCCGAACAGCAGGAAGTTTACTTTATATACCCCAGCAGGAGGAAGGAAGAATTTCTTCTTGCCCAGCAACAGCTCCGCCAATGAGAAACTGCCACACTCAGCCAATAAGAAGTCATCACCATCCAGAATGCTTCAAAACAGCCCCTCCCAACTTCCTTCTTTCCTCCATAAAAGCAAGACTCCCCCTCTGTTTCCTGGACCTGCATATGGTTTGCCATAGTTTGATTACCCCAAATTGCATTTCTCTGCTATTCTTGAAATAAACTCATTTTTTGGGTAAAATAGCTGGCTTTTTTTTTTTTAGGTTGATGCATGTTAAAAAATAATGAGATTGATTCACAGAAAATCATGGAATTTTTAATAGCTGAGATTTTTAAATTTCTAAGTTTTGTTATTTCTTTGTAGAAGGCAAGATTTAAAAATTCACCAGTACTTCCAAAGACCAGAATATATAGAGAAAGCTGACTAGGGAAGGCATCCTAAGATACTTGACTCTCCTTTCCTGGACGTGACATGAAAACACTTTCCTTCCCCCCCCCCTTTTTTTTCTAATTTACATGTGAAATATAGTCATCACCAGAAAGATGAATATAACATGTCAAAACATCATGCAGGACATTATTTCTCATCACCTTATTTTTCCACAAATATTTCTATCTTCAAGCTTCAGCACAGCTTTCCACCTTATTTAACGCCATATTTATGGTGTTTTCTCTGATTTTTATTAGCAGTCTTCAGTGAAACTGGTTATGGCTCTTTTCTATTATTTCTTACACACTGCTAAAAAATTCATTCTTTAATACGTAGTTCTCATTTTCACTCAAGCTTCAACTCTCTGATTATAAAGTTATTTTAGGGTAAAGGTACTCTGAATTTGCCAAGATTATAATGAAAAAAGGTCAGAAGTTTATAATTTTTCTTTTTTTTGTAAAGAAACTAAGAACTCTTGACTTCATTTTTGGGAATTTAGCTTAGGTTCAGCCTACATTTACTCAGCACTTAT